>NW_022103926.1:8734417-8760957 GCF_000313985.2 Echinops telfairi
CTGCTGACCTCGAGGTGGGCAGCCCAAAGCTTAAGCACTACGCCACCAGGGTTTCCTTGGTGCAAGTGACCGGGCAATTTTAAAAGGTGGCAAATCATTCTTCGCGACGCTCCGCTGTAAAGCAAGCCGCAGATGGTGCCTTTACAGCTGTGGCCTTGGGCGGAGCCCCGTGGGTCGGGGGTCGGGGGGTGCTATGTTCACATCATGTTTTACCTTCTGGCAGAACTGGGTGGTGGGCCCGTCCTCCGCAGACTCGGCAAATTCCGTCCAGGGCAGCTTCTCCCTCGTGCAGAAGGCGAAGGGCATGGCTGGAATCAGAGGGCAGGCCGACTCAGGGCTGTGTCCACTGCTTCGGCTCAGAGGGGCCCTCAGCCTGGCGGGGATGGGGGCAGCCATGGGGAAGGGGCCACCACAGAAGAACAAGAATCGGCCTTGGGCCCTGAGCAACCCCACCCTCCGGGGCTTCATGATGGAGCCAGATGTCCTTGCTACAACCTTAAGGAGACAACATGCCAACATATGGGCAGCTCCCCACAGAACGCAGAATCAGAAGGGAGACCAGAGAGTCAGAGACTGGCGGAACCCTCGAGGCTACGACCTTCTGGGCTGGGCTGGAACTCACGGCCCTGTTTGAATCAAGAGCCATGCTGGTGCAGCCCTGGCCTCAGGACGGAGTTCCCAGGGTTAGGGAGGGAGGAGGGGTGCCAAGAGGATACACAGGGAGGACGCAGGATGCGGGAGGACCCACGGAGGGGATGGCAGGGATGAGGTGGAACAAAATGTGCCTGCCTTGTTGGATATAAAGCTGACCACCTGCTCTGTAAACCTGCACCCATTTCAAAGTCAGGGGCAAAAGAAACCTTTCCCAGCCAGCAGAGCCCCAGCTGCTGCCTGCCCAATGGTCAGAGCTTGACCACAGGATTTCTCAGGGAAGCTGGGCCCCTCAGCATGTGATCACAAGGAAGGGATGAGCCTGCCGGGGTGCAGCACAGCACCAACGAAACACACAACTTTCCTCTAGTTCTTGAATGCTTCTCCCCCCACTATCATGACCCTAGTTCTACCCTACAAATCCGGCTAGACCAGAGCATGTACACTGGTACAGATAAGAGCTCTCAACACACGGAATCCAGGACAGATAAACCCGTCAGGAGCAATAATGGGAGTTGGGATACCATGAGGGTTGGGGGAGGAAGGGGGAACTGATCACAATGATCAACATATAACACCCCCCCAGGGGGACGAACAGCATTAACATGGATGAAGGGAGACAACAGTCGGTGTAAGACATGAAAAAATAATAATTTATAAATTATCAAGGGTTCATGAGGGAGGGAGAGTGGGAAAAAAATGAGGAGCTGATACCAAGGGCTCAAGTAGAAAGCAAATGTTTTGAGAATGATGATGGCAACAAATGTACAAATGTGCTTGACCTGGATGGATGGATTGTGATAAGTGCTGTATGAGCCGCTAATAAAATGATTAAAAAATGTTTTTAATTAAACAATGATGATGGCAACATATGTACAAATATGCTTGACACCATGGATGGATGGATGGATACTGATAAGAGCTGTATGAGTCCCCAATAAAATGATTACAATTTTTTAATTTAAAAAATGATGATGGCAATGTATGTACAAATGTGCTAGATACAATTGATGTATATACATTGTTATAAGAACTGTAAGAGCCCTCAATAAAAGTATTTATATATTAAAAAAAACTGCCACCCAGGGACGGGCTGTCTCGGTAGAGGGAGCCCCCCACGGGTGACCTCCCGGGAAGTACGGGTCCCCTGGGGAGACACCAAGGAAGACGTGTGTTCTCCCCACGGGCCTGGCCTCACTGCGCAAGAAAGGCCGGCAATCTCCTTCCCTCGCGATTCAAGCTCAACCCTCCGAAGCTCGTCCAGCCGATTCTGACTGCCAGCGACCCCCCCAAGACGGGACACGACTGCCTCCTGGGGGTTCTGAGGCTGGAAAGCCAGTGTCTTCTGATTCCAACATGTCTTTTTAAAAGCTGGGGGGGAAGTTCCAGTAGCCCCTTCTATCTGTAAACCCATCGGAAGGAACTTCACAGAGCGGGTGGGAAATTTCCGTTACTCTTTACTGCCATTTCCCCAGCCTCTGCACACCTACGCGGTCCTGCCAGGGCGAGCTTGTCACCCCCCACAAACACCGGCTCAGAGTGCCACTTCCTCTGGGGCAGGTGGGGAGGGGTGTGGCGGAGGATGCCCATCCCCTCGGATCCCGGTGGGCGGCAGAAGCACTGGGCCTGGCAGGGCTTTCTGCTCCAATGGTGAGGTGCCCACAACCAAGCACCCATTCACCAGACAGTTTCCACCAGTGCCCCTCAGAGACACGGTTCCCGCCCTCGCTGTGTGCGGGCATCACCAGGGGTGCCCAATGGCTGACTCTTCACACGGCCGCGTGAGCCCTTCACTTGAGGTGCCTCTGGGGGACTCGGACCCCTAAGCCTCTGGCTAGCAATTGAGCGTGTTCACTGATGGCACCGTCTGGGAGCTTCCAGGTGGTGGTAGAGGCTACCAGCAGGGCTGCGAACCTCAAGGTCGGCAGTTTGAATCCACGGCGAAGGAAGTTGGAAGCTGCTCCACGAGAGAAAGAGTTCACAGTCTTGGAAACACACAGGGGCAGTTAGGAGTCCGAACGGACTCGGTAGCGGTGGGTTTGGGATTTTTTTTGTGGTTTAGGGGGTGAGCGAGTCCTCCTCCCTGTTATTCCTAGTACTTACTCCCTCCCGCTCCCCTTAGGTCACCATGTCAGGCCCCGAGCTCAGCCTTGGAGGCCTGGTCAAGCATGTCACAGGGCAGTTAGAAAACTCCGACCCTCAGGACCCTGGCCCTAAGGTTGTGCCCATCTCCCACCCAGTGGCATCGAGTACATGCTGACTCACAGTGACCCCACAGGGCAGGGGACAGCTGCCCTTGGGGGGGTTCCCAGACTGTAACTCTTTACGGGAGTAGGAAGTCATATCTATCTCCCATAAAATTGTGCCCTAATAACGCCCCAAGTCCACACCCCCTGCCGTCAAGTCAGTGCTGCCCGCTAGCCATGCTGCAGGGCAGGGTAGACCTGACCCCTGGGCTTCCCAGGCTGTAGGTCTTCACAGGAGCAGGCAGCCTCTTCCTCCTCTCTCGGAGCTGCTAACCTTTCCGGTGAGGGCCCAGTGCTTAACCCAGTGCTCCACCAGGGCCCGCCCACTGCTGTGGAGTCAGGGTCCCACCCCTGGCGACCCTCTAGGGCAGAGTAGATCGGCTCCCTGGGTTGTTGAGGAGGTCAGTGGTCACCGGAGCAGACTGCCTCATCTGTCTCCGAGAAGGGGCTGGTGGGTTTGGACCACAGACCTTACAGTGAGCCGGTCCCTGCTTAACCCACTGTGCCCACCATTCCTGGTTCAGTGAGAAGGTGCCAACCCCTGCCTCACTACCGGTGGCCACCCAGGGGAGACAGGCGAGTGGACAGCAGCTGGAGCCAACTGCAGCCCGTGGGGCCAGGCTGGCCTCTGGGAGGAGGCACCAGCTATTTTAAGGAGGCTGGCAGAGAAGCAGGCACTCACACCAACATCTCTCGCTGGCCATCAATTCTCAGCTTTCAGGACGCCAGGACACACACACACACACACACACACACACACACACAAGAGCCCCAAGGGAGCCAAACCTCCCGTCTCTCCATCTCCTTCCAAGTCCTCTTCTCCTGGCTGCTGTCGCTGCTTCCTGTTTACCCAGTGCCCTGATGTCAATGGATGGGGGCGGGAGACCCAGAGTCCACCACCCAGGCCTTCTGCAGCAAGAGGGTGCCGGGCTGGCCCCTCTTTAATCAACTCGGGGTCAGCCTCTAGATTCAGATGGTGTGGCTGCAGGTGAGGGGATCCAGGGCCCACAAACCCACTCTGGCCCGGGGCCATTCCGACTCAGAGCGGCCCTTTGGTCTTCAGGGGAGCAGACGGCCTCCTCTTTCTCCCACAGAGAGCCTGGTGGCTTTGAACTGCTGACCTTGTGGTTAACAGCCCAGTGCTTAGTCCACAGTGCCACCAGGGCTCCTGAGAGTCCTACAAACGGACTCCGTTTCATAGCGACCCTGTGGGCTAGGGTGGAACTGTGTCCGTTGGGTTTCCGTGGATGTCAGTCTTTCTGGGGGCAGACAGCCTCATCTTTCTCCTACGGGGGAGCTGGTGGGTTCGAACTGCTGACCTTGTGGCTAGCGGCTGAGTTAGTTAATTGTGCCAGCCTGGCCGATAATCACATGTGGGGCTGGTTGAAAGGCGGAGGGATAAATGGGTGGTGAGCCTCGCCTTTCTAGTTCTCGGGTCTCTTGCTTTGTGATGGTCGCACCAAGGTGCAGCTGCCTTACCAATTCCCTGCTTCAGCTTGCAAGATTGACTTCCTACAAGACATCCCCAAGGAGAAGCCACCTGGACCTATCCCGATGCAGCCCTGGGTGCTGGAGCAGCCGTGTGGAGACCCCTGCCAGTGCTGAGATGTTTATTCGTTTACCGACTCAGCTTTCCTCCTGCAGTCGGCGTCATTGCCTGTTTTGTGAGGTGGAGGACTTTGTGGACTGGTGTTGGGTTAATGGGTTAATGTTGGACTTGTGGGCTTGGGCAGCATTGGGTTGGGATGTTTTCATGATGCACATTTTCTTTACATAAAACTCTCTTATACATGAGTTGCTGTGGATTTGTTTCTCCAAAGTACCTAGACTAATACAGCGGCCGAGTACTTTAACCAGGGCACCACCAGGGCTCCTTTCAAAGGTGAGACCAGTGTGCTGGGCCTTGCCAGATGAGTTTCCCAGTCCCAATAAAGGGCAGAAATTGAATTGTGGAGGGCCGGCCTGGCAGGAACCCCCAGACAGAGTCACCATCTTGGAAACCCACAGGGGCAGTTCTACGCTGTCCTGCAGGGTCGCCGTGAGTCAGGAGTGTCTCCGTGGCAGTTAAGTTTGCCAGGGACCAGGAGGAGTCCTGACGGTGTTACACTGGGGTCGTTAACCGCAAGGTCAGCAGCAGTTCCTTAAAACCCTTAAAGATTTACGGCTTCTGAAATCTTAACCCACTGCCTCTCCCTGTTGTCAAGTGGATTCCCACGCACAGCGACCCTACAGGACAGTCAAGCCGCCCCTTTGGGTCCCCCAGAGATGGGCCGAAAGCCACAAGATAGGAAAGCAGGCCTGCACAGGGGGCAGGGGGGCTTCAAAAAGTTTGAGGAAAACTGGGATTCAAAGACAATGGGGGTTTTCCCAGGAACTTTCAGAGCCCCCTCCTAGCTCAGCTGGTTTGAAAACCCAGAGTCCCCAGCAGCAGCGGAGAAGACCAGGGGCACCCCCATCCCACACTCTCCCACAGACCCTCCTAGAGAGCAGAGGTGCCTGTGGATGGGGAAGAGGGGGCGGGGGGGCGTGGGCTGCTTGGGTCTGGGGAGGAAGCAGTGCTTTGCCCAGACCCTCTCCCCAAGAGAAGGCTGGAAACCCATTCTCCAGAGGGTGTTTCACGTTGGGTCATGGCCATGGGTGGGTGGAGGGGGGGAGGCACTGAGAAAGAAGGTCTGAGAGTCCAGCACTCCCCTGGGGCCCCGTCTGCCTCCTTCTTGGCAGGCGATTAGAAAGCGCTTCTCTGGGGACCGAGCCGCCTGGGAGGAAGGGCCTACAGCTGCCAGCAGCCTGGGTCATGCAGCAAACAGCAGGTAAGAAAGAGCTCCAGGAGATGAGCCCTCCTCGAGCCCACAACCAGCTCTTCATTTTCTCTTTGGGAAAATACGAGGTTAAAGCAAAACGGATCACAGCGGCCTCAGAGAAACCTTTAGGGGACAGAAAACAGCCACGGGGGAGCTCTTGTTTCTCCACACACAGCCTCCAGCAGGTGCCAGGTGCTTCTGAGGCCCCGTGGTACCATCTCTCTAACTTAACTCTTCCCAAGGAGCTCTGGGATCTCCATCTGTCCCCGTGCCCAGAGGGCAGCCTGAAGGTCCTTGGGGCATGTGAATCGAGAATCTGCCCAGTGGTCTTTGGGTTGGGGGAACAAGAAGCAGGCTGCAGGGGCAGGGGCAGGGCTGAGGGTCGGGGAGGTAAGGTTTTCCAACAAAAGCCTCATAGGACAGCACCGGCTGCTCCCAAAGAATGAACGGGTACCTTGATGTGAAGGGGGGCAGGGGGGAACGAAAATAATCACTCAGCTTGACATTCTTGGCCTTTGCCTTCACCAAAGCTCCTTCCTTACAACGTCGTCCTTGAAGCCACCCCCACCCCCATCATCCCATGAGAAAAACCAATCAAGGGGATGCTCTCATCTCGTCACCCCCCGCCCGAGAGTCACCCTAAACTTCTGAGCTGACTGTCAGCCTTGCATCCAACTGGCTGTGGTTGTTACACGATCTGTTCTCAATTTGAGACTTATGAGTGAAGGGGTGGAGTTGAGCCTGTCAATCAGGTGGCAGCTTGATGACCTCATTTGGAGGCACTAAAGAGATAAATAGCTCTCTTCAGGTGGGACACCGGCTCACTCCCTGGGAGACACTGCAGCTGACAAGGCACATGGAACTACGCTAGTGCCAGGAACTGGAGGAACCACATGGAGACCCCAGCCAGCACTGAGATGCTTACAATGCCACTGGATCCACAAGACTTCCCACCCACGGGCCTGTCATCTTCCTGAGTTCAGCTTTATTGCATGGCTGTGTGCATCTAAAGTGGAATTTATAGACTGGTATTGGTTGTATGGGCTAATATCGGACTTATGGACTTGATCTGGACTGGACTGGGATGTTTCCTTGTATATAAAGTTCTTTCTTATACACATAGGCGTGTCTATGAATTTTATTCTCAGTCCATCGGACTGACACACTGGCCCAGCAGACCCCTCGCAGGCCATTGCTTCGATGAGCCTGCTCTGTATGAATGCACCCCAACGAGCCCAAGACAAGTGTATTCCCAAGAGGATTGGTCTGCAGTCACCATGGATGGCAGGGGCATGTCTAAACAGAACTTTGTTTGAAAGAGACCCGTGTCCTCGTATGAGCGCGAATCCCAGTAACCAATCCTTCTTCATGGACCCTCGCCTAAGCAGGAGAGAGGGGGAGAGTCAAAGCCACTGCATCGAGGTGATTCCAACACAGAACGAGATCCCACAGGGCAGACGCTTCCCCCCAGAGAAACTCAGGGCCGAGTTCGAGGGACTCTGCCCATCTCCAAAGACAGGAGATGCACCCAGATTCTGCCCCACAGCCATCGCCCTAGCTGTCAGGACTTCTGCCAAGGACCAGTCACTGTTCGTGCCTTCGTCCGCCCTGTCCCCCACTCCCCCGACGCCCGCATTCCACATGTTAAAGAATGGAGAACCGGTCTCGGTTATTGGACCTCCAAAGAGCCTCGGTGGCACTGTGGGTTACACAACAGTCTGCTCTCCCCGAGGTTGGCAGTTTGAACCCACCAGCCGCTCTGAAGGAGCAAGAGGAGGCTGAGGGGTTCTGGTGGCACCGTTGAGGTGGTTAAGCCCTGGGCTGCTAACCTCAATGGCAGCAGTTCGAACCCCCAGCCGCTCTGAAGGAGCAAGAGGAGGCTGTGGGCTCCTGTCAGGGGCAGTTCAACTCCATCCTACAGAGAGGCTGTTTGTTGAGTCAGAATGAGCCGAGGGCAGTGGGGCTGGGGCTGGGGCGAGGGGTTCTCAGTCCACAGCTTGCTTTCTGAGCCCTTATTCTCAAGGACACGTGCAACACCCAGGAGCAGCCCTGGGCCAGTACCTCCAGCCCACCCAGGCAGCCTCACCCCCACCCCCACCCTCACCCCCATGGGCCCCAGCCTCTGCAAGGCTGGGTTTATGCAGGTGGCACTCACGTCAGCTCCAGCCCCAGAATCCTCGTCGGCCCCCACGGCTCATGGTGAGTCCCCTCCTGGGGCCCCGGACTTAACAGGATGCCCGTGGTCAGGGGCTCCCATCTGGACGTGGCCAGGGAGGGCTGGGCCTGAAAAAGCCTGAACCCGCAGAAGGCGAGAACCTCCCAGAGGAGGACAAAGCAAATCTCGCCCACCCCCATCGAGAGGGACAGAAGTCCTGGGGGGGCAGTGGCTTACAAGAAGGGCTGCCTTCTACTCCTGTAAAGCGTTACTGTCTCAGTAACCCACAAGGGCAGCTGTACTCTGTCTCCTTGGGTCACTATGGTTCAGGCATCAGCTCAGTGGCGGTGGGGAGCCATGGCGGGGTCAACTGAGTTGCAGTGTTCCTAGGCGATTACAAGGATCCCCGGTGGTGCTCAGGGCTAAGCATCGGGCTGCAAACTGGAAAGTCACGGGTTCCAACTCACCAGCCGCTCCCAGGGAGAAAGGTGAAGCTGTCTGTTCCCGAAGAACCCGATGGGCTCAGGAACCTTAAGGAGCCGTTCTGCTCTGTCCAATCGGGTCACGGAGTCAGAACCGGCTCAACCATTGCCCTGCCCCACTCTCTGCGTCTACACCAACATCTTGGAGTCTTGCCTGTGCCCGGCACCACCAAGGCTTTGTGATAAAAAAAAAAAAAAATCTAGATGTGTTTGTGCAACAAGCCAGAGGATTCCTCTATTGATGTAGAATAAGCGCCCCCGCCCCCACCCCAAGACCAGGCCATGATCCAAGAGAGGGACCCACTAAAGCTGCATGGAAGAAGCGCACTGGCCTGTGTGATCCAAGGATTGTAAACAATGCCATCAAAATCCGGAGGAGGGAATGGCAGCAGAGCTTAGACGGTGAGCACCTGGTGTGCAGAAGGCTGTGGATGACAGTGCGAGCCCCAAGTCCATCTGCAGGGTCCACGCATGGATTAAGCCTCTGGCAGATCCCCTCGGATCAAAGCTGAGGGATGTGCATAATCTTGCTGTTGGACAGAGAGCAAGGCTAAGTCGTTTACGGCTCATGTAGCTATCATGTTATCGCCCCTTGGACCCGTTTTAAAGTTGTTTCCGTTTTTACTATTTTCTGGTTGCTTTCTGATGGAGGTTTCTCTCGGTGTTGTCTAGTCATTGTGCTTTTGTTTGTTTTTTGAGGTTTGTTTGGTTGCTGTGTGTGTTTTATAGGATTTTCTGTATATGAAATCCCAGGTAGGTAAGTGGATTAATAATTACCAGGGGCATGGCAGGGGAGGTTGGGGGGGGGGCAGTGCAGAATGGGGCGCTAACAACGAGTAGGACAAAGAAGAACATGTCCTGAAATTGATTGTGGCAATGATTACACAAATCTTCACGTGACCAAACTATTAAACTGTAGGATGTGACATAGATGTCAATAAAACTATATTCAAAAGAGAGACGTTGAGGGCAGATTGGGCCCAGGGAGTGGATTCAGACCACGTGGCGGGGGGCGGTGTGCCCGTGCTGGGGGGCCCCTGAAGCGGCAGACCAAGAGTCTTTCCTAGCAGTCAGAAAAGGGAGGAAATACTTTTGAACAGTCGGCAGCAAGCCCTCGTCAAGGTGAAGCAAAGATGGGGGAGGGGGGGTGTCTTGGCGAAGTTTGTGGGCAGAGGGCTGCGCCAGAGAAGGGGCCTTCTCCCTGGGTGTCTGGAAGCTGCGGTGCGGCAACCCGCTCTGGGGCAGAGAAGAGACTTACTCCAAGCTTCCTGGAAACAGATGATGTTGACCTTGCACATGGCGGCCACCTCGGCGATGGCCTGGATGCGGCGGTGCAGGGCGGAGACCTGGCAAGGCAGAGGGAGGGGGGCGCTCAGTGGAGAGCCACTAGTCAACCCAACAGCCCCCCCCCCCCCAGGGGAGAAAGATGAGGCTGTGTACCTCCTTAATGACAGACACTCTCAGAAACCCACAGGGACAGTTAGTTCGACGTAGTCCCGTAGGGCCGCTGTGCGTTCAAGTCGAGCCAACGGCAGTGGGTTTCGTTTTTTTAGGTTTAGCGCTACTGGTAAGGCCAGGTCCAGATGCAACAACAGGCAACCATGTAGCAATGTTGGCAATGATGGTGCCGTTAGGCATGGGGTCACTGGGCATTGGTACTGACTGGAACTGCCTCACTCTCTGCCCCGCCGCCTTCCTGCGTGCTGGGACTCTGCTGGCCTCAGGGGTGGGCACACCCGCCAGATCCGGAGAGCTGCCTGTGCCCTGTCATGCTTTTCGCGACCTTGGGTCCTGAGACGCTGCACCCACTGCCCTGCGATCCGGCCTGAGGCTGCGTGAGTCTGAAGAGGGATTTGGGGCCTACCATCAGACTTATGGACTGGAGTTGAACTGAGATGGGGTGCCTTCTTTTGATATAAGATTACGTGTTGAACAGAAATGTGGGTGAAGGGAGACAAGGGACAGTGCTAGACACAAAATAACAATAACAACAGATAATTGATCAAGGATACACGAGGGAGGGAAGGGGGGGAAAGAGGAGCTTATACCAAGGGCTCAAGTAGAAAATGTTTTGGAAATGATGATGACAACATACGTACAAATATGCTTGATACAACTGAAATATCCTTGATACAATGCTAATATATGGAATGCTAATAAGGGCTGTAAGAATTGAAATATGCTTGATACAATGCTAATATATGGA
Organism: Echinops telfairi; assembly: GCF_000313985.2. Lineage (NCBI taxonomy): Eukaryota > Metazoa > Chordata > Mammalia > Afrosoricida > Tenrecidae > Echinops > Echinops telfairi. The sequence goes on from NW_022103926.1 coordinate 8,744,959, forward strand.
ATGCTAATAAGGGCTGTAAGAGCCCCCAATAAAATGTTTTTAAAAAGATGACTTGTTGGTATAAAGTTCTTTATTCTATGTTTATGACAGGAGCTCCTATAGTGCAGGAATTACACATTGGGCTGCAATCCAAAGGGTCCAAAGTTTGAAACCACGAGCCGCCCCACAGGAGAAGGGCGGGGATGTCTACTCCCCTCAAGAGTGAAAGTCTTGGCGACCCACAGGGGCAGGTCTGCCCTGTCCTAGAGGGTCGCTGTGAGTCAGCATCCACTCAACGGCAATGGATTTGGGTTCTCAGTCTTGCTTATTCCTCCACCTAGGCAGCTGAAACACACTCACACGTGAAGAACTGGTGGGTCTTCGGGAGCTCTGGTTGCCCATTGAGCGGCTAGCCATACACTCAGCGGTTCGAACCCACCAGCCACTCCTTGGGAGAAAGATGAGGCTGTCTGCTCTGGTAAAGGTTTAGAAGTCCCGGAAGCCCAAGGGGGCAGCTCTACCCTGTCCTATCGCATCAAACACAATGGCAGCAAGTCACCGAGTTTCCCAAGGTTACAGTTGCCGATTGTACCCTAGGCGTCCCTGGCTGCCGGTCCAGGGCTTGTGACTGCGCGCGAGAGAGACACAGCCACACCAGGGTCACCAGCGGCCCGGGCTGGGGTGCCCCGGCGGGAGATACTGGCAGAGCCCCTGCACCAAGTGCCAGCTGCCACTTAGCAAACAGAACTTCTGATCATGATCTGGAGGGGCCACTGGGGAGGGTGGAACGGAGCAGGCTGGCCTGGGCACAGGTGGTGGCCTGGGCCTGGGGCGGGCATACTCACACACCTGGTCAGCCACGGGGGCATCGGTGGAGAGGGCCGTCCGGTTCTGCACCAGCCCCACTCGCACGCTGCGAGGCCCCCTCAGCTGTTCGGGGGCCGCCTCAAAGGCGTAGCCTTGCAGCTCGAAGTCCCCGGCTGCGGCCGCGTCCAGGGCCTCGAGGGGCAGCTCCAGTTTCCTAGGAAGGACAGAAGGGAGGAGACACGGATGAGGGCCACGGCGTTTCCAGCCACCCTGTCCCTCCTGCACCCTACGTAGCGAAGTGGTCAGGGGTTCGAGGGATCATGGGGGTGGGTTCTCCAGGGGGACCACCAGAGCAGCCATGTCAGGGCCCAGACTGACCCCGAGACGTGCACTGAGCTGTGACTGGGGAAGGGGCAGGCCGTGGGGGTAGGAGGGCCTGTGGAGACTGGAGCATGTGGCTTTGGGGTGCCAGGGTGGGGGTGCTGTGGCCATTTCCCACTAGGACTTTATCTCAGAGACACCCCGCACCCATGGCTGTCTGATGGTGGCTTCTGTGTCAAAGCCATTGAACGGACAGAGCTCAGGGCTTGCCTGGCCGGGTCAGGGGAGCAACGAACACAGAAGGGCGACTTACAACAAACACTGCCCAGCGGACAGTCACCATGGATACACCCCTCCGACACCCACTGTCCCCAGGACAAGGGCCCTGGGGTGGGGGGGTGTTATGAAATCTCCCGGGAACACATCAGAAGTAACCTGACAGCCGAGATCTAAGAATAACCCCCCTCCCCTCCCACTTTACATCACTCTCAAAGACGTTCTCTTCAAAATCATAGTCCTGTCAGCCCTGCTCCCAGCCGCCCCCTGACAGCTCTGGGCTGCACCCCGCCCCTGACAACTAGCCCGCCTGCCATGCACACCCAGGGCCCATTGCCAACAGGGGTGGGGCTGACGCTCAGCCAGTCAGCACCCCTCTGGACGACGCCAGGGCACCCCGAGTTGCTTTCGGGTAACTCTAATGGCTCGCTCAGGCAGACCCTGGGAAGATAGAGGGGCTGGTGGCTACACCCTCCTGAGCTGAGCCTATGGCAGAAGGCCCAGTACCCTGGGAGGGGGTTCTGGGGAAGGGCGGGGACCTGTCCCCCTTGGCCATCCAGGAGGCTGTAACCATCTTCACTGTCCCTGAAGCCCACGGTCCACTCTCCCTGACTGCATCACTCTGAGAGCAGTCCCCGCCCCTCTCCCCAGGCTCCCTGCAGACCAGAGTGCCCTCTGCTCCCTGGGCCATCGCCACTCCACCCCCCACAGATCACTGGGCCTTTCTGCCCAACCACCTCAGGGAAGACTTGAACCTCAAACCTCTAGGTCAGCAGCCCAGTGAGCCATTCCATTCCCCACCCCGGAGCGTCCCAGCACCCTGCCTGCCCAGTCAGCCTGCAGGATGTCGTCTTCAACACAAAGGTAGCAGGGCGGTGCCCACCCAAGGGGCCACGCCCAGGAGACCAAAAGGGTACCTTTGGGTCGGAGACAAGCAGGAGGCAGGAAGGGGCCGGCTGCCGTTGCCCGGTGCTGTGGAGTTGGTTCCGACCCACAGCACCCCCTGGTGCTGTACCCTCCTTACAATGGTTCCCATGCCCGAGCCTATTGTTGCTGCCCCTGGGTCCATCCGTGTCGTCCAGGGCTCCCTCCCTCTCTCTGCCCCTCTACTTGACCAAGCACGATGTCCTTCTCCAGGGACCGGTCTCTCCTGACAACACGTCCCCAGATGCGAGGCAAAGTCTGGCCATCCTCGCCTCTAAGTGACCCTGCTGGCATATTAGAAACACCAGGGACAGCACGTTCAGCAGCAAAGCCACACACAAGCCATGCAGGACGACAACCTAACAGACAAGTGGTGGGAGAGGCTGAAAAACCAAGAAGCGAACACACTGTCACCGAGTCGATACGACTCATGGCCACCCTCTGAGCCCGGGGAGAAGTGCTCCCGTGGGTTTCTGAGACTGTCACTCTTTACAGAAAGGCTGCTGGCTTTGAACTGCTGACCTGTGGTCAGCAGCCCACTGAGTGACCACTATCCCACCACCCTGGAAAAGACAGATGGATGAGAGCTGTCTCATTAGGGCCAGGACACAGAGTGTGGATGCTTGCATGGGGCACGAATCCGCTCTGCCCACCTTCACAGAAAAGTTCTGAAAAGACTAAACCCCCAAACTCAACAAAGGGGGCAAATCCTACCCCTTCGTGCCCCCTCGCCACAGCATGGGAGCCTTAGGCTGTGCCCCTCCTCAGCATCCCGTCTCTGTCCCTGCAGGCCTCACTGGATGCAGAGCGAGGCCCAGCTGCCGGGCCCCAGCCCTGGGCACCCCCCCAGGAGCCCCGTCCTCCATGTCCCATCCCCCCTACTTCTCCCTCGCCTCCTTCATGGTCAGGCACCATGTAATTGTAAACAATTAAAATTAGACTCTACCTTAAAAGGGACGTGCACACAGGGAGCGGAGGACCAAAGGGGACAAGGGGAGAGGATGAAAAACAAGGACTCCTCTTCATCGCTAAGGAGCTCCAGCAGTGCTTGTGGGGCTGCTGACCGCCAGGTCGCTGGTTCGAACTCACTGGCCTCTCCAAGGGAGAAAGATGAGGCTGCAGGCTCCTGTACTGATGGACAGCCTCTGAAACCTTAGAAGACGGTTCTGGTCTGCCCTTACAGGGTTGCTGTCAGAATCCACTAGACAGCTGTGGGTTGTTGACCCCCGCAACCTCCCCCTACACACACAGGGTTTTCTGCTCTCTCCCTCTCAGCTCCGCACAGGATCTTATCAGGAGAGCATGCACCCTACCCTTAAAACCAACGCACCGTGCCCTCCCCGGGAGCTGAGACGTTCATCGTTTTACCACATTTTCTTCTGAAGCCCCAACTCTCAGAAAAAAAACAGAGGCGTCTAGCAGGGGGTCCCCTCTGTGTGGGGGAGAACTCTTGGGAAAGTTTGGGAAGAGCACCATCTCCCAGGGCCAGTCAACCCTACCCCCCACCCCGCCCACCTGCTACTGGCTGTGAGAGCAGCCATGCCCATTGCAGTCCAGCCTCAAGGTCACTGCCTCTAGGTCCTCTCTGGCCAGCTTGGGGGTGGGGGAGGAGGAGGGCCAGGTGTCACTCTAGAGAGGACATCGGGAGGTGGACAGCAAGGCCCCTGTGGCAGGGTCAGGCATAGAAGCCATGGGAGAGTTCGAAGGAAGCAAAGAAACCACAGGGCACGTGGCCATAGCTCCCGTGGCAGTGTGGGAGACCCCAGGGAGCATTTCCTTCTGTCCTGCAGGGTGGCCGTGCTAGGGTTGGCTCCACGGCCCTGAGCTTTATTCCTGTGTAGGGGTGAGCAAGGATGGGGGAGCCTCTTTGCTGGACCACCAGGTTGTCAGCTCAAGCCCACCCAAAGGTGCTGCCATAGAAAGGCCTGGTGGTCTGTCTCAGAACAGTTGCAGGGTTACCATGAATCGGAGCAGACTCAAAACTTGGGGGTGGGCACTCGAGACTGGTCACTCACGCCGGGGGAGGGGGGCAGCCAATGGGAAAGAGTGGCTCCTTATGCACCCCCAGGTTCCCACCCCCACTCCCACTCAGACGGGTCCTTGCAGGATGGAGTCTGGGCACCTCTGGGAGGAGAGGTGGGTGGTACTGAGGGGGGGTTTTGTAACCATCACCCTGACCCAGCAGCCCCAGAGCACCCTGGATCCATGACACCCAGGGCCCGATGCTCTCGGTTTCCCAATTCAGGGTCCTAATGCCATACTTTAGGACCCCCAGACCTTAAAGCCTTCTCCCTGGCCACCCCCAAGACGTGCCCATGGTGGGCTCGGGACCCCCACCTCACCGGCTCAGCATTTGCACCCTACCTGGTCTCCTTGCCGTAGAGGATACGTTTCACCTCCCGCAGCTCCGCAGGTGGCAGGTGTTTCTCTAGGCATTGCTCCAGCGACCCCAGCTCAGGCCCGGCCATGCTGCAGTCCGCCAAGCCCGGGTCAGACGTCCGGACCAGAACTGCGCGTACTTTGTCCCCGGACGCAGCAGGACCGAGTAGCCGGACTGCGCATGCGCCCTCAGCCCTGGAGGGGTGGGGTGGGGGCAGTGAGCAACCCCAGATGACTTCGGACACGGCCCCTTCACCAACCACTGCTCGTGGTTGGGATTGGCCCCTGCCTGCACCCCTAGCCGTCTGTGGCCTCCCCTCCGCAGACCAACACCGCTGCACATCGGGCACGCCCGCTTTGCAGTTAGGGCCGCCCCCTTGGTAGATGGGATCCTCCCACCCCACCCTCCAAGATTCTCAGGGTCTCCCGCTCTGCGACTCAAGATGGTGTGAGGACCACACGAAGTTGGACGTGTTGTCAGGGGAGACCAGTCCCTGGAGGAGGACGTCATGCTTAGTCAAGTGGAGGGGCAGCTCCAAAGAGCAAGACCCTCATTGAGACAGGTTGGCACCGTGGCTGCAAACCGTGGGCTCAGGTGAGCCTTGGGACAGTGGCCCCGGGGCCGGGCAGTGTCTCCTTTTGCGGCTGCGCACAAGGTCACCGTGAGTCGGTACTGACCAATGGTTCCGCACCTCAGCCACCATCCTCGAGACCCGGGAAGTTATCTGGTCACTCGGGACTTCGGTTATGAAGAGCTTCGGCGGCCCAGGGGTTAAGCGCTTGGCTGCTGATCCAAAGGTCAGTGGTTTGAACCCGTGGCCGCGCTGTGAAAATGTGGCAATCTACTTCTGTAAAGATTAACAGCCTTGAGAAGCTCTTGAGACCGTTCTAATCTGCCCTACGGGGTCGCTATGAATTGGGACCCAGTGCACAGCGACAGTTTTGGTTTGGGCTTGGGGCTTAATCTGTGTGATAGGACTACAAAGCGGCTTCAAAAGTTGGTAGAAATATGGAACAAAAAGCGAATGGAAGTTTCCCACCAACTTTCTGAACATCCCCCCACCCACCCCCCCTCTCCCCCATAGGATTGTCTAAAAGTAAGGAAAAACAAGAATAAAGAGTGCTAATAGTTAGCAGTAGATGTGGTGGGACCACGCTTCTGAGAGATTTTCTATAGGCCACTGATTCACAGCTTTAGATAATTATTAACTGACAAGCTTCTAGTAGCTGACGGAGCTGTCTTTTCAAGCATGCAAACTTTAATTGAGGGCTTCTGGTGTACTTGGGAAATGCAGAGATGAATAAGCCCTGGTACCTGTCTTCCTGGCGGTGAGGGCGAGACAAATTTGCAAATGCCTCACAATACCGCAGATTTAAATAGTCTCCTCAGGGGGAGACCTGGTGTTGGTGCCTTGAATGACTGGCTTCCTGTGGGCTATTTAAGCACACATGGTCTGTGCCGCCCACAGAACGATTGGGTGGGGCTATGCAAAGAAGGTGTTTGTGGTCCATAAGGGGATTGGACAATCTGTGACTAATGCAAATGAGGTGCATGGAATCTGTGGGGGGTGGGGGTGGGGTGAGCAAGTGGGTAGAATCACGCCAATAATAGGTCAGTTCTGCCATCCCATGGGGCTTAAAAGAAAACCGTCCCAGAGGCAGAAAGATGATCCAACTGCCACCAAGGAACTGCTAAGAGTGGAGCGCATCTTTTGAATCTGAAGTTCCAGAGCTGAGAACCTCCTAGACCCAGGAGACAGGAAATGCTGCAACACCAGAGATTGCCAAGAAGCTGGGCAGCTGAACCAGGAGACCTGCTTTGGGTGTTCCAACCAGTCGATTGTGTCCTGGCCCAGGGAGGGAGAGAGCTGAGCACTTCTGGGCAAAGCTTGGTGGAGGTGCAGGGTGCCCCAAAGACTGCAGCACTTGCCCAGGCAGGGCAGGGGCCAGGGCTGAGAGGAGCCCGTCTTGAGGAGTGTGCAGGGCACAGAGAAGGATTTGCTTGCTCCCCTGGCCAAGAAGATCTGAGAGAGTGGTTCTGTCCTGAAGAAGGGAGACTGCCTACATGCTTCCTGATCCGGACTCCAAGTTATAACTTTTAGTTCCCTAACAACCCCATAACCATGAGCGTAATCTGCGAGTTCGCGTGACCATTGCAGTAAGTTATCAAACCTACCAGAGAAGTAGAGAGTGCTGTGAGAGGGATGGCTGGTGTCAGAATTGGTAAAAAGTTGGGCGGGTGAAGGTGTGTCTGACTCCCACGGGAACCCACTTTGGGTTGACACTGATGATGATTCTCCACCTTAGGAAGTTAGGTGAAGCGATCGGATTTGACTCCTATGCCATTTTTTTTTTTTAACACCTGGTTCCGTTTCAGCAGAAACACTATAGGGTGCAGAGGTGGATGACCCCAAGGTCAGTGTGTTAGAGAAATAGAGCCAGGACACTTATGATTTTTGTGTATCTCTCTCTCTATTTATATATTAGTCCACATAGCAGTACAGGGCTCAGTTCAACTCACTTCTGTGGAACAGTTAATATACTGGAAGTCCTTCAACTCAAGAGGGCTGCTGGGTCCAAGGTCAAGGAAGCAGACAACTGAGTCTTCCCTAGCGCAATGCAAGCAGTCAGGCCACAGGCAGCAAACAGTAGGGTGAGTCACCAACAATTACCAGCTCAGGAACTTAGTAAAGCAGGCAGGATGGGATATCAAACTCAAGCAATGCAAAACGACAGAATCCGACAGCCTCAAGCTCAAGCAATGTATACACCAGCAATATGGCAATGCAGGTCTCGTAGGAACCTCAAACTCCATGACAAGATCCATGAGTTGGATGTCCCACAGGTAGTATAGCTCACAAGTTGAGGCAGAGAACTAATTAGCTAAGGCAGCTGCACACTGGTCCGATCACCAGAGAGCAAGAGGGGTGGTGGTGGTGGTACCAAGCCATTTGTCTCTTTGCCCTCCAATCAAACTGTAACCTCATTAATTCCACATGTTCCTGTTGGCCAGGTTGGCACAATAAACCTACCTATCACAGTCAGCATGCCAGGTTTATGATTGGGGAGGCGAATAAATCCAAGATGGCAGGTTAGAATGCAGGCCTTACACACGGCAGGCTGCTGATGACTCCTGGATCGGCAGGCAGTATGGCAGGCAGTTGGCTGAAGTCCAAAGAACTGGAGGTTGACGAGCCAGATTCAGGATCCAGACCCAACAAAAAGCAAGCAAGAAGGTCCACAGTGTCCACTTATCTAGGAAGTAGACGACACCCCCACAGAAATGTCCTTTCTATTGATTGCATCAGGACTGTGGCCTGAGTAAAGGGGTATACTCCCCCCTCATTTCTTACAGATGATTGGTTGCTCATAGCAGAGCCCAGTATGGAGGTGGGCATAGCATCATGGGGATTGCTAGGCCGTAATCACCAGACCACTGAGAATCCTGACTCAGCCAGGTTGACACAAAACCTGACTATCAGACAGTGATAATCAAGGACTCACGGGTGGTGTCATGAAGGTGGGTGACATTTCAGCTGGAATAGAGGCTGGAATAGAAATGAGCATTCCTGGTTAGATTGTGTAATCCAGCTCAGGTAGTTACTACCTAATCTGTTGTCGGCTTGAGACTTCAGAGCGAAGAGGTGGAGTTTAGCTTGTCAACCAGGTCGCAGCTTGATGACCTCATCTGGAGGCGCTAAAGAGATGAAGAACTCACTGGAGGCGGGACAGACAGACACTACCTGTGAGACATCCCTGTTGACAAGACACATGGGCTGCGCTAGAGCCTTGGAGCTGGAGGAGCCATGTGGAAACCCCTGCCAGCGCTGAGATGCTTATACCGCCTGGATCCATGAGACTTTCCACCCACTGGCCTGTGATCTTCCTGCATTTGGCACCAGTGCATGTGTTGCATGATCTGAAGAGGAATTTATAGATTGGTATCAGGGCTAATATCGGATTTATGAACTTGATCTGGACTGGACTGGGATGTTTTCTTAATGTACAATTACTCTTTGATATAAAGGTCTCTCTTACACATGTGTGAGTCTATGAATGTGTTTCTCTAGTCAACCCAGACTAACACACTAACATTGCCTATTATTCCAGGATAGGCATTTCCAACGAGGTCATTGTAAAGCATTGCCTCATGAGCACAGCACGCTAACTTGAGAAGGCCAGTTGAAAGTTGAATTTTGTTACCCCCTTGAATATTGTCTATTCTCAACGTGCACATTTAACGCATTGTACCTTCTAAAATGGGCACATTTGTAATACGCTCCCTGAAAGTTGACGTTTTCTGCACGTTATATCTGAAGAAGACAGAAATGTTTTTATTTTTTCACCCAATGATGCAACACACACGTGCTGACGATATGTAGTCCCATGTAGCTGTCATCTCATTTACATTCAAAAGACTGGTGAATCTAGACGAATCCCTGCAATCACTCCATGGAGCAGCCTGTATCGTAGTTCCTTCTCTCTTTCTTTTTTGTAGAAGCTCATTTTCACATTATTTATTTATTTATTAGCATCTTGCTGGGAGCTTGTGCAATTCTTACCATGATCCATCCACCCATCCAGAATGTCAAGCACAGTTGTACATATGTTGCCCTCATCATCCTCAAAACATGTTCTTTCTACTTGAGCTGTATCAGTATGATTTCAAGAGTTTATCCCAACCCGTTTCTTCCTTTACACTTGTCAACATTCTTGTCAGGATGTTGCTCGATGAGCTAGGCCCACCGGAAGACGGTGGTGCCCAAGGTCAGCCCGATGTTCAGCCAATCAGGTTTGCTGTTTGTGGGCTCCCAATATAAAATGAAAGGTCACTCGGGAGCCGGGCTGGGACCAGCAGCAGGGAGAATGGGTGAGGTAACTCGTGTGGGGCCATCTTGCAGGCCTGGCTCCCGGGAAGTTGTATTTTAAAGTTTCTTTTTAAATTGACGTTTGCCTGGTCGATTTTTCACCTGAGGAAGAAGACAACTTGTGCGTGCCTTCCGAGGTAATGGTTCAAAGCGAGTGTAAACTCTGCCCTCTTTTCTCTCTCGAATAACCACCCCAAACCTTGAGAGCAATAACTAGAGCCAGGGACTTCCTTCCTTGTCCTGAAGACCAAGTCTGTCTGTGGCAGCCTGGTGCCATGTAGGGGCCTAAAACCTCTGGCTCAGAGTACGGAAACCTGGCCAGGCAGGACCGCACACAGCCGCCTGGATGAGGAGGTCACAGCTGGAGAGAGAGCCAGGGCAGAGGGAGAGGGGTCTATCTGTGGATAGCCAATCTCTTAATTCTTTCAAAAGACCCAAAGCACAAGAGAATCCTAACACTGAAAACCAAAAAGCCTGGATATTGGTTAAGCATCCCCCATAATGCCGTGAGTTCAGCATTGGACTGGTCACGGCAAGGTCAGTAGTTCAAACCCTCCGGCTACTGCTCAGGTGAAGGATGGGTCTGTCTATTCCCTTAAGGACTGACTGACAGTCCCAGAGCCCCCAGGGGACGGTTCTACTCCATCCAATGGGCTGTTGTGAGACGCATTGGCGGTGGGTTTGGCTTTTGGGGGATACAGCCCAAGGCGTCTTGATGGGGCGGCAGGTTCATGCTTGGCTGCTGACCTGAAGGTGGGTGGTTTGAGCCCCGCAGATGTAGGTTTCCGTAAGGACTGGCAGCCTCGGAACCCTGATGGGGCACCTCTGCTCTGGCCTGCGGGCTCGCTGTGAGTGGCACTGACTTGATGGGGTGGGGGTTGGGTTTGAAGTCAGTAGAAGGGTCCCATATGTACCTCTGGGATGAGGCAAGGGGAGTGGGAGAGGGTGAACTGAAGCCTTCTCGCAGAGAAGGGCCAGCCCGGCTGGGATATTAACAGAGATAGTGGTTTTGTTTCCCTGGTAGCAAGGGGTGTCTCCCTTCACACCCAGCTCAAGCAAGACCTTCCTTCCCCCCAAAAAACCAAACTCACTGCCAGCCAGTAGATTCTGACTCATAGCGATCCCATAGGACAGGGTAGAACTGCCCCTGTGCATTTCCAAGACTGTAACTCTTTACGGGAGTAGAAAGCCTCGTCTTTCTCCCCAGGAGCAACTGGTGGTTTTGAACGGCTGACGTTGAAGTGTCACCACAAGGCCTCACTCCCAGTAAACTTTCACAGCGTTTACTAGGATGCACGCGGAGGACTGCAGACAGTGCCTCTGGCGGGTGCCGAGAGAACTGCGGGATTCACCCCAGGAGACCCTGCCGCCCCTCAGGGAGTACCCCCCCCCCCCCCAGCAATGTCCGAAGGCGGCGGTCCCCTGTGGCTTCTTCTGCATCCACTGTGGCTCGTTCATGCCAACACACGCGTCGTCAGCTGCCGCCCAGCTCCAAGGCCCCCGTGCCCGGGTCCCCTTGGAGATCTGGGCCTTCCCCAGCACCCCATCCATTCAGGCCTCGTTCTTGTCCCCGCACAAAGGCTGCAAGTCCCCCTGTGAGGCTTGGCTCACCCCAGCTGGTCTCCCCGCTTCACCGGGGGCCTCTCCTCTCAGCAAGGCCCTTCCTGATCCCGCAGCCAACACCCACCCCTGGCACTCGCCCCAGTGATCCTGGGCCTGGTAGGTTTCTCCAGGATCGAATACGATCCGCTACGGACGGTAGAGGAGCCCTGGTGGCATCGTGGGGACTCATTGGGCTGCGATCCGCCGGGTCGGCAGTTTGAAACCACCAGCAGACACGCACCCTGACTCGCTGTGAGTCGGCACTGACCGGATGGCACAGAGAGTTGTGGCCTTTGGAGGAGGACATCATGGTCGGTAAAGTGGAGGGACAGCGAACAAGAGGAAGCACCTGGACAAGAGGGATCGACACTGTGGCTGCTGCGACCATGGGCTCAGGCATAGGAACCATTGTGAGGAAGCAGCAGGGCTGGACACCTCTGTTGTGCATAGGGTTGCTATGGGTTGGGACTGACTCGCTGGCCCCTAACAGCAACTCATAAGGACCCCATAGGGACGGAGTACAGTAGAACCCCGGACCTCGACGCTGATCCATTCTAGAAGGAGCGTCGAGATGCGATGCAGTCCAGTTCCGAACCAGTTTTTCCCATAAGAAATAAATGAAAACGGATGAATCCATTCTGGACCACCAAGTTTTACAGTCACCGTGCCTTTTTGGACAAAACGTTACACAGGAATTTCAAAGTAAATAAGTTCAGAGTTAACTAATATAATTGAAATAAGAAGCACACATTAAAAACGTTTTTAAGAAAAAAAAACAACAAAACGTTTTTAAAAACGACAGTATGGTCCATACCTGGAGACTGAGGAGGATCTGGACCCGTGGACACGGATGTGGAGAGGAGGGATGGAGAGAGAGCCATTGTTTGGAAGGGAATTCCCTCCATAAAATCAACTGGTAGCTGCTTTTCGGGAGTTTTCCCCTTTTTCCTTTTTTTCACTAGGACCTGGCTGGCTTTCTCTAAAAAAAAAAAAAAATCTGTCTAATGAGGTCTGCTGTTGGCGTTTCCTTAACTGTTTTCTAAAAGGGTTTATTACTAAATTATCATCAACAATATCGGTTCACCGTTCCATATCATGATGATATGTTCAAAAAAACTCTAATTTCGTAGGACCCAAGGTTTTTATCTAAAAACAGTACAGAGCCACAAAAACTAAGAATATTATAGCACAACGCTTGGAACAGAGCCTCAAAAGGTTTAAGCAACACATACTAACAACGCCAACTAATGCAGAGTGACTGAGCCACAACCTGCTTTTGTTTGTCAGAATCACGTGTGTCGGGTCGGATTCCAATGTTTTGTTCGAGCTCCGATACACAAATTTCCCCACATTTCTAGTCGAAATTCGATTCCGTCGAGTACTGATGTGGTGCTATTGTAGAACTTCTCCATGGGGTTTCTGGGATGGCCAGCCTTCATGGGAGCAGACTGCCTCTCCCTTGGGGGCACTGGTGGTTTTGAACTGCTGACCTTGTGTTGGGTAACCCACTCCTCCCCTAGGCCTTCTGAGGAACCATAACACACAAACCGAAACTCACTGCTGTGGAGGCGATGCCGGCTCATAGCAACACTGTCAGACACGGCAGAACTGCCCCTGTGGGTTTCCAAGACAGGAACGCTTTATAGGAGTAGAAAGCCTCCTCTTTCTCCTGTAGAGCGTCTGGCGGTTTTGAACCGCTGACCTTCCAGTTAGCAGCCATCAGGAAAACTACAGTGTAACAGAAAGAACGCTGGACCAGGTATATAAAACAGACCCCATCCTCATTTTGCTACTTGAAGCTGACAAATGAGACTGCAAACTAAAATCAAATGCCACGGAATTAAAAAAAAAATTTTTTTTTTGACTCAGGTAAAGGCATTTGGATTTAACGCTCATTGGAAAGCCTGAACACACCATCCTTAATGACTTAATGAACTGGCTACCAGAGCCCCGTTGGTTAGATGTTGGGCAGCTAACCTCAAGGTCAGCCGTTCGAAACCACCACACCCTTCACAGGAGAAAGGCGAGGCTTTGTACTTCGGTAAAGAGTTTCCCTCTCGGAAAGCACAAGGGCAGCTCTGCCCGAGGGTCACTGCGAGTCCACTGCGATGGACTTGATGGCGATGAGTTTTGTTTCTTCGTGAAGGTCCTGGCTGTTGACCTTAGAGCTATTATTTGTTGTTTCCCCGCCCCCCAGCCCCCATGCCCAGTGGTGATAATGGCTTTGCGTTGAATCATTTATACTCTCTGAAGCCGGTGCTTCTGGGAAGATGGCGAGGAAGGCTGTCGTCTGAGGCCATAAAAAAGCTGAAGTTGACCATCCGCAGGCAGGGGCTGGCAAGCGGAGCTGGCGGGTGGGCCACCACAAACTGGAAATCCCAGGCGAGACTTCTCAGCATTGGTGCCATCAGGAACGTTCTCTGACCAGAAGTCAGCCGTGGGCCCAGCAGCAGGGCCTGAGGCATCTGGGAGGCTGGGCTGTGCGCTTGCCAAGCCCAGCGTGAGCCAGCAGTGTGCCTGCCACCGCCGGCTGCCAAGCAAAGGCAGGGCCGTCTCGGCTTGCAGCCGGAGCGCCCTGGTGTCCAGAACCCAGGGGAGGTATCTGTGCGGGTCCAGTTGCCTGCCTGAGATAAACCCAGCTCCGGGCACATGCACCCACTGAACATCCCCCCCACCCCCCGCGGGACAATGCCCTGTGTTGAAGGCCCCTGGGACAGCCTCCGACAACCCTGGACACAGCTCCTTGTTTCCCAAAGGGACTGCTGTGGGAGGGTGACAGGAATACTGTCCAGGAGGCTGAGTCTCACCAGAAACAACACAGTCCCCCAATATCCCCACCCCAATACTGTCATCCAGTGGATTCCAACCCAGACCCACTCCAAACCAAGCCCACTGATGTTCAGTCAGTTCGGACTCAAATCTCCCCCAAACTGAAACCCTCTACCATCCAGCCCCCATCGCCCCATCACGACCCTCCTATAGGACTGAATGGAGCCCCCTAAGGTTTCTGAAACTGTACATCGTATGGGAGTAGACTCCTAAAAAGGGAAAAGCTGGCTACCACGGAGTTGGTGCTGACTCACAGCAACCGCTACAGGGCAGAGTAGAACCGCACTGTGGGTTTAGGAGACTGTACCTCTTCACAGGAGTAGAACGCCTCATCTGTCTCCCACACAGCAACTGGTGGTCTCAAACTGCTGACCCTGCAGCTAGCGGCTGAATGCTTCACCACTTTCCGCCACAGAGCCGCTGGTGGCTTTGAACCTCTGACTTTTCAGCCGGCAGCCCCAGAGCTCCCTCAAGGACGCATGACCGTAAAGCGGATGCTGACTCATAGTGACCTTCTAGAACCCAGTGGGACTGCCCTAGAGCAGCGGGTCGTGATCTGTGGGTCGCGACCCCTTTGGGGGTTGAATGACCCTTGCACAGGGGTCGCCTCAGACCATCAGAAAACAGCTATTTCCCATGGTCTTAGGAACCGAGACGCGGCTTCTCTACCCGTCTCCAGGTGGGCCCGCCCACATGCAGATCCGCCCACCTACGAGTACCCGGCATGAAGACGGTTCCCCATGCTACACCATGCTTCAAGACAGCATTTCATTGATTTGTCATTAGAAATAAATAGTTCACAATATAGAATCATAAAAAAATATTGTTCGGGGGATTCATCACTATGCTTTAATGATCTTCAACGTGTAACAATGAAAATACATCCTGCCTATCAGATATTTACACAATGATTCATCACAGTAGCAAAATGACAGTGATGAAGCAGCGATGAAAATAATGTTATGGTTCTGGGTCACCACACATGAAGAACTGGATTAAAGGGTCACGGCATGAGGAAGATTGAGAACTGCTGCCCGGGAGGGTTCCCGAGGCCACCATCGCTTTACCGAAACAGACAGCCTCATTGTTCTCTTGCTCAGTGACTGGTGGGTTCGAAATCGGCGACCTTGCAGTGAACACCCCAGCCCTGAACCCGCTTCGCCACCAGGGAGCCTGTGTTGCCCCCAGGTGGCGTCAAGAGATGACAGGCAGCCTTTGCAGGTGATGGGCGCCCAGCCAGGCACTGTCCCCGAGCGAGTCAGCTGACCGCTGGACGGGAGTGGGGTGGAGGGACATCCTCAGAGGGCGGAGGAAGGCTTGGGCACGTGGTCCAGGAACCAGACAAGAAAAATAAACACGAGCCGGAGGGATGATGCATGTCGGGAACTATAAACAGGCCGCGGAACAGGACGATAGGACCGGGCAACTGAGGACGCAGGGGTCTCGGGAGGGGGTCGGTCGTGCTGAGGAGCCAGCTGGCGGGAAATGCCCGTAGTCGTTTGGATTGGTCTGGCTTGAAAGGAAATGGGCCGTTTTTATTGCAGGAGTGTTCAGAACCCCCAAGCTGGGGCCTAATGGCGTTAGGAGTGCTGATCCACATGGGTGGGGGGTCCTGGTGCAGAGCCGCCTGCACCTGGAGAGGCCTGTCTGAAGTCAGACTGACAGACAAAACCCCGCTGCCGGGGAGTTCCTTCCGTCTCAGAGAGGGCCCGTGAGGTTTCCCATGGCGTAGAACTGCCCCATAGGGTTTCCCATGGTGTAGAACTGCCCCATAGGGTTTCCCATGGTGTAGAACTGCCCCATAGGGTTTCCCATGGTGTAGAACTGCCCCATAGGGTTTCCCAGGGCGTAGAACTGCCCCATAGGGTTTCCCATAGTGTAGAACTGCCCCATGCGGTTTCCCATGGCGTAGAACTGCCCCATAGGGTTTCCCATGGTGTAGAACTGCCCCATAGGGTTTCCCAGGGCGTAGAACTGCCCCATAGGGTTTCCCATGGTGTAGAACTGCCCCATA
>NW_022103926.1:8761937-8763762 GCF_000313985.2 Echinops telfairi
GATGGGAAGAAGTGTGTGGAGATGAAGAGGCCAAGCACGTAGTCAGCCGCACAGGTGCTCAGGGCAAGAGCTGGGTGTAGAAAGAGTTGGGCATGGGCTCAGCCAGGCCAAAGAGATGTGAGCCCGGCCCTTCTCATCGGCAGGTAACCGACATCACAGCACACAGCCCTCGTTGGCCCTGGCTCTGGACCCTGGGCTCAGCTGCTTCCTGCCAGATTCACAAGCGCAGATAATGTCCTGGGCCCACTGCCAAGTCCCAGGGCCCCTTCGCCTCGCCGTGGGGTCTCCAAGATCCCATTGGACTCATTCCCTCCAATCTTCCTGGCAGCCTCAGGGCTCTCGCTATCTCCAGGGGGGTTTGGCCGAGCCTGCCCTCTGAGCTGTCTCCGGAGGCATTCTTCCATCCTCAGACGCTGATCAGAAGCCAGCAAGAACCCCCTGCTAGGCTTCAAGCCCTGCTGCTGGGCTTGGTGGCCCCAGTCGCTCACATCCCTGGGTCTGACTTCCTGCCAGCTTCCTCCCTTGCTGACCCTGCGGGAGGACTGCATCAGCCATCTGTCTCAAGTCTCCTCCATCCTCACCACCACCCTCACCCCCTCTTCATCACCACGACCGGTCAACATGTGTTCTGATCCTCAGTCTTACAAACGTTTTGAGCGCGGGGATGCTCACTCAAACCCCCCGGCTGCCCCAAGGGAGAAAGTCGAGGCCGTCTGCTCCCACAAACATTCACGAGAGCCGACCCCTGGGAAGGAGGCCTCCGCTTTTCTGGAGGCTCACTGTGGATTGGCATCCCTTCGACGGCGGCGGGCTGGGGTGGGGTGGGGGGCAGTGCTGGAAGGCTCTCCACCCAGTGGACCGACGGTGCTTAATCAACAGGAGCTGCGTCTATCAGGTTCAGTCTGAATCCTGCCAGGCGTGCCGCCCAGGCGCCCAGGTGGAAGGGCAGGTGCTCCTGCCAGAAGGGCACGTGGAGGGTGAGCGGAGGTGAGTCCAAGCAGAAGGGCCAGCAAGGTGGGCGGTGTCCGGGCTGTGCCTACCCCAGGCCTGGGCAGAGCCGAAGCGGGAGGGTGCTGAGTGGACTCCCCACAACACCTTTTGCCATTCTCCCAGCGCCATGGCTGCAGCAATGTGCGACAAGCCCTGCCCCTGCTCCAAGCGGAAGGGTACTGCACAGCAAATTCAGTTAAAGGAAGGAAGGCACGCCCCCTGGGGCCTTGGGTCGCCGGCAGGGAGAGCAGGTCTTACAAAACAAGCGCCCGTTGCACCACTTACCGGGAGCATTGATCAACTCCTCGGGCAGGACAAGCGGAAATGTTTTCCCTGTAAATAATTCAAGCCTGCGGGCTCCGGAGCCCTCTGAGGACAGGGTGAGAGTCTGCTGCGCTCCACGGGGAGGAGGGAACTTCACGGAGGAGGAAGTGGACCTTGGGTTCGAAGCCAGGAAGCCAGCCCTCCTGCGGCCTGGTGACAGGGGTGCGCAGGGGAGAGAGTCTTTGCTGGGTGCACATCTGGAACTCAGCGTCCTTAAGCCTAACGAGCCCTGGAGCCTTGTCAGACCTCATGGTTCCAACACGTCTGTTTCCGTGGTTGCTGCAGGGGTCAGCTGGCGTCCAGTAGGCCCCGGTCCAGGCATGGGCCTTTTGAGGCTGCGACCCTCACTGGGCCTCTCTTCCCAGGAGTCTTTGAGGGAGGTTCAGATGACCCACCCCTGGGCTAGTGGTGGGGGCTTCACCAGGTGGGCAACCTAGGGACCTATTTTCTATGTGTCTTTCTAGCTATGGATTAGGCATTGGGCTGCTAGCTGCAACGCTGGTGGTTCGAT
>NW_022103926.1:8765798-8767233 GCF_000313985.2 Echinops telfairi
TAGTTGGAGCCTCTGAGGAGGGGACGCCGGAAGGCACGGCCCCCAGGGTTTCAGGTCCCACCTTCCCGGGTTATCCCGAGCAGAACATGTCTGAGCAGGTCCCTGCGCCGGGGCTGGCTGCAGACACGTCCTCTCTGCAATACACTTGTCTCGTCTCGTGAGCTGTGCTTGCTGGGTGCTGTTGAGAGCGACCCTGTGAACCACAGAATGATACCCCCGTCCCGTGCCGTCCGCCCAGAGATTCTTCTCTCGGAGCCCGTCGATGCAGCCTCTGGGTCGATGCATCTTGTCGAAGGCCTTCCTGGGGCCACGCAGTCCGAAGCGAATCGGTCAGCTCCGAGGGTCATGGACACGACTCTCGTGGACAGGACCAAGGGGCCACCGTGATGGACTGTTCTGGAAGGACACAGGGTGACCTGGGGGAGGAGGTGCTCCCCAGGGAGAAGTTTTAAGAAAACAGGCAACTGGATCCGTGAGAAACGGCAAGGCAAGCTGTTCCCGGACCGTTCCCCCAGCGTGCTCGATCGCCCGCCCGTTCTTTGGGGGGCAAGCAAGGGCTGTCCAGTGAGCAGTTTGTGAGGGATCATACCCCATGCAGCCCGATCTTGCCCCGTCAGCCTTCTTGCCATTCCCCAAACTCAAAGAACCGTTTAAAAGGAACACAACCCGAGTCCCTCGAGGGTGCTGGGGTCAACGGAGGAGCACAGGATTCTTGGGGGAAAGGGTTAAGGAGGTAGAAGCACTACCTTCAGAAATGTAGCCACCTGGATGGAGCCATAGCTTCCTGCTCAGACATTTTTGTCTAATAAAGAGTCATGTGATTTTACACCAACACCCGCCGACTGCCCCTCCCACGGGCAGCGCTGCCCCGAGCTCCCTCCCAGAGCAGAGCTGTGTGGCACCCTCTGGACTCGCTGTCCCTCAGGACGACCCATCCACCCCCTGCAGGTAGCTTTCTTTGAGTTTCCCCGGACTTAAAAAACTTCACAGGCTCCACTCCTTGGTTTGTTCTGTGTTTCCCCCTCTCTCCCGTTTTATGTTTCAAATCAGTTTCCTGTGTGCCTTTATTTTCCAGAACAGTTTTAGGCGTACAGGATCAGGACGCAGAAAGCACAGCGGGTCCCCACGCACCGCCACCTCCCCAGCCTGCCCCCACCCCGAGATTTTCCAGTTATTAACATCTACTCTTGTTCAGTGCCGTCCAGCCAGTTCTGACCCATAGTGACCCCACGGACACTAGATCCCCAAATGGACCTGTCCTGCCCACCCTCACCATGACTGTCCTGTCCATCCTATTGGCAGCAGCCACGGTGTCCATCCATCTCCTTGAGGATCTTCCTCTCTTTCGCTGCCTCTTTCTTTCAGCAAGCACGAGGTCCTTCTCCGCGGACCCGGCTCTGCTGACAACACGTCCAAAATACGTGAGACGAAGTCT
>NW_022103926.1:8768056-8769100 GCF_000313985.2 Echinops telfairi
GATCCAGGAGCTGACCTCTCTCTCTGTCCTGGACAGACCCACGGATTTGATTGGCCCTTTGTTTTGAGGGCCCCCTCAAGAGACTGACCTCACCTCACAGCCATCGCGTTGATGCCGACTCACAGAGACAGGGTGGGCCTGCTTCTGTGGGCTTCCGAGACTGCCTCATTTCTCTCCTGCAGAGTGGCTGGTGGTTTTGAACTGCCGACCTGGAGGTTAAAGGGCCAACACGTAACCACTAGGCCCCAAGAGTATCCCTGAGAGAACCTGTCTGCAGCTGTACATGGAGAGCAGAGACCTTTTAAAACACATTTTGGATGGTCTGAACCAGTGTGCATGTAAGAGCAGGGATTCTACTAGCAACACTGGCTGTACCTTCGTAGTGCTTGGGTTCTGTACATTTGAGGCCCACCTAACGAAACCAGGAGTCAGAGAACGGCAGGGTCCTTGGGCCGGGGAGATGAGTGGTCCCGACACAGTGGGACGGGTGAGGCGCACAGCCCCTGCCTCGGGGTGGCTCCCAGCCTGCCTCTGGGCTTGTTCTCTCAGCTGCAGACTTGGGGTGCAGGGGCAGCTTGCTGAGCGAGCGCTTCAGGCCTGAGCCTGGCATCTCTGCGCCCAGCCTTGTCTTCAGCATAACTGAGTGGGGTGGGAGGCTTCTGGAGTTTAGAAAGTCGAGGTGAAATCTCTACACGGGGCCTGTGTGACCCCGGGCAAGTGAACAGGCTTCTTGGCCCCTGTTTCTTCCTGTGTGAGTTGGGGATGAATTCACGGGAACTCCCCTTCAGAGTGACCATGGAGACCCCATAAAACAAACCCAAACCCAAACTAACCTACTGCCATTGAGCCCATGCTGACTCTGGTGACCCTGTAGGGCAGGGTAGAACTGCCCCTGTGGGTTTCCAAGACTGTAGCTCTTTATAGGAGTAAAATGCCTCATTTTCCTTCCAGGGAACAGCCGGTGGTTTTGAACTGCTCACCTTGTGGTTAAGGGCCCAACATGGATCCGCTCCGCCATCAGGGCTCCTTGCAGAGACCCAATGG
>NW_022103926.1:8769404-8770550 GCF_000313985.2 Echinops telfairi
GGGTCCTAGTGATGTAGTGGTTACTACGCATTGGGCTGCGATCACGTGGTCGGCGGTTCAAAGCCACCAGCAGCACCTCGGGAGAAAGGCTGGGCTTTCAACTCCCGTCACCAGTTACCGTTTCGGGTAACACGGCGGGTCGTTGGGAGTCCACACTGACTCGATGGCAGTGAGACAGGTTGTTATGAGCGAGGATCGACCCCAAGGCAATGGGGCTTTGGGCTAGGCCACCAGGAGGGCCCGCGAGGCTACACTTAATGGATTTGCAAGGAACAGACTGGAAAAACTCACTGCCATCAATCAATGCTGAGTCACAGCGACCCTAGAGCACTGGCTAGAACTGGCCCCGTGGGTTTCAGAGACGGGTGCTCTGTATGGGAGTAGAAAGCCCCATCTGTCTCCCAAGCAAGGAACCAAAGATGCATGGAATTAGCCAGCTGGACTCTGCCCAGGCCCGGCTTCTGGGAAAGGAATGAGAGGAATTGCCCGAGATGTGCGTGGTCAGGGCCTCCGGGCTGTGATTCAGCTTTAGTCAGCTGTCAAATTTTCCCACAGCGCAGCGGAAAGTCACTGAGGCTCTTTGAAGGCAGGGCCACCTCCTCTTTTGTCATCTCCCTGAGCCAGAGGGCCCAGCACATCGGTGTCCCCTGCACCGAGGGCGACCCCAGGGCCAGGGTCTATGGCGGCTCCTGCCAGGCCCCCAAAGATCCAGGGCTTCCTCTGCTGGCAGCTTCTTCCGCCCAACTGTGGGTGTCAGTGAGGCAGTGGGTGCCGCTGATGATCTTGGGATCCAGACCGCCAAGTTGCCTTCCCCTGTGGTGGTCCCTCCCCCTCTCTGGGTCCACCACTGAGGTCGAGACCCCTCCTTGGGACACGCCACCCAAAAGTGGTCATAACAAAGGTATCTTAAGTTTTCTCCAATTATTCCTCAGAAGATTCTGCTCTTAATGTCACCAGCCACGGACACATTGACTTAAAGCCCTACCATCTTTTGAAGTCTCACTGCATCCCTGATATGGGTTTGTGTCCCCGCCTTGGCCCCCACCTCCAAATGTGTGTCCCCTTGGGGGCGCCACTGTGGCAGTTACATCATCTGGTGTCAACTTGAGACTATGAAGAGCCAAGGGGTGGAGTTGAGCCTGTCAA
>NW_022103926.1:8771671-8773243 GCF_000313985.2 Echinops telfairi
TCTTGGATATTCTCGTCCGGCACCTCAGTTTAGCACACAAATCCTCAGAGAAGCTGGACTATCTGAAGAAGAAGTGGCATCAGGATCAGAGGAAGCTTCTTAACAACCTGTGATGTGCAGATGGTACAAGCTCGCTTGCTGAAAGTGAAGAGGGCTTGAAGCACCTGCGGATGAAGGTCAAGGATGTCAGCCTCCCGTATGGGTTGCAACTCAAGGTCAAGGAAACCAAAATCCTCACAGCTGGATCAGTAGCTAGCGTCAGGATCAACAGAGAGAAGTCTGACGTTGTCAAGGATTTCGTCTTGCTTGGATCCACAATCACAGCTCATGGAAGCAGCAGTTCAGAGATCACACGACGCCAACGTTGCCTCGAGTAAGTCTGATCCCCAGCACCTCTTGAAAGTGTTGAAAAGCAAGGGTGTTACTTGGAGGACTAAGGTGCCCCTAACCCGAGCCAAGGTCTTTTCACTCACCTCATATGCAAGTTACAGTTGGACATAGAGTAAGAGACACTGAAGGGAAATTGATGTATTGCATTACAGTGCTGGTGAAGAATATTGAAAAGACCATGGACCGTCAAAAGCACCAGCAAACCTATCTTGGAAGAAGTATGGCCAGAATGCTCTTTAAAGGCAAGGGTGGTGAGACTTCATCTCACCTACTTTGGGCGTGTTGTCAGGAGAGGCCAGTCCCTGGAGAAGGACATCCTGTGTGGTCAAGTGGAGGGGCAGCGACAAAGAGGAAGGCCCTTCAGGAGATGGACGGACACCATGGCGGCCACAATGGGCTCAAACATAAGAACCATTGAGAGGTAGCATGGTGCAGGTCTGGGAGGCTCTCGACAGCACATACCAACCACAACAGGTCTTGTCGTAGGAGCCCTGTTTGTGCTGGGCTTCCAGCCACAAGGTGGGTGGTTCAAACCCACCAGCCACTCTGAGGGAGGCGACAGCCTGAGAAACCCCCCTCTGCCCTGTTGGGTTGCTATGAGTCAGAGTCTGCGCCAGGACAGTGGGGGTGGGGGTGGGGGTAGGTTTCCGGAAGCTTGATGGCTGTTCAGAGAGGATGGCTCCCAAGAGGCCTATACACGCTCGATGCAGTGTTTCAGCAGAACATGATGCTTGTTTCATTAAAAATCTATGGATGAAGCCGCTTGGAGAGCGAAGGTGCTTCCCACAGCCTCCGACGCATGTGAAAGTTGGACAATGAATTAAGGAAAATCCAAGGAGAAGGCGGGTGAGACTTCCTTCCACGGACTTTGGACACGTTGCCAGGAGAAACCAGTCGCTGGAGAAGGACGTGGTGAAGCAGAGGGACGTCGGACAAGAGGAAGGCCCTCGGCAAGATGGATTGATTCAGGGGCTGCCACGATGGGCTCACACCTGGAAACAGCTGTGAGGATGGTGCCGGCCCGGCGGTGCTGCGTTCCGCTGGGTCGATGGGAGCCGGAACCACGTGACAGCACCGCCCACCAACAGCGGAAGGAGGGTGGATGGATGTGGGCACAGTATTGGGGAGAAGGACTGAAAGCACAATGAGCCACCAGAGGAACAAATAACTGTCTCGGAAGAA
>NW_022103926.1:8774276-8775245 GCF_000313985.2 Echinops telfairi
ACAGGGATCTACATGTGACCTCCTCCCTGGGGGACGGACAACAGAAAAGTGGGTGAAGTGAGACGTCGAACAGTCTAAGATATGACAAAATAATAATTTATAAATTATCAAGGGTTCATGAGGGAGGAGGAGAGGGGAAAATGAGGCGCTGATGCCAGGGGCTTACGTGGAGAGCAAATGTTTTGAGAATGATGAGGGCAATGAATGTACACATGTGCTTTACACAATTGACGTATGTATGGATTGTGATGAGAATTGTATGAGCCCCCAGTAATATGATTTTTTTAAAAAGAGCTACAGTCCCAGAACCCCCCGGGGGCAGTGCTACCTTGTCCTGTGGGGGTGCCATGAGTTGGAATCAACTCAGTGGCAGGGCGTTTGGCTTGGTTTTCAAAGTCTGTGTGTGGTCTGGGAAGGGAGGCAGTGTGGGTGACAGCAGGGTGACACTGATGAGCGATGGCACTGAGACCGGGCAGAACTGACCCCTGGGCTTTCTTGCCGAGGTCTTTGCAGAAACCGATGGCCAGTCCTTTCCCCAGAGGTATGGTACCACTGGGTAGGCTATGTCCACCCACCTGTTTAGGGGGTGGCAGAGTGTTTGTGCCAACCAGGGACCTTTGGTTTATATCAAACCCCACTGTCATTGATTCCACCTCGGTGACCCTGGTGGGGTTTTGAGAGTGTTCATCTTGAGGGGTGCAGACAGCCTCATATCTCTCCCACGGAGCTGCTGGTGGCTTTGAACTGTTGACCCTGCAGTTTGTAACCCAATGCATAACCACCATGACACTAGGGCTCCATGGAACGACCTCTTGGGGGCCGCAAGAGCAGACACCCACACTTTAGGGGCCACAGTACAACCTTATCATCACTCCTCAGACCCCCGCTGCTGTATTAGATTGTCAATCTCCACTGCTGGAGGGCACTCCATTCTCAGCTCTGTTTTAGCCTTAACACCTGGAATGCTCT
>NW_022103926.1:8777720-8778829 GCF_000313985.2 Echinops telfairi
CATGCAATGATGCCGAGTGCAGGAAGATCACAGGCCAATGGGTGAAAAGTCTTGTGGATCTGGGGATGGTGGAAGCCTCTCAAAGCTGGTATGGGTCTCCACGTGTCTCCTCCACTTCTCTGAGTGTCTCAACATCAGGAAAGGGAAGCAGAGAGTGGGTCTGGCCTCCAGTGACATATTTATCTCCACTGTGCCTCCAGATGAGGTCATCAAACTGCAACTTGATTGACAGGCTAGACTCCACCCCTTCACTCAAGTTGACAGGAGATGATGTAACTGCCACAATGTTCTTTTATTCATTGGTGTTAGCTCCCCATGTCCCCCCCTCCTTCCCTGCCATACCTCCAGGCCAGTGGTTCTCAACCTTCCTAATTCCTCGTGTTGCGGTGACCCCCAACCATAACATTATTTTCATTGCTACTTTATAACTGTAATTTGGCTACTGTTATGAACCCTAATGTAAAATATCTGATCTATGGGATGTATTTTCATTGTTACAAATTGTACCTAATTAAAGCGTAGTGATGAATCCCCAAAACAATACTTAATTCTATATTGTGAAATATTTCTAACGACACATCAATGGAATGTTGTCTTGAAGCCTGGTGCAGCATGGGTAACAGTCTTCACACGGGGTACTGTATGTGGGTGTATCTGCATTTGGGCGGACCCACCTGGAGACGGATAGAGGAGCGGTGTCTCGGACCATTGGAAACATGTTACTAAACCTTCTACCAAGGGCCTTAGAACCACTTGGGGACCATCCCCTGGGTGTCCCCCACCCGCGGTGTGACACACGCTTACTGATGCGACTGTCCGACCACGTCCCTCCTTGGTGGGATTCACATAATGTAACAACCAGTTCACTGTCCTAATGACCTTTTTAAGTATCAACACCCTCCACACCCCAAAACCTGGTATCCGAAAGGTCGTTTACGAGGTCCTGCGTGCCGCGGATACATAAATAATGACGATCAAGGGGGCACAACAAACCAAATGACGTCATAAGCAAAGGGGCGTGCGGACGCAGGCTTACAAAGGAATGAGGAAGGGAAGTTGGTGATTCCCACATGGGGCGCTGCCAGGCCGCCCACCTTAGAGAGAACCCC
>NW_022103926.1:8779140-8784110 GCF_000313985.2 Echinops telfairi
CACCCTGTCCCTGACCCAGGGCACTGGGTCCCGCCAGGTGCACGCTCTCTCCGTGCGCGCAAGGCCCGCTCAGAGCCAGGCTGCCGGATGCGTCCAGGCCACAATCCGTTTTCTGGTGTGGGAAGGGTCGCCCTGGGCAGGTTCCCAGCTGAGCGATTTATTAACTCTGGGCACCCCCAGGACCCCGTTTTACAGAGGAGGAAGCAGACAGAGGCCCTGGGTGCCTGCGTTCCTCCCTGGCTGGGCCCAGCCGCCCCCGCGCATCTCTTTGGCTGCCTCTCCACGTTGGAGTTGGACATGACCGTGGGGCTCATGCGAGCCTTGCTCCCATTCTCAAAGGGGAAAGCGGGGTCCAGACAGGGGAGCGCGGGTCTTTGGAGGGGACCTGGCTCTGGACTCTTCGGCTGGTGCTCACTCGCCGTCTCTGAAGGCCGGGAGACAAACAGGGCCAGTGGCCAGTGGCCAGGCCCTGAAGGAGGTCATGGAGCCCAGGCCCGGAGTCTATTCTTAGCCTGACCTCTCAGTGACTCTGATCTTCGGCAGCCTCATCCCCTGTGTGCACGGGCCTTCTTGTGTGTGTGTGCTGTGGGTGCTCTGAGTCAGCCGTGCTCCAGAGAGGAAGTGGCTCCGAAGAGTCCACCCCCCGCCCCCCCCTCAAGAGACAGTGCCCCGAGAAAAGGGCCAGAGCTGGCCTCCCGGATGCGCTTGGCGTGCTGTGCTTGGGCCTTGGCCTTGGCACAGCAACCCACCCAAGAAGCTACTGGAGGTCGGCCGGCTGGGAGAGGCCCGCAATCAAGTCTTCCTTCGCCCACCTCCAGTCCACCCATCCGGAGGTCCATAGCTGGTAAACGCCTCCTGACAGAGTCCAGCCTCTCAGAGGCCATGTTGCTCTCGGCCGTGCTGACCTGTCACTAGGGGCTGTTGAGTGGACTCCAGCTCGTAACAACTGTCTGTACCACAGAAGGGACCACCGCCCGGCCCTGCGCCATCCCCACAGTGGGGACCGAGCCCGTGGGGACAGGCTCTGTGTCAACCCATCTCGCTGGGGACTGACTCTCACCTGCCTTTCCCAAGCATGATGCCCTTCTCCAGGGACCGGTCCCTCCCGACGCCCTGTCCAGAGGACAGGAGAGCAAGCCCCGCCACCACCTCTTCCAAGAAGCCCTGTGGTCGGGGCAAATTGTTTGCTGACCATCGGCTCTGACAAGGGGCACTGAGGAGAGTGGCGTCGCTCCCGGCCTCCGGTGACTTGGGAAGGGCGAGAAACGCAGAGGATGGCAGGACCCGGACAGAGGGCACACGCAGAGTGACCAGTGGCAGGAACAGGGCTGCGTGCCAGTCGAAAGGAGTCAGTGGTGCCCTATGGCGGCCTCAGAAGATCAATAATAGTTTCAGTATCAGTCAATGGCTGTCCAGGCACACCGCCCCCGGGCCAGAGTAGAGCTGGGTTCCCCAGGAGATCCCTCCTATTCTTCCCTTTGGGTTCCCATTGAAAAAAAATTATTTAGAACATAATGTCCAAGGGGGAATCTAATAGTAGTGTGACGAGGCTTCCTGCTCATACCTGCCTGGGTTTATTCCAAACCCAACGTGGCTCAGCATGTCTGTCCTACGAGAATTTCTTTGGGAACCCTCACCCCATCCACCCTCCAGCTCTGATCTTGCCCCAGAAGATTTCTTTTTGTTCCCCAAACTCAAAGAACGTTTCAAAGGATCAGACTTTGAGTCCCTCTAGGGTGTTCACACTGCCCTTTTTGAGGTGGTGGAAATTGAAGAGGGTAGAATTCTTTGGGAAAACGTTCCATCAGAAAAACTGACCTCGCTGCCATTGAGTTGATTTGGACTTGTAGCCACCAGATAGGACAGGGTAGAACTGCCCCTGTGGGTTCCTGAGACTTGAACTCAGAATGAGACTACGACAATAGAAAGCCTCGTTCTCCTATGTCCGGGAAGGGGTAGAGCGATAGGAGCCCTGGTTTTAGAAGTGTGCAGACACAGATGGAGGACATGTTGAGAAGCAAGTGTTTCCCGTCGGGGTGCTGTAGCAAAGTGCGGTGAACATACTAAACGGTGCCCAGCTAGCTAAAAGAAGAGCCTTAGAGGCTTGTCTTACACTAAGCAGCCATCTAAGTGAGGCATCAGTGAAGTCCGCATGGAAGAAGCACACCAGTCTGTGTGATGCCAGGATTGTAAATATCATCCAAATCGGAAGGAGGGAATGGTATCAGAGCTTACATTATGAACACCTGGTTGGAAGAAGGCTATGGATGTTCAGGGACCGCATATGGATTAAACCCTGGGGAACCCCTCTGACCACTAACCAGGGACGGGGCTAGCCTTGCCAGCAGACAGGGTGCCCTGGACAGTGCCTTATCAGAGATACCGTTAGTTAAAATGCAACACTGTATCATGTGTTCTTCCTTTGGACCCATTTTAAATTTGTTTCCGTTCATATGTTCGGCTTTCTTTTTGATTGAGGTTTTTCTCGGTCTTAGTTTGTCAATGTTGTTGAGGTTTGTTTTTGCCTGTTTTTCAATATACGAAATCCAGGATAGGTACATCTATAAAGACAGTAACTGATTAGTAGTTTCTCAGGGTTAGGGCAGGGGGGTGGGGAGAAGTGAGGAATGAATGATAAAGAGCACAAGAAAAGAAGAAAATGTTCTAAAATTGATCGCGGTGATGCTGGTACAACTCTTTTCAATATGATTGAGCCATGGCAGTGTGAAAAAAGGGGGGTTATTAACCGTATCAAACCGTGCACTTAACAATGGATCTTTAATGTTTACAAGAGTATGATCTCTTCTTTTCCCTTATTCATTTGTTCATCATTTGTTTGGTGCTTACCATGGTCTAGGTGCTTGCAGTACAAAGTTGTACAAACTATCACAAGTAAGAAAGAAATGGGGGTGAGCGGGGGGAGGGCAGAAAGAAAGATTTTAAAGGCCAAAAATAAATAAAGGCTTCTAGGGGTCCTGGTGGGTAGTGGTTACATGTTGGTCTGCTAACAAGGTCAGCACTCGTGTGTATAAGAAAGAGCTTTATATACAAGAGTAATTGAATATTGAGAAAACATCCCAGCCCAGATAAAGTTCACAAGTCCACTATTAGCCCATATGTTCGATACCAATCTATAAATTCCTCTTCAGACTCAGGCAACACATGCAATGACACCAAATGCAGGGAGAAAGTCTTGTGGATCCAGTGGCGTTGTAAGCATCTCAGTGCTGGCACGTGGCTCCTCCAGCTCGGGGTACTAGCCTAGCTCTCTGTCTTGTCAGCTGCAATGTCTCCCAGGGAGTGAGTCTGTGTCCTTAGGGGTCGTTGTGAATTGGAACTGACTGGCTGGCAGTGGCAGTGGGGTGGACCAGGAGAATCTGGCTCCCTTCATCCCCTCCCTTGGCTCCCCTTTCCCATGCACGGTGACTTCCCAGGATTATGCTAATGTATCCTCGATATGAGGTCCTTCTCCAGGGACTGGTCTCTCCTGACAACATATCGGAGTACCTGGGGCCACAAGTCCACAATGGTTTGTTTACAAATGCAGTCTTTGGACTTAAATCATCATAAAACAGTCATTGAGGCTAGAGATGTGCTTTCTATAATGACCTGAAACTGTTCCATCTTTGAAGGCTGAGTGTTAACAGGTGTATACCCATTTGGATGTTTCTTTTCATCAGGCGACAGCTCCAGGTGGTGGCTGGACATTGCCTAAAGAGAGACTGAAAAAAAGGTTAAGCATTTGAACGATGCTCGCTGGTGGAGAATATTGAAAGTCCCATGGCTGTCAAAAGGGACTTCTGAGGCAGGGTCAGCAAGACCTCGTCTCACATCCTTCGGACATGTGGTCAGGAGAGACCAGTCCCTGGAGAAGGACCTCGCGTCTGGTGAAGGCCTTCAACAAGGTGGACGGACACTGTGGCTGCATCGATGGGCTCAGGTAGAGGAGGGCCCAGGACCGGGCAGTGTTAGTTCTGTGGTGCCTGGGGTCGCTATGGGTCAGAACCAGTTCCATTCCACTTATCTGTGAAAGTCCAGATCAAACCAACCCTCTGCCACCCACTGGCCTCCCAGGCAGAGCGACCCTAAATCGAGGAGACATTAGCGTAATCCTAAAAGAGGAATTGAGTCAAAGGATCACTTCTGTGTGGACAGCTGTCACCGCAGCAGGGTGACTTCCTTAAAATGACAAAAACATCAGGCACTTGGACCCCCCCACCCATTGAATTTCAGGGGCCCAGGTGGCGCCGTGGAGAATAAGCTACAAGGTCCGTGGTTTGAACCCACCAGCACCTTGGAGGCCGTTGGCCGTTGGACGCCGACCTCCTGCGAGGAGGGTGGGGGGCGTGTGTCGGAGGCAACCTGACGGCCGTGGTCAAGGTGGGGTGAGACTTCGCGATGGAAGATGAAGGAGCCCTGGTGGCGCTGTGGGTGAGGCACTGGGCTGCTAGCCGAAAGGTTCTCAGATGGAACCCACCAGCCACTGGAGGGAGAAAGACGGGGCTGTCTGCTCCCGGGATGGCTGAAACCCTAGGGCACAGTCCTGCCCTGCCCTGCGGGGTCGTTGAGAATTGGAACTGACTGGCTGGCAGTGGCAGTGCGTTGGGCCATGGGGATCTGGCTCCCTTCACCCCCTCCCATGGCTCCCCTTTCCCGTGCACACTGACTTCCCAGCACCCCACCCACCACTCCCCGCATATTGTTCTGCAACTCCCTGTGGGCCAGCAGTGTGTATGTTACGTGTCAGGACACGGTAAATGCCACTTAGCAGAAACCAGCCGCATGCATCTTGCCAACCTGGCCCCTGTCTCCTACTTGCTCACGACAGTCATGTCTGGCCACCCAACAAGCCCTCTGCCTTTGGAAATGTCTCCAGGCTCCCCTCTCCCCCTGCTCTGGCGGAGGGGGGTGGGGTGGGGGAGGGAGCGCCCACTAGGGTCTCCCTGGCCCCTTTCCGGTGCTGGATCAAG
>NW_022103926.1:8785630-8788444 GCF_000313985.2 Echinops telfairi
TGTCTCTTTATTCTGCATGAGTGTGTCGGGTCTGATGTCTTGTTTTGGGGTTTTTTTTTTCTCTTCAAGAGCACCCGCTGTCGACTTTCACCCCTGGCGGTGATGGCGGCGAATTCCTTTAGTGGGGTGTTTGCTGTTGTGAACTCGTAGGTCAGACCTGGCGTGTGGAGAGCCAACACTGTACAAAGGTGGTTCCTGTGAGGTGGGAGCCGGAGGCACCTCCAGCCCTCCAGTGTGGGCACCGTTGCTGGCGCCAGCTGTGCCCTTCCTGGTGCTCTCTCGCTCCTAGATGGTTTCACAATCCCTGGCCACACAGAACTCAGACCATCCTTGCGGTGATGAGGTTTGTTAGGGAAGCAGCAGGCTGCATGTCAGGATGGGTGCCAGCGTGGAAGTCACTGGCTGCAAGGAAGGGGATGGTTAGTGAGAACAGTTTCCAGCCCAGAGAGCTCTCGGCTTCTGGGCCGTGTGCGCCCCGCAGGCAGGCAGCCCTTCTCCACGCCTCTCCTTCTCAGGGAAGCCTGGTCCCCTCTGCCTTTGGGGAATTGACCCTTATTTTCAATTTCAAGGCAGGGCCCTCTCAGCCAGACGGAACTGGTGAATCCCTGGGATAGGCCCCCATCAATCAATTTGCGTAGCAATTGATCGATTCCTGAAAGGCCACTTGTTGGGTGGTTTTTCCAGGCCCTTGTTTGCATCGGCGACTAACCAACCCCTTGTAAGAGTTGGGCAGAATTTAACCAGCAGTTTCTCTGTGAGACAAAGATGAACCTGTCTACTCCCAGAAAGATGGAGTCTGCCAGTCCCTGGGGGAGCAGTTCTTCTCTGTCCTATCCGCTCTCTTGATGTTAGGATGGACAGGATGACAGTGATTTTATTTTTCTTTGTAAACCTAGGGCCGAAGGCTATCTGTCTGAGACACCCACCGCCCCTCCCCAAACCAAACCCACGGCCACATTGATTCTGCAGGGGTCCTGACTGTACACAGTTCTGTGAGCAGACAGCCTCATTTCTCCCCCTGGGCTGGGCAGGGGACTGTGGGTCACAGACTGACACCGAAGCCTCCAGGCCACCAGGACTCCCTGTGGAGGGGCTTACATCTCATCAATCACACCGACCTTCCCGGCACAAGGGCTTCCTACCCGACCCACAAACAGACAGCCTGGCATCTGGGCGGGGCCTGGCACCTCCATCACCACATTCCACCCTGCTAGCGTATCTGTGAAACCTCCTGATGGCCTGGCGGGTGCCCACTGGGCTGCCAATCACAAGGTCGGCAGTTTGAACCCACCAGCTCCTCCTCAGAAGGAAGAGGGGGTTTTCTACTCCCCTCGGCAACTCACAGGGGCGGCTCCACCCTGTTGACTTTGACTCCCGGGCAGTGAGCTGTGTCTTGGTCTTTGCACAATATTTCTCTCTGTTTGCGGGGAGAGTGAACAGTGTTTAGAGAGGCCAAGGGAGGCCCGCTCTGAGAGCGCTCCGACAGAGGGGCCGCACCCAGGACTAGTGACTATCTGTCCTAAAGTCAACCCCCACCATCCACCCCATGCTGACTCCCAGAGACCCAGAGTAGAACAATCTCAGTGGGTTTCCAGGGCTGGGAGCAGAAAGCTTCATCTTTCTCCCAGGGAGGGCTGTCCGTTTCGAACGCCAGCCTCGTGGTTAGCACTCTGCCACTCGGTCCCCTAACAACCAGACTAGCCCGACAGAGCCGAGGCCAGACCTGCTGCCTCCGACCAGCTCCTGATTTAGTGACCCTGTGTGATGCGGAGTAGAACTGCTCCTCTAAGGGTCTTCTAGGCTGTTAAGGGGCTGCCAACCGGAAGGTTGGCAGTTCGAACCCAGCAGCTGATCTGAGGAAGAAAGAGGAGGCTGCCTGTTCCTGTAAAGATTGACTGTCTCAGAAACCCCAGGGGACAGTTTTCCTCTGCCCTACAGGGTCACTGTGAGTCAGAATAGATCAGAGAGCAGTGGGTTTGGATATTTTTATTTTGGTTCATCTTTACAGAAGCAAGGAGCCCTAGTGGCATAGCGGTTACGCAAGGTTAGCAGTTCGAAACCACCAGCTGCTCCCTGGAAGAAAAAGGAGGCTTTCTATTCCCTACAGAGTGACAGTCTCAGAATCCCACAGGGGCACTTCTGCTCTGCCCTGTAGGTTCGCTGTGAGCCGGCATCAACTGGATGGCAATGAATTTGGTGTTTTGGTAAAGAGCTTGACCTACGTTTTGTTGACCGACAATAAGTAGCGCGTGTACAAGGGTAGTTGCTCGTATGCTGCGCATCCCCGTGACAGAATAGGGCAGCCCCGTCGGGGTTCCAAGGCTCTGGTCCCTATGGGAGCCTGCTGCCACAGTTCAGGTCATGACCTCTGCCCCAGCCCCATTTGCTTCTTTGTGGCTCCACCCTCCACCCCACCCCGCCAGCCCATCCAGGCAACCTGTGTGCCGCCCCCGTCTCTCACTATTCACCCCAAACCAAACTCACTGCCATCGAGTCAGTCCCGACTCATAGCGACCCTATAGGCCAGCACAGCGCTGCCCCTGTGAGCGTCTGAGGCTGTAACTCTTTCCAGGAGTAGAGAGCTCCGTCTTTTCCCTGCAGAGCAGCTCGTGGTTTCAAACTGCTGACCCTGTGGTTAAGCGACCCAACTCATGACCGCGGAGTGCAATGGGGACCCTAGGCTATTATCTCACTTTGGTCTTGTGATTTGGTTTGTAAGGGCCTGTGAAGACCACAGGCCCTCTGATAGAGCAGTGGGGTGAGCTTTGGGCTGCTAACCGAAAGGTCCGCCGTTTGAGACTGCCGACCGCTCGG
>NW_022103926.1:8789722-8791594 GCF_000313985.2 Echinops telfairi
ACTGCACAGGAGAACGAGGCGGCAGTCTGCTCCCGTAAAGCGGACGGACTCTCTCAGTCCCCCCAACACCCCCCACCCCCCCACCCTCGTGGAAGAGTTCTGCCCTGCCCTGTAGGGTCACTATGAGTCCAGCGTATCGAGAGGCTCATGGAACTGTCGGTTAGCTTTTTAACGCGGAGGGCACAGATTGATTTCCCAAGGTTAAACTTTAAACTCTCCTTGAATTCCAGGAATAAACCCTAATGGGTGATGATCCTGTGTGTAACTACGTGTAGAGATAGATAGATATAGATACAGGAGGAGATACACCTTTCTCCTGCGAAGTGGCCGGTGGTTTCACGCTGCTGACCTGTGGGTTCAGCCTACCGGGGTTCCTCTAGTCCCCACAAACTCCCTTCGTTCTCCACCCCCACCCCCAGTGATTCATTAGCCCCAAATGAAGGGCATGGCAGGGTTGCGGGAACCTTCTAAGACTAAGGGTCTTAGAAGGAGCCCCTGGTGGCACAGTGATTTCGAGTTGGGCTGCTAACCACAAGGTCAGCAGTTCAAAACCACCAGCTGCTCTGAGGGAGAAAGAGGTGGCTTTCTACTCCCCTAGACAGTGACAGTCTAGGCAGTTCCACCCTGTCCTATCGAGTGGCTAGGAGTCAGTGTGGACCCAATAGCCGCGAAATAAGGCCTGTCACCTTGATGGCCCATCGACAGCTGCCCCACGATGGCCCTGGAGGAGGAGCCTTTCTGAAGCATGTGCTGTGGTACAGAACTGGGCCGGGGTGGTGTTGCTGGACCATTGGTAGTTCCCTAAAGGTCGGTTCTCACACCCCCACTGCCGCCAAAGGCTCCGATTCTCCTCCCCCCTCCCCTGTCAGCAGGCAGCTTCCGGCACTAGCTCCTTTGTTTGGCCAGGGCTATTTGTGTCTGAGCCTAACAGCTGGCCCCAGCCTGGCAGCCACTAGCTTTGAGGATTATTCAATTATCTCATTAGCCCAGCCTGTCCTTCCTTCCTCAAGAGCTATTATCCATCTTCCATCTCCTTCACCCTCGCTCTCGCCCAGGGCAGGCCCCTAGCCTCTCCTGCCCCTTCCCTAGCCAGGTGTGAAAGCCCGGTCAGTCTCAGGCATATAGGCTCTGTAGATTCAAGGCACACCATCACTGGAAAGGACTTCTGCCGTGGACGTCCGCCTGCCTGAGGGGGTGCGTGCCTGCCCTACTCCAAGTCCTGTGGGTAGTGGAGGACAAGGGGACACACCTCAGTGGAGCTCTCCCAACAGGCCATGTGCCTGACAAGGGAGCCACCGATGCCCTCATGTCTGTTTCCCTGCCGCTTCTGTTTGGATCGGGGTTGATGGTCGAGGCAGGAGGCAGACCACCTGCTGGCGAACACAGCGGGGCTCACTCACCTGAGGAGGAAGAGGAGACATCACATGGGAGTAGGGGTCACACTTAGAGCTTGTCCTTCAGTTGCTCAGTGAAATGTCTTTTCCCACATTCACCTGCCAGGCCCGCAGAATCCCCACACACTAGGCTCCCAGGCCGGGCCAGATCAGTGAGAAGGGAGGCAGGGGATGAGCAGGCCTCCACCAGGCTCCTGTGTCCTCCTGTCCACCTTCTGATGCCCAGAAAAACAGAGCTGGGATCACTCGGTCTTGGGTATTTCCTGAGCCAAGCATGGATTTGTCCTCATAAGCAAGCCAGGTCCCGGGGCACCTGGAGTACACTGATGTCCCACAGGTCTTCTACATCCGTTGGATCTTCTTGTCTTCCTCGCTGTGGTAGTTACATCATCTGGTGCCAACTTGAGACTAGTGAGAGTGAATGGGGTGGAGCTTAGCCTGCCAATCAGGTCGCTGCTTGATGACCTCATTTGAAAGC
>NW_022103926.1:8791918-8796710 GCF_000313985.2 Echinops telfairi
GGACTTATGGGCTTGATCTGGGCTGGGCTGGGATGTGTTTTCAATATTCAGTTGCTCTTGTACGTAAAGCTCTTTCTCATACACCTAGGAGCGTCTATGAATTTGTTTCACCAGTCCACCCAGACTCAAGGATGCAGGTAACACACCTGCCGAAGTCACCCACAGAGAGTGAGGCCGCGGCCATGCCAGACCTGCCGTCCCCTGGGCTGGCACGTCTGAGACAAGGTCGGGGTGTGTGCAGGATTTGATAGGTCTTGTGTCCTTTGGGGTTGGGCCACGATTCTCGCCGGTGTGGTTGTTAAGACTAGTCGCCCCCTGTGCTGTTGTGTGACGCAAGGGAATGGACTCCACCTGTGTAACAGGTGGGTGCTCCCGTGCCCGTGCAGGTGGACGTTGAAGAAAACGAGCACGAGCATCCTCCACTCAAATTTCATTTGACTCATTGAACGCGGATGAGCCAAGGCCAGGTGGATTGTGGGATGCCATGATGGGCTCTGTTGTAAGCAGCCAGTCAGCTGCAGGAAAGTCAGGGTGGGATGCAGCCCTGTGCATCAGGGCACAGCCTTGATGCAGTCACGAGAAAGGATGCTTCTCAGGGGTGTGGCCTGATCCCGATAGAAGAGGGCGGTGTGGGAAAGCTTGCTTGCCTTTTGCTGGGTCTGGCTCCACCTCTGGTTCCCTGGGTTTGAGCCAATAGCTGGACAGATTGCCTGCCCCCCTTGGGTTCGTTCCCCTCTGCAGCCACCAGCCTGTCCTCTCTTCCTGCTGCCCCTGGGTACATCGGTCCCCACAGCTGTGCCGGTCAGGACAAGCCTCCAGACTGACCCCTGAGCCACGGACTTGGACCCCGCCCAGATCCGAAACACGCTTCTTTCTGGCGACGCTGTGAGCCGTTCTCCATGTAAGTTTCTCTGGACATCAGCATCCCTGGCTTTGCGGCTCGGGAGAACCCGGACGAAGGCCGAGACACAAGCCGAGGGGCTGACTGCAGGTGAAGGCCTGGCGGCATGTCCCCAGCCGGCTCAGAGTTGGTGGAACCAACCAAAACCCAAGTTGTGCCTTTGGGTGGCTCACTTCCAAGAAGAAGTGGATGATCTCTCAAGTGTCACCCAGCTGTCACTGCTCCCCAAACTCTTTGAATTTAAGCCAGCCATTCTACCCTCCTCACCCCCCTCTCCAACCCAACCCAAGAGTGTGGGTGCGTGGAGGAAGAACAGAAAGGATCAGAACTCTGACAGCCTTCTGACAACATCGTAACTCGAAAATTGCCTCTGAGTGGATGGCATAATTCTGTGTGGGCAGATGCAAATCAGGCCCGGGTTCACGCAAGCCCCCTCATTCCTGCTTCCTTGCTGACACCTTGAAGAGACGGGTCCTGGAGGTGACCAAGAGACCTACTGGCCTTGGGAGGGCTTGCTTGAATTTACCCCTCCTCCCAGGATTCCTATACTGGCTACCCCCTTCCACTGCCCAACACACTGGGTCTAGCCAGTCCATTCCTCTTGGTCCATGTTTGGCTGCTGACACAAGTGCTCTGGTGCACACACACACACACACACACACACACACAGAGGAGTGAGTGCTGGGAGAGTCAGGAGTCAGGAGACGGCTCTGATTTCTAACCTGCTCTGTCCTCACCAAGGTTGGCTCATCTTGAGGGATCCTGGGTGACTGACTGTGGAGTCACCGAAGCACTTTCCTTGACCAGGCCAAGCGGGGAGGTACATGGAATCCACTGTGTAGAAAGCACCTGACCCTTCTGTTCTCTGTCCGTCCTAGCTGGCCCACCACCTGAGGCCGACGGACCAGGAGAGGCCACGTCAAGGGAGCTGCTGGCTCCACACCAGGAGGCACAGCCCCCCGTGTCTCTCATGGCCACGTGGAGGTGCAGTCTGGTGAACTAGTCCCTGTGGCCCTCCTCTAGAAGCTGACCATGCAATCCACCGAGGGGATTGGACAGATCTACAGAAGGGGAGTGGCACCCTTGGGAGGTGAGGTTATGCAGATGAAGCGCCCGGCCCGGACGTAGCAATTGGTCAGTTTTGTCATCCCTCTATGTTAAAAGGCGCCATCCCCGGAGATGGGAAGGGAGATCCCACTACCATAGAGGAAGAAGAGCAAGGTGTCCTTTGGATCTCCTGGATCCTGGGGGGCCGAGAGTTGTGACCCCGCAGTCAGCGAGCAGGAAGCAGCGGGGGACAGGACGGAGAGCAGTCTGAGTGGCCAGTTTCCCAACCCATGGAGATGGAACGGGCACGCCGGGCGGCTGTGGGCAGGAGGGTGGCTGGAGTGGGGTGTCTGCAGGCACTGGCTGGGGAAGCTTGTTTGCCAGTGAGGAGGAGCGGGGGCGCCTTCAGCCCCAGGCTTACTGGCACAGAGGAGTGACGTGGGGCATCTACCGGCAGAGCCCTGATCATCTGGTAGCACTTGCCTGAGAAGGACAGAGGCCATGGAGCTGCCCGGCTGTGGGCCTGAGGGTCTGGGTGTGTCTCTGGCCACTGCTGAGATCTGAAACTTCTGGTCTCTCCCCCAGATCTCCTGGGGGGTGTATGGTTTCTTGCTAATAAACCAGAGGCGGGGGATGGGGCGGTGGTGGTTGTGGAGTCTAACTCTCTACTTGCATCCACGCTGCAACTGGATCTGACTGTAACCCGTCAAGGGCGGACTGCACTAGCTGGTCGCAGATCTCCCATCCATTCTGAGGGGCCCTTCTGGTACACCCACGGCTGGGTCCCCAGCCACCTGGAGGGCCAGGGATGCTCTGCCAGGCTGAAAACACCAGGGGGAGCCCTCCTGCACCTCGTAGGAAGCAGCTGGGGGGCCCCAGTCCCAGAGGACTCGCCAAAGGGAGGGGGCCTGAATATGCTGTCCACTGTAAGCTCCTTTTTAACTGGATCGGTGTGGAAATCTGGGTACAGGTTATGGATGCCGTTTCCCAGGCCCATCGACTCCCAGCGGCCCTAGAGGACAGGGTAGAACTACCCTGGCAGGTTTCAGAGACTGTCACTCTGGGCGGGAGTAGAAAGCCCGGTCTTTCTCCCGAGGAGCATGCAGCCTGATGCGTAACCACTGTGCCACCAGGCTCCTTCCCCGATCATGTCAGCATTATCATAAATCACCAGCCATCACTCGTGTTCATGAGCGCGACATCAAATTATCACCCACGTCAATGCTGTGTGAAATACATCCTGAATGGCACCCCGGGAGCTCTGGGGGCACAGTGGTTCCACATCAGGCTGCGAGCCTCAAGGTCAGCGGTTTGAAACCAGGAGCCGCTCCTTGAGCGGAAGATGAGGCTTTCTACTCCCATAAAGAGTTAGAGTCTCCAAAACCCCCGGGGGCAGTTCCACTCAGTCCTACAGGGTGGCCGTGAGTCAGCGTGGCCTCCGTGAGAGTTGAGTTTGGTTTTTTGGAGCATGGGCGATCATTTACGATGGCTCTCACCTAGCAGTGACCAAGAGAAAGGCCCCCAATGAGGTGGACGGACACCATGGGCCCAAACAGAAGAACGGTGGGGAGATCGGCGCAGGGCCAGGCAGGTGTTTCTTGCTGGTAGCAGAGGGGTCCTCCTGGGTGAGACCCACCTTGATGGAAATATCGCCATCCAGCACTTCTGGGCCCTCTGGCTAAGAGCACAGGTGGCACGGATGGCGCAGAGCCAGGCGGCACGCTTCGTGCGGTCAGACAGTCGCCAGGAGTGGGAGCCCCCGCGGGGGCACCTGACCACGACAGCCCCGCTGCATTGCAGCACGTTTCCATTCGCGTGTCCAGCGAGCTGCGTATTACGCTCGCCTCTCTCGTGGGTCTCACGGGACACGCGGGGACACAATGAGCTGGCCGGCACGCAAAGGGCATGCAAAACCCAGCAAAGAACACGTTTGCTTCTGGACATCAAGTGTGTTTCTAAAGCGGTCTTCCCAGGAAGCCATGAAGGGCGTTGGTGAGAGCATCGCATTACGTCATCTCCGAGCTCAGATCCCTCAGAAATCTCTCCAGGGAAGTCTTGGGGTGGGGGTGGGGGCACGGGGATGAAACCTTTATTCAAAAAGCAAAACCCAGACACACTGCCCTGCAGCCGAGCCGACGCTGACTCACAGCGACCCTCTAAGGCAGGGCGGAGCTGCCCCTGTGCGTTTCCAAGACCGGAGCTCTTGAACACTGGCAGAAAGCCCCGTCTTTCTCCCTCCGAGCGGCTGGTGGTTTCGAACTGCTGACCTTGCAGATCGCAGTCTAGGGCCTAACCATGATGCCACCAGGGCTCCTTAAAACCTGATAGAGATGCATTTTGTTTCCCATTTCCCGTCACGCGGACCTTCTTTGAGGAATGTGACTGTCTAACTGGGGAGGTGTTGATAACGTTTACAAAGACCTGTTTTGGCTTTCCCCTGACCCAGACCAGCTCCTAAGCTTGTGTCCTGCTCAGCTGGACACTCCACCCCCCACCCAGAAAGGCTCCAGGAGCCCAGTGGGCAGGGCTGGCACAGGCAGGCTGACTGCTGGGGGCGGAGGAAAGAGTCTGCAGAACTCTCCCTGTCTCAGTGCTCACAACCCACAGGCTGAGAACCGCTGTCCTAAGAGAACTCCGAAAGGCTGGGGTGCTGAGGTCTCCCCCACGATTGACAGTGAGAATGGGCAGCAGTTAAACCCTCAGCCTCCCACCCACAGTGGCTGGGTGGCCCTCTCACCTTCCCTGTCAGCGCGAACCCCAGACTCTCTCTCTGCAAACACAGCTGCACGGAGGGGCCAGGCCAGACAGTCCAGCCAACATTGGGGGCCAGCGGTCTGGGCCCGA
>NW_022103926.1:8798018-8804262 GCF_000313985.2 Echinops telfairi
GGGGCTTCTCACTGGCTGGCTTTCAGGACACAGCCAGGCCTCTCTTTCACAACGGTCTGCTGAAAGCCTTCATCATCGCCGGAGCACACAGGCCCCCTGACAGTCGGCACGCCGGCCAGGAACTGAACTCGGCCTCCCGGTGGGGAGAGGCAAGGGCCCTGGCCACTGTCCCCCCACGATGGCCCATTGTGGCCTTGCTGGCAGCAGGGGCAGGGTCCCTCCAGGGGAAGCAGAGTCCAATGCAGCCCAGCTGCACATGGGCCTGGGCCCCCTCTGCCTGGCTGAGTCTCAGGTCCCCCTCTCTGATGAGACCATGGAGCAGAGAGGCTGCTGGGAAGCTGATGGGGGGGGGGGGGGGGCGGAGAGCCCAGCCTGACACAGCGTATCCTCCCTCCAGTCACCCCATATGAGGGACAGTGGAGGGCAGGGGCCACAGTCTCCCCCCATCCCCCAGGCTTCCCCAGCCCGGGATTGGTGCAGTGGTCCCACAGGGAGGGCAGGGCGTCTGTCTGTGACACGTGCCCACACCCTCCGTGTGCTGGCCTGGCTGAGGGCGGAAAACAGACATGACTCGGGTCCAGCGGGACACGCTGAAACACAACAGGACTCCTTTTTATTTGATCTCCAAGGGCATGCGGCCGTCAGGGGAGGCGGCGAGAGGGCTCTTCCCTCGGGCAGCTGTGGACGGCCGTTCCCCTCGGGTCTCAGGCTCCTGTCCTGAACCACCACCTCCCCGCCCCTGCCCCACCCCCCACCCCCAACCGCTGCCCGAGTCAGCCCTGGACTGACAGGCTCGGCCGGTGTGCCCTGCCCCCAGCACCCTGTAGCAGCGGGGCCTGCACGGACAGGGCACCTAGGGGTGGGGGGGCCACGGTCCCACCCAAAAGTTCCTTCATGCGGACACAACAGCCCCTGGGCCCCACGGAGTCCAGGGTGAAGCCTATGGCCAGACTCCCCCGGGGGGCCACCCCAGCCCTCACCAAGGCTCCGGCCAGCTTCTGCGGGGACAGGCCAGCATCCTGTCCAGCATGGGAGTCGTTCCCAACCCAGCAGGGCAGACACCCTTTCTCTTCCTACAGGGGCGACCCAAGGTGGTGGGGAGGGGGCGGGGGTCAGGACACACCCGATCCGTCCTGGGCCAGGGGCGTCTCAGGGCCGGGGGAGTCAGGGCTGGCTTCGGGGAGGCTCCTGTCCCGGGGGGCCCCCCGGGCGTAGCCGTTGGGCCTGCGCTCAGGGCGGGGGGCACTGCCGTTGGCCCACAGGC
The DNA here is from genome assembly GCF_000313985.2 of Echinops telfairi. Taxonomy (NCBI): domain Eukaryota; kingdom Metazoa; phylum Chordata; class Mammalia; order Afrosoricida; family Tenrecidae; genus Echinops; species Echinops telfairi. The sequence goes on from NW_022103926.1 coordinate 8,799,283, forward strand.
CCAGTGAGTGGCTATGGGAGCGGCGGCCAGACTCGCCGTCCTCACCGTCAGTGGCCCGGGCACTGGCCCCGGAGGCCTTGTAGGGCTCCGGCCGGCGCAGCACGTGGCTGCGGATGATCTTGCGGAAGGTGAGGCGGAACTCTCGGATGCGGTAGGCGTAGATGAAGGGGTTGACCACGGAGTTGGTGTGGGAGAGCACAATGGCCAGGTACATGAGCCAGGGGGGCGCGTGGGCGCAGTCGGGGCAGAAGAGGGTGAAGCAGTTGATGACGTGCAGGGGCAGCCAGCAGAGGACGAAGAGCCCCACAATGATGGCTAGCGACTTGGCCGCGTGCACCTCCTTCTGCAGTGTGGAGCGCGCCCCCCGCTCACCCGGCGCCGGCTGGCTCTCCATCTGCTTCAGCTGCCGCCGGGCGGCCAGGAAGATGCGCAGGTAGACGGCCAGCATGAGCAGCAGGGGCAGCAGCACGCAGGCGAAGAAGTTGTAGTACACCATGTAGCCCATGGGCACCACCTCCTCGAACAGGCAGGCCACCTGGCCCGGCCCGCAGGCCTGCGAGAGGTTCCGGCCCTCCTCCGGGACACTGCAATGGTTCCAGCCCAGCATGGGGGTCAGGCCGATGGCGAAGGACAGCACCCAGCAGATGGCGATGATGCCCTTGGCCCGGGCACCTGTCACCAGGCCGTTGTACCTGGGGGAGCAGGGAGTCAGCCTCAGGGGGTGCCCCAGGATGAGGTGGCCGCCCCAGCCCACCCCCCTCATGCTGACTCACGGCAACCCGACAGAGAAGGGAGAGCCCCCCCCACGCCCGGCCCACCGTGGGTTTCTGAGATGGTAACTCTTCACGGGAGTAGAGAGCCCCAGCGTTCTCCCTCAGAGCAGCTGATGGTTTTGAACTGACAACCTTGTGGTGTGCGGCACATCATGCGGGCTCCCATGCAGCCCCCATCCCCACGGCCATCTAGCTCATTCCGAACAGGACAGGGTAGAACTGTCCCTGTGAGCTTCCAAGGCTGCGGATCTTTACAGGAACACGGACGCTCATCTCTGCCCCACAGGGCAGCTGGTAGCTTCGAACTGCTGCCCTTGCGGTGAACCACCACTGTGCCACCCGGGCAGTGGGCCCAGCCCTGCCTCATCAGGTCCCTGTGGGGAGGGAGGTGGTCGTATTGGTGGAGGGGGGCTCTGGGAGGGCAGTCAGGCCCCTGTGTATACGTTCTTTCTCTCCTGTTGGAATTGGGGGGCTTCCCCAGAATCTCACAAGGAGAGAGCACAAGGGGTGAGGTGCTAGGAAGGACCCGGGGCCCCAAGCCAAATGAGATGCCTCCTGGGTCCTCCCAAGCCCACCCACAACACACACACACACACACACACACACAACCCCAGGAGAAAGGAGGGGCTGAAATGGTCCCCCCCATGGGGCAGTTCTGACATCTAAGTGGGAACCCTGACCCCAACCCACTTCCATGCATCCCTTCTGACCCAGCAGCACCCAATGGGACAGGGTGATGCACCCCCCTGGGGGCCCCCGAGGCTGTCAGTCTTCACAGGGGCAGACAGCCTCCTCTTTCTCCTGAGGAGCAGATGGCTGGTGGGTTAGTCGCCAAGGCTTAACCCACTGCGTCACCAGGGACCCTTGAACCACGCCCACTGCCCCTGAGCGGGTTCTGATGCCCAGCAACCCCGTAGGGCAAAGTAGGACTGCTCCCTGGGGTCACAAAGGCCGGTGCGCCTCATCTCCCGCAGACCTGCCCCCCAGGGTCTCCACAGCTGTCAAGCTTTACGGAAACAATCAGCCTCATCATTCTTCCTGGGAACGGCTGGTGAGCTTGAACCGCCGACACTGCGGTGAGCAGCCTGATGCCAAACTCACACTGCCACCAGAGAGGGATCCTGCAGGACTCCGGTGAGCTGACCCAGCTCTGGGCCCGCCAGATTCAGACCAGCTTCCCATCTCAGACTCCTCCAGGGGTGCCTTGAGTGGGGGCTGGGAGCCAGAGACTCCCAGGAGGGGCGGGCGCCTGCCAGAGAGTGGCCACTTGGAGGTAGGGGCACCCCACCACTGACCCGGGCCACCCCCTAGCTCTGTCTGAGAAGGGTGACACCCCTGTGTCTGCCTGCACCAGCAGCCGGGACTTGGGGTCCAGGGAGGACGCGGGGCATCCTCGCAGCCACTCTGACACACGGGAACCCACAACAGGTGACTCCCTTTCTTGTTTGCGCGACTCAGTCCTGGGACTGGGCAAGCCCAGTCTGGGCAGCAAACCTATGTCCAGGGACGCAGGCTGAAACACGGAGAGGCCTGCCCTCCCCACTCCCTCCCGCTCCCTGCCACCCCGTCCACTCCCACGCTGAGCCCCCCTCCAAGGTAGGTTCTAATACTGTGCCCCTGTGCGGTTCTGACTGCGAACCTTGACAGGAGCCGAAAGCCTCGTCTTTCTCCTGAGGGGCAGCTGGTGAGTTTGGGGCTGACCTCGTGGGCTGACCCCGCCCCCCAGGACTCCCCACTCTGGGTATCGTTCAAGACAGCCCGCAAATGCAAATGATGATCAGTGACCACACGCCAGTGGCTGCTGACCTCTGACCTAGCCAGCCCCCGAAGTTCACAAGTTGGGGCAGCTGCAGTATGGGCACAAGACCAGGCTGACTCTTCGGACACTCCCCGGTCCCGAGGGGGATAGGACAGAGGCTAGCGTGCCCTCTACAGCTATTCTTGGGGAGGATACACCTGCCCGGGGCCAGGGGCCTCCCAGGCGAGGACACAGCCCCTCAGTGGGCCAGCCCAGGGAGCCCGCAGCAACCCCCTGCCCTGCGATGTCACAGCTTCCCCATGACTGGAGCTTATGTGGCCCCGACCAGGGCAGACAAGGCTGTCGGCAAACAGTCACACCCAGGCCCCCTCCCCTCCGCCCATATGGCAGGGCCCTGGGCAGCACCAACAGTCTGCGCTCCACTGCCGGCCTGGAGGCTGGAGGGTCAAGTCCAGCCAGCGGCTGTGCAGTGAAGAGGTGGCGAGAGATGATGGCCACCGGCACCTTCCACCCCATCCATCACCACAGGGGTCTCTGAGACTCAGACTCTGGAAGGGGCTTGGTCCCTGGGCCCCGTGGGCCCCGACTTTCCCCTCTGGCCCTCAAAGCCTCCATTTCCTCGTTTGTAAGGCTGGGACCCAGACTCTCTGCCCTGCGGGGCCTGTCCCTAGTCAAGGGGCCCAGTGCAAACGACAGCGTCTGTCTGTCTGAAATGGCAGAACGAGGCGGGGCAGGAAGCCGGGCGGCTGGGCCTCTCCCAGAAGGAGACCCCGAGAGCTGCCCGCCGGGGGGCACGCACACTTCCTGTAGGGACGGCTGATCATGGAGGTCTCCCAGGCCCCGGGGAGGGACCTAACGGGGGGAACCCACCGCATGGATGTGGTGGGCTGGACACTCCCAGTGGCCTCGCAGGACAGGCCCTCCCCCCAGGGTGACCAAGGCTGCCGGTCTTTACAGGACAGAGCAGCCTCACGGGGCCATACCGCTGGCCAGTGCTGAGACCACTGCTCCCCCCTGTAAAGATCAGCCAGTGCCACTGGGGAGCCACAGCGGCCCTCGAGGACAGAGCCTAGATGTCGCTGTCCCCTAGGACTGTCCAGGCTGTCAGTCTCTATGGGAATGCAGGGTCTTGTCTTTCTCCCCCAGGGCAGCTGGAGGGTTTTCACCATGGACCATTTGGCTGCAGACCAGAGCTTAACCCACGGTGCCACCAGGGACACTTTTCCCAAAAAACACTAAAACCAAAACAACGTCACTGCCATGTCGTTGGAGGTGACTCACGGCAACCCCGTAGGACTGGGAAGACCGGCCCCTGTGGGCTTCCGAGGCTGTAACTCCACAGGAGTAGAAAGCCTCATCTTTTTCTCTAAAGTCAGTGGTTTCAAACCGCCGACCTTTGGGCTGGCAGCCTAGTGCCTAATCCGCTGTGCTACCAGATCTGTTAACTGTGGGACCAGCAGTGGCTGTGCCTGGAGGGAGTCCCAGTGTGCCTTTGGGGACCAAGGGGACCAGGGCACTTTCTGCCATCCTCCCTCCATCCCTCTCTGGTGTATTACGTGGAGTGATACTGAATTTTTAAAAATATAGACTCATTTTTTGTGATTGGAACAAAAGCTCCTGAAACTGTGATCTGAGTCCCAGACACAGCCCTGGACCCTTAGCGTTTCCCGGGCCTCCATCTCCCCAGGGTCCATCTTGTCCCTCCAGAAGGGACATCCAGGCCACCAGCATGCCCCTGCTGCTCCAGGCCCACCACAGTGGGGTGGACATGGTGGGGCAGGGGTCCCTGGTGTCACATGCTCTGAGCCACCCCTGGGAGAAAGTGGACCCCAGTCGTCCTCTAGAGCTATGATCCTGAAGCAAAGAGTCACCTGCCCAATGCAGGCAGAGCCAGCTCGATGGCTCCCTGCAGTGCCACTGCCTCCAGGATATCCTCCCCGCCTAGCCTGTGCCTTTGAAGGCAGGGGGTCCCCACACTGCCAGCACCCCAGGGCAGCACCTCTGGTCACTGCCTACCCTGCCTCTTTCCCCACAAGTTCCCTGCTATTTTCCCCAAATCCTCATGACCCGTGTAGGTGCCTGGGACAGAGGTGTCCCCATGCAGAGGCACCGAAAGGGGCCCCCTATCACAGCATGTCCTCTGGGGCATGCCAGGGCAGGCATCCTCAGGAGCTGGGCTCTGCTCCTCTCCACCAGCACCCAGAGGTGAGCCTCACTGACAGCCCCGGCCCCTTCGGGCCTCCTTGCTCTCAGCTGTCACTGGGCCCCATCCCCAAGGAAGGGCCAGTGACACCCCCCACCTGTCCTGCTCTGACGACGTTCTAGCCCGCCCAGAGTCCTGGGAATGAGAGGTGCTGCCCAGGGGTCCTGGGAGCTTGCAGTCATGAGGGTGGCCAGCAAGGGTCTTCCAGGACGCAAGCCCAGCCACACCCTCCTTCCCCAGGGGCC
>NW_022103926.1:8804362-8812614 GCF_000313985.2 Echinops telfairi
CAAAAGCTCCTGAAACTGTGATCTGAGACCCAGACACAGCCCTGGACCCTTAGCGTTTCCCGGGCCTCCATCTCCCCAGGGTCCATCTTGTCCCTTCAGAAGGGACATCCAGGCCACCAGCATGCCCCTGCTGCTCCAGGCCCACCACAGTGGGGTGGACATGGTGGGGCAGGGGTCCCTGGTGTCATGCTCTGAGCCACCCCTGGGAGAAAGTGGACCCCAGTCATCCTCCAGAGCTATGATCCTGAAGCAAAGAGTCACCTGCCCAATGCAGGCAAAGCCAGCTCGATGGCTCTCTGCAGTGCCACTGCCTCCAGGATGTCCTCCCCGCCTAGCCTGTGCCTTTGAAGGCAGGGGGGTCCCCACACTGCCAGCACCCCAGGGCAGCACCTCTGGTCACTGCCCACCCTGCCTCTTTCCCCACAAGTTCCCTGCTATTTCCCCCAAATCCTCATGACCCATGTAAGTGCCTGGGACAGAGGTGTCCCCATGCAGAGGCACCAAGAGGGGCCCCCTATCACAGCATGTCCTCTGGGGCATGCCAGGGCAGGCATCCTCAGGAGCTGGGCTCTGCTCCTCTCCACCAGCACCCAGAGGTGGGCCTCACTGACAGCCCCGGCCCCCTCGGGCCTCCTTGCTCTCAGCTGTCACTGAGCCCCATCCCCAAGGAAGGGCCAGTGACACCCCCCACCTGTCCTGGGAATGAGAGGGGCTGCCCAGGGGTCCTGGGAGCTTGCAGTCATGAGGGTGGCCAGCAAGGGTCTTCCAGGACGCAAGCCCAGCCACACCCTCCTTCCCCAGGGGCCCTGGGGACCCGGCCCTCCTCAGAGCCTCTGTTTGTACCCAGAGGGGTGAGAGTAGCCTCCGAGGGCCCTGGGCACCTGAGAGGGATGAGATTGGGCTAATGGGGCAGTGAACTCTGCCAAGTGTGGCTGAGTGCCCGCCAGTGTCCCCGGTGACCCTTATGTCCTGATGCACAGTGTCCCTGGAAGCCCACCAGAAGCTGGCCAACCGGCCCCCTTGGTGGCTGTCACCACAGGTTTTATGTGGCCCAGCATCTGACGTGAGAGTGCCAGTCACACCCACTTACACGTACACACAGTCACACACATGTGCTCACCCACACCCACATACATATACACACACACTCCCACATATAGATACGCACACTCACACACACCGTATAGACTCACAGTCACACACGTACACACACACACAACCTCACCATATACACACATGTACATGCACACCCTCACTCACACACCACACTTACACACACATTTACCCACACAGAGACGCAGGTCCACAGTCACTCCCATGCACACATCTACCCACACTCACACGCTCACTCCCTCAGGGAGGGCCCCGACTCAGAGACCCTGTAGGACTGTGGGAGAACTGTCCCTGTGGGGTTCACGTGGGTCAGGGTTTGCAGGAGTAGCAGAATACCTCGTCTTTCTCTCTCAGGGCAGCTGGTGGGATCCAACTCCTGACTGTGTGGTTAGCAGCTCAAGCCTTAATCCGCCCCCTCTCCCCCAGGCCCCTGATAAGCAGAGACAAAACCCATGGCCGCCGAGGCCATTCCAGCTCCTAGTGGCCCAACAGGGCAAGCCAGAACTGACCCCTAGGCTTCCGGAGGCTGTCCGTCTTCACGGGAGCAGACAGCCTCGGCTTCCTCCCAAGGAGCAGCAGGGGGGTTTGAACCGGCGACCTTGTGGTGAGCGGCCCAACCCTGATTAACCCAGGGTGCTGCCACACCCAGCCCGGGCCTCCCACACTGGGTGCCCCCGCTCAAGTCCCCGCCGCCCAGCCCGCCGGCGCTCACCGCAGCGGGATACGGATGGCGATGTATCGGTCAACGGCGATGGCCAGCAGGCTGAAGATGGAGCTCTGGGTGAGGACCAGCACGAAGCAGGCGATGAAGAGGCAGCCGTGGCAGGCGGCGCAGAAGCCGGTGCTGATGCTGATGGCGAAGGGCACGGCCAGCACGCCCACGGCGATGTCCGCTGCGGCCAGCGAGGCCACGAAGTAGTTGGTGACATTCTGCAGGTTGCTGTTGAGCCACACGGCCCAGCACACCAGCACGTTGCCCAGGATGGACAGCACCGCGATGGCCAGCTCCACCGTGATATACACCGGGGTGCCCATGGCCAGCCCGGCCGCTCTGCAAGGACGCGCACCCGGCCAGCTCACGGTCCATAGCTGCGCCGGCCCCGCACCCCGGCCCTGCTCACTCACGGGAGCCCAGGCCGCCCCTGCTCACGGGCCCGATGATGAGGATGATGATGAGGATGATGCCGAGTCCCGGGGAGCCTGGCCCTTTCCGGGGGCGCACGGGGCATGTCTGGTCAGCCGGCTCTGTCCTGCAGTCCCTGCCGAGGGAGAGCCTGTGAGCACTGCCCTTGGGTTGCCCGGACACCCCTGCTGCCGTCCCACCTCTTCTCCCCATGCTGGGCACCCAGGCCACGATCTCCACAGGGGGCTGACCTCTCCTGGGCCAGTCCCTGGGCCTCGCCCTCGCCCACCCAGCCTCCCCTACCCCTATGCCCGCCCTCGTTCACGACCACCCAGCCTCCCCTACCCTTATGCCCGCCCTCGCCCACCCAGCCTCCCCGGTTGGTGTCCAACAACCCCACGACCATCCGCCTGCCCCCCCACCCCACTCCCCTGCCCTGTAGCTGCTGACCGGCCGGCACCACCTCGCTGCAGGGACCCTGGGGCAGGATCCGTGGCAGCTGGGCAGGCAGGTGGTGGCAGCCTCTCTCACAGGCGCACCAGGCAGAGCTCAGCTGAGCTCACCGCTCCCCCCCACACACACCTCTGGCACCACCCCCCACGCCTACACTTCCCCACCTGCGCCCCTGCCGATGGGGGCTGGGTGACAGTGGCAGCACTCAGCCAGGGGTGCGCAGGGGACGGGAGCCAGAGGGGTGCCTTCCGGGCCTCAATTTCCCCATCCGAGGCACAAAATTGGAGCCCAGGTGATATGCGGGTGGGGTGGGTGGGGGTCTCCCCCTCACCATGCCCAATGGGTCAGAGCACCCAGCCTGAACCCCCAGGTTCCCACATGCCCAGGCACACTCCCCCCACTCTATCCTGTCAACCCCAGCAGGACCCCTCCCCTGCCCTGCCTTCCACAGAACCTGAACCCACTGCTGACCCACTGCTGACCCTCAGGGGGCCACCCTGCAGGACTGAGCAGAATGGCCCAGGAAGTGGGGGCGTCTGAGGCTATCCATCTGCACGATCTCCCGCCCCACTGACCCACTGGTGCTGAACCCACGGTGCCACCCGGCTCCTCGAGGAGACCCCGTGAGGCCGCTGCGCTGCCACCTGATTGGAAGTGGACGCTGCTTAAACAACATGAAAACTAAATGCCGGGCCTCCGGTGGGCTCTGGCTCGTGGGGACCATGCAGGGCAGGGCGGAGCTGCCCCTGTGGGTTTCTGAGACGGTCACTCTTGACAGGGGTGGAAAGCCTTGACTTTCCCCTGTGGGGCAGCTGCGGGCTGACCTTTCACCCCGCAGCACAGCACTTAGCCCACTGCATCACCAGGACCCCCCAGGGGCAGCCTCCTTCCTGGCGGCTCCCTGGAAGTGGCCCGTTGGCAGCCACACACAATATCTCCCAGCTCTCCTCCAAGGGACTTGTCTCCAGGGGCTGGCTGAGACCCCCAGGGATTCACAGAGGGCTGAAGTGGCCGGGCCCCTCCCACCCCGGTACCTCCCAAGGGCCTGGGTCCAGGAGGGAGCAGGCACCCGGAAGTCTGTCTCTGTCTGAGGGTGGGCGGGCCTTCTCCAGGCCCAGCAGGGTGTCCACCACCAGGACCCCACCTGCAAGCACCACGAACACATTCTGCATGGGGGGTGGGGCAAACAGGTACCAGGCGGCTTCTAGGGCCACCCGCCCTGCCCCTCCACAGGCCACCTCTCGAGGGCTCTGAGCCTGGGCCTGCCTGCAGGGGGTGCCGGCCTCCACGCTGCCAGCGTCAGCACCAGGCCCCTGTCGGTGTCGGTGCAGCCGGCCCCAGCCAGGAGCTCAGCTCGCTCCCACGAGCCACCAGCCACCACAGGCCACTCAGGACGCTGCTGGCTGTCCGCCTCTCTCCTGCTCAGGCCACACCCACCAGCCTGGCCAGCTGGGTTGAATGGGGCAGGGGGAGGTGGAGCCACCAGCTCCCAGGGTTTGGTTTGGTTTTGTTGATGGCACGCCGCTTCCTGCCCATGTCCCGGGGTCAGTGCCGGGGGCTCACACCAGCCACTGCCCAGGGGCCACCGTTCTGGGAGCTAGGACCCTCCTCCAGCAATGCCATTAGCAGCAGGAGCGCTGTTCTCACCTGTCCTGAGACCCCCCTGCTCTGCAGAGAGGCTGCAGTGGGGCGGAGCCGGTGGCCAGGCCTTACCCCCAAAGCATACTGGGCGGATTCGAACACCTGCCTTTCTCAGGACCCCCTTCTTTCACCTTGCCCCTGCGAAGGACTGTGGGAGTGTGCCCAGGAAACAGCAGGGGGGCGGGGCGGAATCAAGGCTCAGTTTGCCCCTGTGGGGGCCTCCACCATCAGACAGCAAAGACCAAGACAGGGTGAGGGGCCGGGGTCTGGCACTGTCCCCCCTGTCCCCCTCAGCTCTTCTCCACCGACTAATGCCCCAGTCATCTGTTGCTAGCTCTCCAGGAGGGAAAATTAACCACGGATGTCATTCTATTTGGTAAAGCAGAGAGGCAAAGAAAAAGGGGAGACGCCAGCAAGATGGATTGACACGGTGGCTGCAGCAATGGTTCGGCTCAAAGCTCAAACGAAAACGAACCCGAATTCACTGCCATTGAGTCCATCCCAACTCACGGCGACCCTGTCACTCCTGGGCAGGGCAGAACCGCCCTGTGGGTTTCTGAGACCGCCACTCTTTACAGGAGTAGAGAGCCCTCCCCTTTCTCCTGAGGAGCAGCTGGTGGTTTCGAACTGCGGGCCTTGTGGATCACAGCCTGGGGATGGTGCAGGAGCGGGCAGGGTTTCGTCAGAACTGACTGGATGGACCCTAACCTCAGAGAAGCCAGGTCTTCTGTTTCTTTAGAGCTACCTCCTGGGACTTGCACAGAGCAAGTCTCTGTCCTGTGGGGTCGCCACGAGTCAGCACTGGCTCCAGGGCACCTAATACCAACGATGACGGTTCCTGGGGGTTGGGGAGAGGGCTGGACACATGCGACTGGCTAGGCCATCAGACAAAACTGCTGATCCCCGCCCTCCTCTGCCCACCTGCACCGCCCACTTTAATTAAAACTCCATTTAATCAAAGCCCACAGACTTCCTGACCATCCTGGCTGGCTCCTGATCGTCCGACCAGCAGGGCCCTTGGTACACACGCCCAGATGGTGGCTGCACCCCTGGGGCCACGGGGCAGCACCTGCTCCAGGGGGGGGCCAGGCAGACGGCGCGGTGAGGGTGCCTGTGCCAGCCCTGGCTCCCAGGCCCCTTCTTGGTTCCCCCACCCCCACTCCCACTTGCTTATAGCAAGTGTTTACCAAATACCTCCCCATGCCCAGAATGTGCCAACCTCTGGCCATGGGTGTGCCCACAAATCACTGCCAGGGAGGGAACCAAGACGTTGCCCTGAGGGTCTGGGTCCAGCGGGCTCTCTCTGCCTCTGGGGTGAAGACGGGCTCTCACACCAAACCCCACTGTGGAGGGGGTCCCTCCTGACCACAGGCCCCCCACAGGCTGTCAGTCTTCACGGGGGCAGACAGCCTCCTCTTTCTCTTGGAACAGCTGGTGGGCTCCAAACCCTGGCCTTTAGGCAAGCAAACCCATGCTAAGCCCGCAGTGCACCCCAAACCCCAAACCCCACTGCCACCATGCCCAGGACCCACAGCAGCCCCGCACGGTGGAGGAGAACCACGCCCAGGTTTCAGGAGCTGTGCATCTGTACGGAGGCGCCCTGGTAGTGAGGTGGTTACCCCGACTGGGCTGCAATCCACAAGGTCGGCAGTTCGAAACCACCAGCAGTTCCAAGGGAGAAAGAGGAGGCCTTCTTTTTACCCCTGAAAAGAGTCACCGTCACAGAAACCCACAGGAGCCATTCTACACTGTCCTATAGTGTCACTAAGAGTTGGCATCGACTCGGTGGCAGTGAGTTTAGAAATCTACACTGGTGCAAACAGCTCTTTCTCCCGGAACTGCTAAGCTGGTGGCGAGCTTCTAGCACCTACCCCACCGTGTCACCAGGGCAGAGAAATGAAAGGAGGGAGACAGGGAGGAAGGGTGGGCCTCCACTAGCGTGCACATGGGGGCTCAGGCAGGAGATAGAGCAGTAAGGGGAATGAGGGGAATGGGCGTGCATAGGTGATGGGGTCATGCTCTGGACACCCCAAGTCCGTGAGAAGTGAGGGGACTCGGGCGGTGGGCACAGCGCAGGTAGCGGTGGGGGAAGAGGGCATATCCCCGGGGAATGACCTGGGACTGCCCAGAGCCTCAGTCCAGAGTGGGGCCTCTGCCTTCTGGGTGGGTGACACCTCTCCTCTGCCAGCAGGCCCTGTGGGCACTGACATGCTGCTGGGGCAGGATGTGGGCAGGGGCAGGGAGGGGGCCCCACTTCACAGCAGCCTCCGCCCCGGCACCTCCTCTTCCTCAGCCCTTCCTCCAGGGTACAGGCGGCCCCGAGGAGGCCAGGGCCCTGCCACTGGTGCCCTTGGAGGAGCCCCGCGGTGGTGGGCAGCAGGTACTGTGCCATGAAGGGGGGCCGGGGTTGGCAGGCGTGGGCACCCCAGGAAGGCAAGTGCTGGAAACCCAGACCCCTCTGCAGCCCGGCGGCTGGGAGCAGGAGCAGCCGGCCCTGAGCCTGGGGCAGCCCTGCAGACACACAGGCCCTCTGCCTAGAGCTGGCTGTCCAACAGGGGCTCATCTCTGCTGGGAGCTTCCCACCACCCAGCAGGGCCCATGGCCCCCCACCTGGAGGGGAGGCTGTCCACTGGGGCTCTACGCTCATCCCCCACTGGGCCCACCCTAGGGTTCCCTGCGGGCCCTCCTCAGACCTGGCTGCCCTGCACACGTTTCCCGAGTCCAGATGGGACTGCCTACAGCTTGCCCTCGGCACCCTCCGTCACAGCCAGCCTGCCTCCACCCTCCCCAGCTGCACCAGACAATGCAGACCACAGAGCTGGCTAGGTGGCCCAGGGGACCAGTCCCTCTGAGGCTGTAACTCATGGGCCCTGCGGGTGTCCTGATGCCCCCCTGGCCAGTGGGTAGATGTTTCTCAAAGGGCTACACAGCCTCAGGCTGCTGCCCAGGGCCACCCACAGGCCAGAGGTGTCCCTCCACCAGGTGTCCCCAGGCTTGACTGACCCCAGCTCCAGTCCTCTCCGCTGCCCCCAGCTCAGGAGACAAAGCCCTCCCTCCCGCCCTGAGGCCAGCCCCACGCAGACCCTGGCTTGTCCCCAGGAGGACATGTCCCCTGGTTGGCCCCTCCCTCACCCTCCTCTGATGGCGACAACAAAGCCAGAGCCCTCACCATGTGCTACAGGACCTGGGAAAAAGGCCTGAAAGTCCCTGTCCCTGCCTTCCTTCCCCGCAGGCCCCGGGACGTGACAGGGACCAGGGCTCCACAAGCCAGTGTGTGTGGACACTCAGAGGCCAGCCTGGTCCGGCTGTCCCGGACACATCTGGGCTGCCCCCAGGCTCCTGACATTTTCAACAGGGGACATGGGCTATCTGACCAGCAATGGGGGATGGGGCAGGGGCTTAGGATGGGGTAGAGCAGCAGGGGTGGGGGCCAGAGAAGTCACAATGAAATGCCTTTCCTTTCTCAGATAACCAGCTCACCCAGGGCCTGCAGGAGTCCTGCGCTGTCCGGCTTGGACCTCAGGACTGGCAGGGCAGGGAGGCTGGGAACAGGGACCCTGGACAGAAGAGGAGCAGTGTCCTCTAGGGACGCAGGCCAAGCGGGCAGCCCAGGGCCAGTGGGCACAAAAGGTTAACCTCCGGCGCCAAGGGCAGTGCGGACCGGGACATGGGGGGCTGCCCGGATCAGCCACACGCCTTGCCCCAGGTCCCTCGCTTGCCCGTCCTGGCACCTACAGGAAGATAGAAGTTTTCTGCGATGGCGCGATGGGGTGTGATCCGAGGGCGGAGAGTCCCCCGTGGAGCCGGGGCAGTCCTGCGCCACACCCCGTGAGGGCCGCCCATGTGCGCCATCCTGATTCCCACCCCCGCACCCCCGGGACGGCGGACGGCGGACCCCGCGTGCCCAGCGCCCCGCGCCCGG
>NW_022103926.1:8813385-8815178 GCF_000313985.2 Echinops telfairi
CCGCGCGCGGGCGCACCGGGACGGCTCCCGCCCCGCTCCCGCGCCACGTCCCTCCCTGCAGCCCCCGCCAGCGTACCCACCTGGGTGCACGGGGCCGCAGTGCCTCCTACCCTGCTCACACCTGTCCGAGGCGCCACAGCCCTTACCGCGGAGTACAAGGCTCCCGATCCGGGTCCCAATTTCCTAGCGCCCCTCCGGCCAGTGTCTCCACTTCCCCCAGCAGGAGAAGTGGCCCCGGGGGGAGGGGCCCGGCCTCGGACGCTGCAGAGCCCCTGCCCACCCCGCAGACCAGGCTTCAATGGCCACGGAAGCGAAGGGCGTGCCGAGGGTCGCCCGGACACAGGGCGGGCGGAGTGGGCTGGCTGAGGCCAAGACAAAGGGGTCCCACGGCCACCGCAGGGGCTGCTTCCCAATCTCAGGCTAGGAGAGCCCCTTTGACCTCCACCACCACCCCGCGCCCCCCACTGTGTTCGAGCTGGCTGCAGGCTAGCTCAGGAAGGCCAGCAGGAGTCCCACTGCAGGCCCTGGCCGGCCTCCCACAGCACTTGAGGGCTCCCCAAACAGCCACAGATGCCCTGTCTAGGGGTCTCCCTGGCCATAGTGCCAGGCCCACTGCCAGAGGCTGCCCAAGAGAAAAGCAACAGGTCTGCTGGTGTCCTCAGGCTGTCTCATAGCCCCCAGTCCTCCCGATGCCCCCAGGTAGTGTGGGGCCCTACCTCTGGACTCCCTGCACCAGCTCCCTCCACAGGTGATCAGAGCCAGAGAAAGGCCTCCTCCCTGCCTCCTCCATCTCATCTGCCCAGGTCACCAGCAAAGCCAGGGCTGAGGCTGAGCACACGCTGGTGCAGCTCATCTGACGGTGTCCGAGGTGGGCGCCTGGCCATTCAGAATGTCCCCTGCAGCCATATCTTCTCGAGGCTGGCCTTCAAGTGAGCCAGGAACCTCTCAACCAGTCTCCACGAGCTGTGTCCAGCTGCGGGTAGGGGGCATACCCAGGCCTTGTTGGCAGACTGGTCTCCCAATTCGGGCCTCTGTTTCCCTGCCCAGCCCAGATGGGCTTTGGAGGGTAAAGGGCCCGCCCTTCCGGCTCCTGCTGCCCAGACCAGCTGTGCGCTGGCCCAGAATCTCAGTGGCGCTTGTCCCTGCCCTTTGTTCCTCCACCACACACCTGCACCGGCGACCTCTGGGAGGGGCTGAGGGGTACCTGGCTGGGGTCTCTGGGAGCCACACCAGGACTCCGGAGGTCTTTCTCCAGGGGGCAGGGGGTTGGCATGCTTCCTGGGCTCTGAGATTGAGGAAGTGGGGGCTCCCTCTGGTTACCCATGGAAGATCACGCCAGGGGAAGTAACTCCGAGTACCGACAGCCATGCAAGGATACAGAAGCAGGGTCCCCGCGTGGCACCGGTTGGAAGGTGCCCTTACGACTCAGCTTCTAGGTGTGGAGCAGGGGCTGCCCCCTGGACATGTGCCCAAGCGGAGCATGGCTGGGCCCATGGCAGCCCTGAGCAGCCCCTTCCACAAGGCCACAGGCTCACTTGTGGCAGCCCTGTGGGACACTAGGCCCCTCTGTTGCTTCAGGGAGGGGAGGCCTGGAGGTTCTAGCAGGGGCCCCATCCTCCACAGAGGGGCGGCAGGCTCTCTCCACACCCGATACCCCCACGTAGGGGAGCCCTGCTCCATCATGTGTGGCATTCTGGTCTGCGAAAGTGACCACCAAGAACGGGAACCCAGTCTCTGTGAGGACCACCCCTGCTCTGAGGGACTGTGGCCACAGACCATGAGAGGGTGTGTGT
>NW_022103926.1:8815621-8819490 GCF_000313985.2 Echinops telfairi
TGTCAGGTACCCAGGAAGGCCCCGACCCTGTCAGGGACAGGGTAAGGATAGTAGCAGGGCCCCTGGCGGCTGTCTGTGACTTTACACTGAGAGGTAGCCCCTGCCACCACCCAGGGGAACCCACATGTGGGCGAGGACAGGCTTCCTTGCTGGGGCTCTGGGGTCTCGGGACCTCACTGTCAGCAGTCTGGCTGGCCCTGTCTCGGCTGAGCTCTGCCAGGGGGGGTTCTCCAGCTCCATCACCGAGGAGGCAGTGTCTGGACCACACCGCATCCTCTCAGGTGGGGGTCACCCTGGAGAGGAGCGTGTCCAGCCTGGACAGCTCTCGCTGTTCAAGGACATTTCACAGAAGCCATAGGCGCTGGCCTTGGCCATGCTTGGGGCAGCGGTGGCCACATCCCGGGCCACCACCACTTAACGCATACTCCTGCGGTTCGGTCAGTCCTGTGAAGCCTGTGAGACGGGGCCAGAGTCCTGCTCCAACACCCAGGGCTTCCCCGGGCCAGCCCGTCCAGGCCTGGCAAGGCACAGAGGGCGACTGCAGGAACGTGGAGGTCTGTGCGGACACATGGTGGACGGTGACTCCAGGACAGCCGCGCGGCTCAGGCAGCTGCGTCGGTAGAAAGGGGTGTCTGTGGGGGATTCACTTGGGGGTCGCCATCTGTGGAGTCAGTCTATGAGGGCTTGCTTCATCTGGGGATCGGTGTCTGGGGAGTCGCGGGATGTGTGGTCACTGGGTGATCTGGTGCTTGGCTGCTCACTGGTCCTTTGTGGCGGACAGTGGGAGGGCAGTAGGCAGCCTGGCCGCCCAGAGGCCATGGTCCACGGGCGTGGCACACACACAAACGGTCCACACCCAGAACAGCGTGACCCCAAGTGACTGCGCAGGCCAGAGCCACTTCACAAGACACCTCGAGCTGAGCCTTGGTCCTCACCAGCCCGGCAGACCGGGGATGGGGAGGGAGGCTGACATCACCTTTGGGCTGCCATAAGTCAAGGCACTTGCTCAGATCCCACCCACCCTCCCGGCCTCTCTGCACTCTGCCCAGCCCTGAGCTGCTTCCGGTGCTGTTGAAGACAGGCTCACCCTGGTGCCTGCTCCCTGACAGATGCGCAGCAAGTCACTGTGATGAGAAGCCTTCAGCAGCAGGTCTTGGGAGGATACCTCAGCCCAAGTGGGTGGGCAGGCGGGGGGCCTAGGCCCTAGGGGAAGGCCGTCAGCAGGAGCCCAGAGGCATGATGCCACCCGGTCAATGGGGGTTTGCACACCCCAGAGCCCCACTGGCTAGCGGGCAGGCCGTGTCATGTGGTAAGGGGCAGCAGCAGCAGCACAGGGCAGAGGCTGCCCAGCCCAGGGGCCGTGAAGCAGGGGCTGTTTGAGCAACCACCCTGCAGATGCCAAACGGCCTGACTGGGCTTCGTGCCACTCCTGCATGGGTCAGTCCTCGGCCTGGCTGTGAGGGCCCGAGTCAGGGCAGTGTCCACTCCGGAGGGTGCGGTTTGCAGGCACAGCAGGCTTGGGCCACTCAGGTCTCGAAGTACTTGTAGATGGCCGTCACATACAGCATGACACTCTGCCAGTCGGGCCGCTCCGTCCGCACCATCTCACCGATGTCCTGAGAGAGGCCCAGACTCCTCACCTCCTGTGGGGCTCCCAGCCACGCCCACCCAGGGACCACCTATCCAGGGCACTGTGCTGGGCCGGAACCCTCTGGCCCCGGCTTTCCCGACCTGCAGGCTGAGGAAGGAGGGCTGGCGGCCTTCCAGTGTCTGCACACCAGCACTTCCCTAAACCCCGGGCTCGGCTGGGGAGGTGGACAAGAGGGGGCTGTTCCCAGGGTGAAACCCAGTGGCTGCCAGAGCCCATACAGCAGCTCAGGGGCTTCCTTGGGACCCCTGTTTACTGACCAGGCCGTGCTGCTGCCTGCAGGAGGTGGGCTGGGAGGCGGGGGAGCTTACCAGTGTGGACTTGATGCCCACGCTCTCTGCTGCCTGGAAGGCCAGGGTGAAGTTCCGTCTCTGCAAGGGAAGGGGTCAGTGAGGCCAGGCTGGGTGCCCTCTGGGAGGCCACCCCGCCAGGCCAGCCCTCACCTTGTCCTGGCTGCTGAGCCCCTGGTAGGGGATGTGGGCAGGCAAGTAGGTGTGTAGGAGAGCGCAGAAGGCTAGTCCGTCGTTCCAGCTGCTGCTGAAATTGGTGATGTCAATGTTCTGAGGGGACAGAGAAGGGGAGTGTGTGAGGGACGGGAGGCCTGTCTTCCTGGGGCACCCTGTCCCCATCCACCTCCCTGCCAGCCAGGGCACGTCACCCAATCCAGCTCAAACCCTGGCAGGGCAGACCTCCCTATGGCTGGGACCCAAAGGCGCTGGGGAGAGGTCAGTGCCACCCATGTGTACCATGGCCTCAAGCTGAAGTGGTGCTGGCCCACACACGAGGGCAAATCTGGAGCTGGGTGTGTGAGGGGTAGGGGAGGGCAGAATTCCCCCCCACATACTTTTTTTTTTTTTTTTAACATTTTATTAGGGGCTCATACAACTGTTATCCCAATCCATACACACCCCACATACTTCTTGAAACCTGCATTTACCCAGGTACACGAGCACACACACCACACACTCACATCACACACACATCAACAGCGGACTTCAAAGAGCTCTAGAGAGTTTCATCACCGTCCTTTGCTTTCTGAAGCCCTCTCATACACACAGAGGCAGACAGATGGGTACACAGAGGCGGGCCCACGCAGGCCCACGACAGATACAGGTGGGCATACGGGCGGGCACATGGCACACGGGCAGGTGATGGCTCTTCTGTCCCCGGCATCTCACGCAGGAAGCAGCTGGGTGGCCGCTCGGTCCAGCTGGGGTCAGGATGGGGGAGGCACGTGACTGTCCGAGGGGCTCTGCTGGCAGCAGCAGAGTGGGGTGGAGGGGACCATAACTTGTGTGGGCTCCCATTCACCCAGGAGAGTTCTGTGTCTAGTAAAGGAGCAAAGGCTGAGACCAGCCGTGGTCTGTTTGTGGTGACCCCCCCTTGAAGTGTCTCGGATCCTGAGGCCGGATGCCAACCCCACCCACCTGCTCAGCACTCGTGGAGCATTCCACGAGAAGCTCACCACCTGGCTGTGTGGCTCCCGTCACATCACTCCCGGGGAGGGAAGTCCCACTTCCTGCCCACCCCTTCTTGAGCTCCCTGAGACTCGGGGTCTCAGGCAGGGCTGCGTACGTGCCGGCCTCACCGACTCCCAGAGGAAACTGCTGGCCGGGCTGTGGGGGCCGCCTTTCCCGGCCTCCCTTCCTCAAGGCAAGGTCATGGGGCCAGGCGCCCCCCACACAAGGGCAACTCCCACCCTTCCAAAGTCAGTACCTCTGTCTGGCCCCAGACAGCTGAACTGGCAGGTGGGCGTGCAGGCACCAAGCCAGGCCGGGCCCCCTGACCTCTGCTCTAGGTAGGGGGGCAGTGGGGCTGTGGTGAAGGCAGGCTAGAAGGAGACCCGAGGCCCAGTCCCTCAGAACAGACCACGAGGAAAGCCAGAGAGGGCCCAGGTCTGATGACAGCCCAGCCCGAGGGGCGTTGGGGAGACTGAGCACCAGGCTGAGTGCTTCACCGCGCCGCCGAGCTCGTGGAAACGTGGACAGTTGACGACGATCTCCCCCAGACTCTCTGGAGCCCCCGGTGCTGCAGACTGCAATGCTTACAGCGCCAAGGACGAGGTTTCAGAGCCGAGCCAGAGACAGAAGAAGCCTGGTGGCCCAGTTGGTCCAGGCTTCTCACTGCAGGCTGCTCACTGCAAAGCCAGCGGTTCAAAGCTACCAGGGGCTCCTCAGGCAAAGCTACTCACGATCAGGCTGCTCACTGCAAAGCCAGCGGT
>NW_022103926.1:8821162-8825165 GCF_000313985.2 Echinops telfairi
AGCCCCTCACATAACTGGCCCGGTCTCCTCCCACCCCACCCCACACCCCCTGCCACAGGGACGGCACCAACAAGTCTGCACCAGGAAATGCAGGACGCCCCGTCGGCTTCTCCAAGCGGACAGGCTGAAGGAGGACAAGGAAGGGAGGGGTTTCAACAGAGAGCGGGCAGTGTTAAAGCCCCTCACCGCCTTCAGGTCCGTCTGCACCACCATGACGTGGAGGCCACTGCAGAAGCACCTTCCAGGGTCTCTGAGGCAAGCAGACAGCCTCGTCTTGATCCCTCAGTGCTGCTGGTAGGCCTGAACCGCCGACCTTGCAGTGAGCAGCCCAGTGCTTAACCCACCCCACAGTGCCCTTCAGAGAGACGTACTACCCCATGAGCATGAATGGGCACTGGCCAGACCTTGCAAGAAGCATTCTGATCCAATGGGAAGTGGGGAGCCACTCTGTCAAAGGCTCTGATGAGATGAAAGATTTGGGATTTGCTTCTGAATCATAGGGGGGGTGGGGGGTGGAGGGAACGGTCACGTGGCCTCTTGTAACTATCCTCTCGACTTCAGCATATACTTGAAAATCTCCATCCCCAACACACGAGCACACACAGCCCAAGACAGACAGCCAACCTCGGAACATGGCAAAGACGAACGGACTGGTCTCAAAAGACGGTTCGCGGCTGGAGGGCCCTGGGCAGACGCTTGGCGTCAGCAGCTATCAGGGGAGCAGCGGCTGCTGCCTGGGCATGGTCCGGATGAACACCATGGGCAGGAGTATGGGGGTGGCTGTGGCAACGCCGGAGCCCTGGCTGCTGCATGGATGGAGGGTGCCACTGTGGGAAGAGAGCCTGGGGGTCCTTCAGAGAGTCCCACTTTACACTATCCCCCAGGATATTCTCCTGGAAGCCCACCTGCTAGGCAATACCCCCAAACGAACAGAACACGGTGTTTGAACAAACACCTGTGTACTGACTTTCACAGCCGGAGCGCTGGGTGCTCAGTGGAAGGTCAGGGTTTGCGCCTCTGTGTCCTGGAGAGCCCGGTGAGTTGGAACCGACCCGCCTGCAGAGGGCTACTCTCATGGCTCCCACAGGCCAAACGTCTGTCGACAGACATACAGACGTGATGTGGTATGGCCACAAAGACTTTGCAGCTGACACCCGGACACCCCTGGTGTGAAGCTGTCGGCCAGTGTGAGGTCAGCAGTCCCATGGGCCGCTTGCATAATGGCACTGGTGTCAAAGCCAGAGACAGGAAGGAGGCGGGTGGGCTCAGGGGACGGGTGATGGGGGGAGGGGGGGGTGACTGCTCGGTAGACCTGAGCCTCCTTCTGTGAGGACAACAGTGGTGTGGAGCTGCACAAGGCCGGGCATCGACACACCACCAGGAAGCTACCCTGTGGGACGGCTGGCCAGTCAGCGTGATGCTTGAAGCTGAGCATGGAGCCCAGGGGCTTCTGCAGGCCCAAGGGCCTGAGGCCGTGCCCGTCATTCAGAGGCCCACGGGCCAAGGTGTGGTGGACGGTCATGTGTAAACCCGGCCTTCCTGTGTGTGCGGCCTGGCTTCTCCAGGAAGGGAAACAGGACGCGCTTTCAGATCCATCTTCTGAGCGAGTCACACGGAACCTACCCCAGTCCTCTCCATAAGACACAAACCAGACCCGGCTGTCACGCTGGTTAGTCACACAGCGACCTGTGGGGACAGAGCAGAACCGCCCCGCGGAATTTCTGAGATTTCTTTGGGAGAAGCAGGCAGCCTCCTTTCTCCCTCCAAGTGGCTGGTGGGTTTGAACTGCCGGCCTTTTGATGAGCAGCCCAACGCTTAACCCAAAATGCCGCCGGGCTCCTGTCCTGCCAAGGAAGCAGTGCAACTTGTCCTCTTCTGTGCCCAGCATCTTCCTAGCCTCCTTTTCAGACGGAGCTTGGGTGGCAGAGTGGGTGAGCCGCCGCGCCGCTCTGCAGGAGAAAGGAGGCTGTCTGTCCCCCCGTGACGCATTACCGCCCGGGGAACCACAGGGGCAGCTCCACCCTGTCCCACGGGACCGCACGCGGCACCACCGAGCCCTAGGGTCTGTGGAGCTCTGGATCTTGCTACAGAAAGGGACAGGCCGTCTCCCAGTCTGCGTGCCCGGACCTTGGTCTCTGTGTCCTTCGTCTCGGCTCCCAGTTTACACAGGAGACCCACCAGCCGGGGCTCCGATGGAGTCCTCCAACTCACGTCCGTGCCAGGGGGCTCCGCCGACCCGGCTTCAGAAGGAATCTCTTCTCGTCCGTCCATGCAGACAATGCCCTATTTATTGTGGGAGACACCTCCACAGCGTGCATCTGCCATCTCAACACATCTCACACACAGGCCTGCCAAGGTGCTGCTCCTGCCTGCCACAGGGACCACGACCCTGTCCCAGTGGTCTCCACACCGAGACGGGCCCAGAGCTGGAACCTTCTTTGATGCACAGCGCCCCACTACCCTCTTCGCCGTATGTAGAGAAACTCATTCATAACTGTTCCCCGAGTCTCTTCCACAGGTACTTAGAGGTCCTCACTAATCTGGGTCTCTCTTAGCTTCCTGCCCCGGAGCCGCAGCGATGGACCTGCCACGACCACCCGGGGAAAGAGACAAGTGAAGGGTGGCAGCGTGTGCTCGCCGTCCCCTACGGAGACTCGGCCTTGGCCGTGTTCTCACGGACAGGAAACGGCTGCAGGTCAGCGTCAGGAGGTCCGGCGGGGTCTGGAGGATGGCTTCTCTTGGGAGAGGGCAGGGCGGGCCCTCTGCTCCGGAGGCTCAGTCCACCGCTTGAACCCTGGCCTCATTCCTGGGGTGCTCTTAGGCTGCGGCCACCACTCCGAGACAACGCCCCCAAGACGGTGCAGTTCTGGGTTCGACTGTGTCCCTCGCCAGTGGCCTTGGTCACTGGGGTGACAACCCCTAGCTTCTGCCACCATCTGAAGGGGTGTTCAGAGTGGAGCCAGCAGGGCTGGAGGCCCGGGCCCAGGCTGAACAGGAACCCACAGCTCACCGTCTCCTCACAGGGGAAGCCACCGGTCTGGAGACAGTCAGCCTTGGTCACCTCCGAGTCCAGTGAGGCTGGCCAGCCCAGGGCTCGCCCCTTGTCACACTGCTCCTCCCTGATAGCCCACCCTCTGGGAAGCAAGCCGGCCTGGGCCGCTCCTTCCTCGGTGTAGGCCCCCCCAACACCCAGGATGGGTGTGTGGTCCCTACTGATAATGTTTCCAGCGTGAGTACCAGCACCCACAACCAGGTGGGAGCAGAGTACACAGCAGGGGAGGGCTTTCACTGTCTGTCTGACACCTTTATCCACTGTTCCTTCCATAGGCGCCTGACAACACATACCGTGGATGCTACCCTGATGCACAGCCCTGGACACTGAGGGCCCATGGATGCCCGGGCCTCGGGACATGAGGCCGCGTTTCTTGGTGGCCGACATGCAGCCTCCTGGAGGGCCTACATCGAGGGGCGCTCCGCATCCAGGCTCAACAGGCAGCAAGGCTGTCTCTGACAATGGACATCACGTTGGATGGCCACGGGGACCAGGCGCAGTTCAGAAGGCCACAGGGCCACCAGGGCTGCAGTGCCAGTGACCTGCCAGAGGCTGCCTGAGTTTAAGAGAGGTGATGGATGGAGCAGGGCTGGGAGAGGCGGGCACTCTGTCCAACAGGTGTGGCTCAGGACAGATCAGGGTGTGCAGTCACCCACGGGTGACCAGGGCAGGTGGCTGGGCCCCTGGTCCACCCTCCTCAGGGCCTAGTCCCAGGTCTGACTAATTCCAATGCCCAGGAACCCCACTGGGGGCTCAGTGGGTGCCGCGTCATCTCTAGGAGCGCTGGCACTTTATTTACCGCAGGAGGGGCTTTCTCTCTGGTCCCTGGTGGGAGGGAATAAGAGGGCAGGCCCCCTCCCACACACACA
Organism: Echinops telfairi; assembly: GCF_000313985.2. Classification (NCBI taxonomy): domain Eukaryota; kingdom Metazoa; phylum Chordata; class Mammalia; order Afrosoricida; family Tenrecidae; genus Echinops; species Echinops telfairi. Next base: position 8,825,084 of record NW_022103926.1, read on the forward strand.
CACACACACACACACACACACACACACACACACACGGGGCACCAAGGAGGGCTGCCTGGACTTGGGGACCATCCCCCACGGC
>NW_022103926.1:8825478-8838740 GCF_000313985.2 Echinops telfairi
CACACACACACACACACACACACACACACACACACACACACACACACAGAGCCCTCTGTGGAGGGTGGTGCGGGGCCAGGGCCAGGAGAGTCCCACAGGCACCTGGGGCAACGTGGAGTAGTGGCTAGCCCCATTGCGTTCTGGAGTGGGAACAAGGAGGGCCCAGTCATTGCCACCCGGTGTGACTAAGACTCACTCACTCAGAGCCTACAGGACAGACTAGAAAAGCCTCTCCAACCCCAAGGCTGTCAATCTTCATGGGGGCACACAACCTCATCTTTCTCCTGTGGATTGGCTGGTGGGTTTGAACTGTGGACCTGGCAGTTGGCAGTCTAACACATAACCCGCCAGGCCCACCTCCAGGACTCCTGCTATGGGAATACAGTGGTCCCCCGGGCAGGCCGTCGGACAGGGCCATTCTTCCCCCTTTGTTCCAGGATTTTAGTCCCGGGGCACAGGCTGTCCCGCCACAATGAGACACGCAGGGTGACAATGTAAAATGAAAAAAGTTACGACTTTCGGCCTAGATTTAGCTCTGAACAAAACCCTTATCTAAGCCAGCACCTTCCTCAGCTTCTCACCCAGGGGAGTGGGTCTTGTGACTGCAGACTCCAGTTATAGGGGAGGAAGTCGCCCATGACCCCGCCCTGCAGCAGCATTGTCTACTGAGGACCCCCTTTGGTCTCGGGCCTGGAGGAAGAGGAGGAGGAAGAGGAGGGAAAAGAGGAAGAGGAGGAGGGAGAAGAGGAGGAGGAAGAAGACGGTGGTGGTACGGGACAAAGGCGCTCTGTTAGCACACAGGGAGCCCAGGAGGCCCAGCATCCCACCTTCCACAGAAGACTGGAACCGGAGTGGGAAGCTACCTGGAGAGGCACAGGGCCCTCCCTGGAAGCTGCCCGTGCTGCAGCGCAGGGGGCCGAGGGCGAGTGACAGGAGGTGCCAGCTCGTGTCCCACACTGAGTGAATACATCATGAGGACCCCCTTTTTGCGCTGTGCCTGCAGACCTGTTCTCCCCACACAAGAAGCACGGGGCGACTTCAAACTGCCCGTCCCTGCTGACCACACCGCGGCCGGCATGCTTCATCCGACACACAGTGGCCGCAGGACAGCGCAGAACTGATTCCTGGAGTCTCTGAGGCAGGGAGGTGAACAGCACCCTGACACCAAACCCTGGTAGCGACATCAAACGTAAACCCTGGCCAGGACATTGTTAGCAAGGAAACAGAGACTGAAGGTCAGTGTCCCTCGGAGACACAGAGGCAGACATTCTAAGCAAAACCCTAGAAAACCAGATCCAATGGCACAGGAAAAGGGAACATACATCACAGCCGCGGAACGTCTGTCTCAGGAGTGGAAGCAGATGCTTGTTTAAAACCAGTGCCTGACGGTACGACCTGCGGTCGTAAAGCTGGTCCCCCAGTGCAGCTGGTGCTCCCCACAGGCCTGGAGGGACGAGAGAGACCCACGCCAGGAGAAGGGCCTTGTCTGCAGGCGCACCTGTCGGCACTGTCAGCACCGCCGGCTCTGCGCCTCCCCGTGAACCACCACCTCCTCCAGCCCGAGAGAGAGGAACGAGGCGGTGCCAGCGATCTCCACCACCACAGGCGCTCACGGGGGAGGCGCACCAGCAAACCAGCTCAGAGCCCCGAGACCTGAGGTGAGCTGGCCCTGCAGTCACCAGCTTGCCAAACAGCAGGTTCGGCTCTAGAGTAGTGGGCATGCGTGGACATGCACACTAAGCTCTCCGAGAAGACCCTTTCTATGAGACCACGCAAAGGGTCAACACTGACTCCATCGCGGGGTAGGGAACGGCCAGCCCCCGAAATCGTCAATTCCGGCTGCCATCACCTGCCTCACCAGAGAGCAGCGGTCCCCGCCATCACAGTAGGGCTGAGTGTTTGGCCAAATAGAGCAGGCTAATGTTTAAGCTGGTTGTTCTGTATGGCCGCCACTGATGGAGAAAAAGGCTCCCAGCCCTGCTCGGGCGCACTGACGAGGAGGTTGTGGGCCGTGGAGAGACCAGTTACTGTCCCGACAAGACCAGCACCACTGCGCACACGCGAGGGCACGTGAAGAACGAGCGGTCAGTGTAGGGCGGAGGCCCAAGTGCTGCCGTGCACAGATCCACAGGAGATGCAGCAAACACTGACTTACACGATCACACGAACATATTAACAAGCAACCAGGCAGCCACATGATCACTTCAACCGAGGCAGAAACGCCACTGGACAAAATGCAGCATCTCTCCCTGAAGGAAACGCTCAACCAGCCAGGAAGAAGGTTTCCTGGGCCTGAGACACACGGTCCAGGGAAATGGCCAGAGCTCCCTCGACCACCGCGGTAAAGGCGGGCTAGCGCTGGCCCGCTGTGGTCGTAACCCGTGTCCTCGGTGGGAGCAACCAGAAACGAACACATGATCCTATCAACTGCTCTCTCTGACGACGGGAAGGCAGCCGAGAGAGCCACCTGGGATGAACGGAGGAGTTTCAGCAGCTCAGACAAAGGTTGCAAATCTCACATCCACACACAGCCAGACAGTAACACGGCTGATCACGCTGATACACATACACGTAAAGGCAAACACTGCCTGCTATCAAGCAGATCCGGACTCACCGCCACCCGTAGAGCCGGGTAGAACAGTCCCTGAGGGCTGCCGAGCCGAGGGAAGAGAAAGCCCCCCCCCACCTCCCCCAGGGGCAGACAGTGGTTTCTAACGCCGACCTCCCAGTTAGCGGCCCAACTCGTGACCACGAGGTCACCAGGGCTCCTCACACGCACACGGGCTTCGGAAGTCCACGAGCATTTCCCATTCTCTTCATTCCATTTCCCCAGACGTGCCGGAGCACCCTCGTGTGCGTGCGTGCTTGCACACCGGAAACTCCTCTGCCAGCGAGTGAGTTCCCACTCGCAGCGACAGGGCAGAGGGGAACGACCGCCGTGGGTCTCTGCGCCCGCACACCTTGATGGGAGCAGACAGGCTCACCTTCCTCCCTCGCACTGGCTGGTGGATTGCAACGGCTGGCTTCGTACCAGCGATTCCGTGTCTCCGTCACTATGCCACCTGGGATACACATGCTGATACACGCCCTCCCTGCCCCCTCAAGGAAGAGAGCTGGGCTTTCGGCCACCGTCAAGAGTGAGTGCTGGGTCCCCACCGGGCCAGTTCTATCTACCCTGCCCTACGGGGTCACGGTGGGTCGGCATGGATGCGACGGCACAGAGTCTGGCTCCTTGGAAATAGGCTTGTGCTCAGGTACAACCTGCGTGAAACGCCCCAAGTGAGAGCACAGCGTAAGAGACAGAGACCCCTCAGAGCCCCCCACCGCCCCGCCCCGCCCCGGTGGCAGCAACAGATCGTTCCGGCATCAGTCAGCGTGGGGTCAGCTCCGCTCACGGCAACCCTGTAGGACACGGTAGAACCACTCCACGTGGTGCCCGGGCTCTTCACCTTTACAGGAGCAGGTAACTTCACCCCCCAACTCCCAACCCCACCCCACAGCAACCCCCACCTTGTGGTGAGCAGCCAAACGCTTCAGCCCCGCACCAATGGGGCATGGCCATTCTGCTCAGCAGGCAGGTCCTCAGAGTGGCCGTGCCTGCTCCGTGCGAGGCGCGGGGTTCAGAGCTCCCTGCACTTCCAAGAGGAAGACTGGAGCCGAGTAAGGATGAGGGCACAGCAGCATCGCTCCTCTCCTGAGCCAGAGCCCTCGGGCCCACGGTCTGCTGCTCGCCACACGTGCTGCACTGGGACTCCGCTTTTACAGAGCACGTGGGTCTGCGGGCACCAGTGCACACAGACTTCCTTCTGGGACATCCCCGGGCCCTGCCTCTCCATGCCTGTCCCTCCCTGCCTTCTGAACTTCCGCTCCGGGCAAACGTACGGCCTTCACTCACAGTCGACTCCTCTACGGCGTGCATGCGCCCTCCCTGGTGTCGTGACCCACCTCGCTCCCCGGGGCAGGGTTCAGTTCTGCGCTTGCAAGGTGACTGAAGGCCATCAGCTCAGGGGTTCCGGTCTCTAGCCACCATCAAGCCTGGTCCTTTTTAATTCTGAGTTTTGTTCCACCCCCCAGTGTACCCAGGGCCATCGGGTGGGGTCCCTGCCTTTCAGAGCAGCCAGCAGTGGCAGCGGGCACCACCTAGCTCTTCTGGTCTCCCGGCAGTGAAGCTGAGGTGTGGGTGGGATGCAGGTCCTCTGGACTGAGCACCTGCGCATTCTTAATGCTTCCTGAGAATGCTGCTGAGAGGAAATCAACCAGGCAGGACAAAACCCTTCTGGTCTATTCTTGAAACAAGTTTTCTAGTAGATTAAGTGATTTCATTATCTTTTGGACTTGGCCCATTCATTTCCAGGTCTGGCATTTACAGAAACAATGACCTTTTCCAGCTAGCACGAAGCTCTCTTACATTACCCTTCAGGCGCCCGATTCTCTGTTCCCAGAGCGAGAAAACAATGGTACAGAAGACGCTGTGCGAAGGCCCTCTGAGGAAGCTGGGTGACGTCATCAACGGCTTTCTGTACCGCTGTGCTGTCAGCAGGAGAGCCGGGGCGGGAGAGACTCCCGGAAGGAGTCACAGGCTTGGAAACCCACAGGGGCAGCTCTCCGGCCCTACAGGGTGGCTGGGAGTCAGGTCGGAAGCAGCTCAACGGTAGTGGCTGGGCTGCCGTTTCAGTCCTCACAGGCGTTCTTGAGAAGCCCCGGTAGTCAGCGGGCTGAGCCCAGGTCAGTGGTTCGAGCCCAGTGGCTACCTCGGGAAGGAGGAGATGTGCAGGCTTGGAGTCCTCAGAGGGCAGTTCTGCTCTGTCCGACAGAGTCCACTCGGGGTGGTCTGGTGGGATGTGAGCTCTGCCTGGTTGGGGAGGTCATGTCCAGTCACCCCCATGGCGGCTCAGGGAGCTGCGCTGCAGGGTTTCTCCGCCGCCGTCCTCGTGGGGGCCGGGCACCAGGTCCTTCTCCCGCAGAGTGGGCCGCTGGGCCTCTCGACAAGCAGCCCCTCTCCCCATTTCCCAGGGGCCTGACAGTCACAGCAAAGGGTGTCTGGTAGCACAGGTCCCCAGAGAATACCTCAGGGGCCAGCCTCCGGACAGCGGACACTGCAGAGGGGGCAGAAGGCTCGTGGACGGCCCCTTCTCAGGGCAGGATTATCTCAGCGCACGGTACAGTCAGACAGCATTCCGTATTCATGTAAAATGTGAAAATAAAATGTGTACAAATGAAAGCACTGATGTACAAAAAACAAACCCAAGACCAGGAAAAAAAAAGGAAGGCGATGTTCTGAAAGTGGCTTCTGGGACAGCCAGGCCGCCATCCCTGTGGGCTGCACACTGGACAGTATATCAGACGCCCAGGCCCTTTCAACACTAATGTCCCAGGGCTCCCAATTACTACAGAAAAAGGCATTTGTGAGATAAAAGACCCACTGGCCAGGCTTTATGCTGTAATGGGCGTTAATGAGATTAGGGTGCGCCAGTGCCCGGGGGTTGAGGAAGATGATCGGAGCATTAGGGAACCCATCTCAGTTGGAGAGGCAGCTAGCTCCCAGTGCCAGGGGTGCACGCAGGGGGCTGTGCGAGGGAGCTGTGTGCTCCTTGTCACGTCAGCGAGCGCGTGAGCCCTGCGGTGTCACCGCCCGCCCTGCCTTGCAGGATGAGAAGTCAGACCAAAGGCCAGATCTTGCCCCCGCCGTCTGCTGCGGCTCACGTCTGCTGGCAGTCCCATGGAAGGCGCTGCGGGGCGTCCCCTTCCCCCACCCCTCCCAAGTTCCACCAGCTTATCCGTCGGGCTACAAGGCGTCAGGGCCTCCAGTTTTAACTCTCAGACCTTGTCCACTTGTCAGGGGGCGAGCAGACCCAGCTGATCAGTCCCCAGGGAGAAAGGCACACAAACCAAGAGCCACACTTCCACCTGGGACGTGTCCATAGGAGGCTGGGGTGGGGTCTACTGCACGAGACAGTCTGTGACAAGAAGGGTTTTGTTCCCTTGCGATTAGCCCTGCACAGGAGGCACGGGGGCAGGGGGCTTAAAAAGCCATGACACGGTGGCTCCCACACATGTTCTGAAGTCTCCCCTCGAATTTCCACCTGCAATGTGAGCGTCAAGAAAGCACCCTTAAAAGTATTTGCTGAAGCGATTCAGCAACTGAGGTGCACATTTAAAATGAGGGCAGACACATGGAACCCCAGCTCTGGAGTCGCGCCTGGAGAACTGAGCTGGACTTCCCCCTTGGGGTTCTGAGATGCCCGCTGATCTTCACGGGGAAGACTGCCTTATTCCTCTTCTGCCTCAGAGTGCCAACCTCGACATGGACCACCCAGCACGTGAGCCCCCGGGCCCAGGGCTCCTATACCCAGTATGCTGCCGGGTCGGTTCTGACTCACAGCAGCCCAGTGTCCAGGAGAACAAGACACTGCCTGGTCCCGCACAACTGTTAGGTGTGAGGCCACGGTTGCCGCCTCTGTGTCCGTCCATCTCCTGGAGGGCCTTCCTCTTCCTTGCTGCCCCTCTACCAAGCACGATGTCCTTCTCCAGGGACTGGTCTCTCCTGAAAACACGTTCAAAGTATGTGGGACGAAGTCTCACGTCCCTGCCTCTAAGGAGCACTTCCTCCAACATAGAGCTGTTGGTTCGTCTGGTAGTCTGTGGTACTTCCAATAACCTTCTCCAGCACCACAGTTCAAAGGCATCAATTCTGGGGGGTGGAATGTGGGGAAGTCTTTCTAATTCAACGTCTAACTTTCACATGCATGTGAAATGTGCATGTGACTGAAAATGTCAAGACAGCACTTTAAAGAGGTCTTGTGCAGATTTACCCAACGCGATGCGCCCTTGGATCTCTTGTCTGCTGCCCCGAGCACCTTGTAAAACAGTCTGAGGATCTTAAACCACAGAACCACAGGCTCTGAGTTCAGATGAAGCAAGAGCCATTCGTCAGCTCACTGGTTTAATCCTTAAAATTATATCCACTCAATTAACTTGCTATAAGGCAAAGCTCCCCACGGGGGTGGGGGCGGTGGGGACAGATACTGTAAGAATCATCTGAAATCACTCAGTGTAAGTGCCCAGAAACGGCTGTAGTAATTTAAAAATCCTTCAAAGGAAGAGATAAGAGGCCCCACTTTCGTTTCCGATCGTAGATATCTGCATCTTCTCGCTGTGGTTGTCAGCTGGTTAAAACCTGGTCGACGGATTTCATCCACCCGGCTACCCTGAGAGACTGATTCTGCTTCCATCAGTTTCATTGCTTTTCCGACCTCTATTTACGCTTGTTTCTGGGCACCTAAGATTTTGAGAGGGGTTTCGTTGATGCGATCGATTGATCAGCTTGTTTATCACAGAGCTACTCACATTTTCCAATTCTTCTTGAGACAGTTCTGGTCGCGCTGTGTGTCAGAATTTGTCCTGACACTGCCTGTAAGCTACTGAACTGGCTGGCATTCCCTCCTAAATCCAACCGGACCCACTGCCCCCAGCTGATTGTGACTCACAGCAACCTTACTCGGGGCTCCTGAGACTGTCCCTTGTATGGGAGCAGACAACCTCCTCTTTCTCCCCAGAAGCAGTCAGCAGCCGGAGGCTTAACCCACCGTGTGGGGCTTGTACCAAGGCGAGCCTGTTGAATCCCCCAGCAGCTCCGTGGGAGAAAGCTGAGGCAGACTGCTTTCACAGGCCGGCCGGCTGGCCTTGGAAGCCATGGGAGTGGATCGGCCTGTCCTACAAGGTCACTTCAAGTCAGCGCCACTCGACAGCTGTGGGCTTGGTTGGGCTTTACACCAGACTTGCAACTACAGATGGATGAGCCAGCACAAGGGGGCGGAGGGGGAGGGTGTCCTAATTCGAGCTTCCTTGTCACAAGGGTTACCCTCCTGGGAACACACGCACCCCCAGCCAGGAAGCTCCCTGAGCCGCTGTGTCCTGGGCTCTTCTCAGCCAGTCCTACTGCTGACCCTGGTCTCTCTGACGAGCCATTTCCGGTCTGCGCCCGCCCCTGCCCCACTTGCCAGATAAATCCTCAGGGGTGGCCTGTAAGCCCCAGACCAAAGCACGCCAAGTTGATGGGCTCTCTGGTGTCAAAGACAAAGGTCAGCATACCTGGGGTAAAACCAGGTCCCTGGCCCCACCCCTGCTCCTGCGGGGCTCTGTGAAGTCGCCCCCAAATAAGAAGCTGGAACTGAGACCCCTGCAGCCCCCGAGCATCCCTATGGGAACAGCCTGTGTGAAGGGACTGGGCTGACGTGTTCTTTGTTTTCTTTTGCAATCCAATGCTGCTGCTTCAGTGGTTGTCCATCTTGTACAGGATTAGCTCACGCATGCACCCAGCTCCCTTTTTAAATATAAACGTCATTTCTCAACATAGGCGCCAAAGCAAGACAATTGCATCTAGCCTGCCCCTAAGGAGCAGAGCATCCTGGGAATTGACGTGTCCCTGCCTTCTCATTATTAAAGGTCTCCGGGCGTCATTCCGCTAAAGCTGGGACCAACTCTCTCCAACAGTCTCACACTGAGCAGCGGTTCTTTGGCCTCCCAGAAGGTGAACAAGCACAATCCACGGAGCACCCGCAGACACACTACCACCATGACCATTACTCTCGACAGGTCGAGGGCTACTCTTTCGCTGCCGTGGAGGGGACACCCTGAAAGCAAACGGGAACACACACTGGGAGGCGAGGGAGGGCAGGGAAATGCCGAGCGCACACACCGAGAGCGAGGGGCTGCAGCCGTGCGGCCCGATGGCCGTGCACTCGACCGCGGGGCGGGACCTCTGCAGTAAAGCAAGAGCGTGTTCGTTGCAGGTCAGGGGAGGCTTCAGGAGGCACGGCAATGGCGGCAAGGAGGCAGCTGCTGACACGGCTCACCCCAGGCCCCGGAGCCCCTCAGGACAGACTCAGAGAGCCGTTCCTGCAACTGGCACCCAGAGGAGGAAGCAGAGTCAAACCTGCAGTGGTAGTTCGCCTGTTTTGCAGCCCCTTGGGGTCTCCAAGGCTGCCCAGGGCTGACTGTTTGTAGGCTGACTGTTGACTGACTGGGTGGGCGTACCCCAAGTTGGCATGCAGGGTTACCTGGTAGCCTTCTGTTTTCTTCTGGCACCACTTCAGCAGGGCATTCCGCTTTGAGCCCCCGTACTCTCTCGCCAAGGCGGACAGAGGGTCCTTGCGTTCCTCCCTGAGAAGGGAACAAGGAGCCCACAGTTGAGGCATGCTCTCCCACAAACTGGGACTCCAGTCAATCGGGGGTGGGGGTGGGGGTGGGTGGGACATGGATAATCCTGAACAGGGTAAACGTGCTCAAGGAGGTTGCCCGGGATCACAGCGGCCACTCTGAGATCAAGGACTCTCAGACCACACGGGCCTCGTCCTCCAGAGGTCCCCAGCTGCTCAGGGCCAGTGACCTAGATGCGGCCCAAGGAGGGATGGATACCGAAGCCCCTCTCAGAGCCGCTGCTGTGCCTCCCTCGCAAACCCCGCCCCCACCGTCATCTGGAGGCCTGGTGGTCAGATTTGGTCCAGTGCCTGGGCCACACTGACTGTAACATGAAGGACGAGGCTCTCCGCGAAGAGAGCGGCACAGAGTAGCTCTCGCTTCTAGAGGCTTCCACACGTCACAGCAGAGCAAGGAGGGTACGGCACTAACGATCTCACCAACACCCACCCACAAAACGCCTCCCGTGTTCCTCTGTGCACGACAGGTCTCAGAAACCAGAGCACACGTGCTCCGGGCAGGTGCTGCGCAGTCGGGGTGAGCAGGACAGACGCCAGGGCCCCGGAGGAGCCCGAACAACAGGACGGACACACCAAGCTCACTGCCATGGGGCCCCTCTGACTCGGGGATGCAGGGTGTTGTCTCCGCGCCCTCCTCAGGGGCGGGTCCAAACTGCTGACCTTCTGCCAGCAGCCCGGTGCCGACCACCGTGAGCGCCACCAGGGCTTCTGAACACACCTCACTGGGCCTCAGACCCAAGGGTCTTCATGAGAGTGAACGCGATGGGGGGACTCGAACCACTGACCTGACGACGCTCCCTGGGAACACTACGGAAATGCTGGAAGAAAACAGCTAACCCTAAGTAACGGTACAGCACGGCACTGTCCACGTGCAGGGACTTTCACAGGGGTCGCCCGATATACCACAGTAGCAAAACGACAGTGATAAAGTAGTAGCAACGAAAACCATTCCATGGTCGGGGTCCCCACTTCAGGAGGCACTGTGTGAAAGGGTCGGGCATTAGGGAGGTTGAGAACCACTGGTCTAGGTGAAGGTACACCGTGGGGACTGCTACAGAGGCGATTGTATCTGGAGCGGCTAAGCCCTGGAGCACACGTCTCTGTCAACGCTCAGCAGAGTCAGGCATCGGTCTGCGCTGGGCTCGGGGATTTGCCCCCAAGAACCCATGGCCCTGTACGTGTGGTGGACGATGCTGATGGGTCAGCATATGCGTGTTTCCCAGGGACTCCCAGTTCTAATGTGAACCGAGCAGCCCAGCAGTCTAAGACACCCACGGCCAGCCCTCGGTCAGTGGTCAGCGTGGCCTTAGGTTCCTGGTCTCCCAGTCACCCTGGGTGTCGTCCATTCTTCTACCCCCTTCCTTAAACGCATGACCTGTTGAAAACGTCCCTGACCTCAGCGCCCCTCTTCGCCATCTCCACTGCTGTCATCGCCTCACCCTAGTGGACTTACCCCCAGGACATCCTCCACCCTGGTGGCGCAGTGGGTGAAGTGCTGATCTGCAGGTTCCAGCCCACCGGCAGCTCTGAGTGTGAATGCTGAGGCTGTCTGCTCCCCTAGAGGGAGAGGCTCAAACACCCCGGGGCAGGTCCGCTCCGTCCAGAATGGGCCTGGCAGCGGTGAGTCTGGTTTTTGTTTGTTTGTTTGTTTTTCATAGCTAACACGAGAGCCCCCGTGGGCACTAGTGGCTGAGCACTGGGCTGTTCAGCAAAAGGTCGGTGGGTCAAGCCCACCAGCGGCTCCCCAGGAGCAGCTTTGCAAGGATACAGCCTCAGAACCCCTCTGAGCTCTTCTACCCTGAGCCAGAGGGGTCAGATCGATAGCAGTGGGGCCACCCCCCCCCCCCAAAACACAGGAAAAACTCACTGCCATCGAGTCGATGCTGACTCAGGATGACCCTACCGGACAGGGCAGAACTGCCCCGGTGAGGTTCCAAGACTGTAACTTTCTTTTATTAATTAATTACTTTTATTGGAGGCTCTTACATCTCTTATCCCAACCCACACATCCATCCATTTTGTCAAGCACATTTGTACATATGTTGCCATCATCATTCTCAAAGCATTTTCTTTCCAGATTGTAACCTTTACGGGGATAGAAAGCCCTGTCTTTCTTGCCGGGAGCAGCTGGTGGTTTTGAACTGGTGGCCTTGAAGGTAGCAGCCCCACACCATAGACTGCCACAGCAGGGTTGGGTTCCACAGTCCAACTCTGGGGAGGTGTCATCGCCTGCTTTAGTCTATTCAATCTTCTCTGCTCCTGCCCCCACTGCAGACAAGCCTGCCCGACTCCTCACCCTGCAGCTGCAAGTCCGCAGCGCCATCTATGTGCAGCTGGGCCCGCACTGCCTTCATCACCCGGCTCCCGAGGCTGGCCTCCCCACCCCCAAGCCCTCAGGGCTCCACATGTCTCGCTCCTCCAACGGATGCTCCCCACAGCACCCTCAGGCCCGCTTTTGAAGCCCTGCTCCACCGCCCTCCTGCACACCTGCAGTCTCGTGCGTGCAGCACCTCCAACCCTACGGTGGACAGGAGGCCGCAGAGGCTCAGGACACACAGACTGAGGGCTCGTCAGTGGCCAGAGAGGGCCTGGGGACGGATGGCAGCCCTACCTGATCCGGCTCCGTGTGGTGGGCGTCACAGAGGCCGTGGGCGAGGAGGAGAGAGAGAGCTGTGGCGACGTGGTCCCCATGGCCATAAGCGAGGCTGGCGACGTGCCCTCGGGCGCCGAGACATCCCGTTTCATCTCTTCGCTGCTGCGCCGCGACACTGGGAAGAGACGGTCAGACACCCGGCATCAGACACAACTCAACCACTGGTGCCCAAGGGTCTACACTTGCAGCCATCAAGGTGGTTCTGCCTCAGAGAGACCCTACAGGACAAGGCAGCACTGCCCCCATGGGTCTGCGAGGCCATCGGTCTTTGTCGCTCAGGTCAGCAGTTCCTTTTCACTGGTGGGCAGGCAGGAAATGGAGGAGAAAGCCTCTACAGATTTCATGAGAAATGGAGACAGAAACAGACTAGAGAAAGACTCCGAGGGCCTCTGCCCTGGGGAAGCACGGGGAGTAGAGGCCCTGGGGCTGGCCGTGCACGGTGCTGACTGTGGTGCGTTCAGTCCCCGCTGGGCATCCACGTCCTCCAGCTGCTCTGTGGAGGAGCGCTGGGGCTGCCCGGCCCTCTGAAGACGGAAGGCCTTGGAGTGCCTGGGGCAGTTCTACTGGGTCCGACAGGGTCTCTGCGAGTCTGAAGGGGCTCAAGGACAGGGGGGTAGCTTTTGCGGGGTCTGTACTCAGTGCAACACCATGGAAAGGTGGGTGGGTGCCAGCGGAGGCAGCCCACTGGGGGGTTCTACTTCCCAAGTCGATTCCGACTCCTGTGACCCCACAAGCCCGACAGAGATGCCTCCCAGGTCCCCAAGGCTGCCTGTCTTCACGGAGCAGCCTCGTCCTTCCTCCAAGGAAGCAAGGTCGGTGCCCCAAACCACTCGTTAGCAGCCCGGCACCTAACCCACCGCACCACCAGGCTGCTGTGTGCAGGGCCCGAGTCAGAGAGGATCGGGTGTCGGTGCTGCGGCACGCCTGCCCCCATCACAGTACGGAGAGGCTCTCCCACACCGAGACAGGTCCGCTGCACAGAAAATGGGGGGAGCTCTAGAGTGACGCAGAGAGCGCTGGGGGTGCTGTCGGCTAAGACTGGGGTGCTCACCACAAGGCTTGTGGTTCAAGCCCAACCATCGCCCTGAGGGGCAAGGACAAGGCTGCCTACTGCTTGCTCCCACCCATACAGTCTGGAAAGCCCTGCACAGGCTCAGCATCGGCTCAGCGGCCGCGGTTTGTGGTTTGGGCGTTGAAGCGACGTAGCAAATTCAGCCACTCCACACGCAGGGGTAAGGAGCCTAATCTTTCACAACAGCTGCGACCTGGGACGGATACTCGGATCAGCGACTGGAGCTGGCTCTCTCCGACCGGCTTGTTTACTCAGGGCGGCAGGTGCGTGATGTCCACGTAACAACTTGGAAGACACACTGGGCTAGGGCTGACTCGAC
>NW_022103926.1:8839133-8854792 GCF_000313985.2 Echinops telfairi
AGACGTCCCGATTTTTAACAATTTTTCCTGCATTCCGTGGCGTTTTTTAAAAAGTCCCCATTTTTGGAAAGAATGCACGACAAGCTAGGGTAGACGGTTTTCGGCTGCCATGTGGCTATTTTGCCAGGAAATGCGTTTTATCAGTGGTGTCCCACTTTACCAGTGTTAAAATCTGGCCACCTTATGTAAGGGCCCAGGCAGGGAACGGGACCTCAGACCTACCTGTGAGGCCCACCTGTCCTCACCTCCTGCAGCTACTGCTTCCCCAAACCACCTGGTTAAAAGCAAGAACCTGTGGCATTACCTCCCCTTCATCCTTTCTAGCCCCAGGTTCTGGCAAAGGGGCAATCGCTCCAGGCGTCAGGTCGAGGTTCCCCCATGGGGAAGCCACCCACATCCACCCTGAGGACCAGGCAGGACGGAGCACCGCTTAGGGCTGAGCCCCGGCAGGCTGGGCCTCCCCGGGACAGGAGGGCAGGGCCCGCAGGGAAGGTGAGCTCACTGATGAGGGCCCTCTCAATCTGCACGTGGACTGCAGCCTGAGGGAGCACACCACAGACCCACCTGTGTCCACAGCCTGCCCTTGGCCTTCCCCCAGCCCTCCCTTTAGTCTCAGCCTGCAGGCCTTCAAGACCTGCCCCAGGTGGCCAGGGGGTGCCCTGCAGCTCCTTCCTGCACACCTCCTCCCAAGCCCAAGCACGCCTGCCTGGCTTCAGACCAGGCCAGGGAAGAGAGAAGGGCAAGGCCGAGCCAGGTGCAGCCTGGTGCATTATGGGAACACAGCAACCCAGGTGTCCGAGAATGTCCCCAGACAACCACGTCCCACTCACAGCCACGCTGCAGGACAGAGCAGACCCGCACCCTGGGAGCAGACCGCCTCACCCTTCTCCCTCAGAGCAGATGACTGATTCAAACCGGTGACCTTCCAAGGACCACAGCCCAGGGCTTAACACATTGAGACACCAGGCCCCCACTCCCCAGGTGTCCCTGAGGCAAGTTAAGTGCTAACCGTATAACTAACTGAACTGGTAATTTACCGCTTCTTTTTAAGAACTGCGACTGTAAGATTATTCCTCCTCGAGATACCTTGAGGTTAAAAGCAAGGGCCCGTGACACAATCTTGTTAGGATGAAAATCAAATCAAACTACACTAAGCTCATTGTCTCCGAGTCCACTCTGGCTCCTAATGACAGCACGGAGTCTCTGAGGCTGTGGATCGGTCCTCCCCTTCCTCCGGGGGCACAGCTGGTGGGTTTGAACCGCTGACAAGCAGCGTCATGGCGTGAGAGGGCAGAAAGTGGGAGCCTGCTCTCTGGACACAGTCGGGCCGTCTGGCTGGAAGCCAGCACACTTGCTGGTGCACACGCTAGCCCCAGTCATCAGCTACGAAGCCCTGAACCCTGCCGGCCACTGGCACCGGGCCGACAGGAAGGGCACGCGAGCACAGGGCCTGACAGACAAAACAAAGCCGACAGAACACGGACGCAGCCGGAAACAGAAGCCAGGGTCGTCATCAGATTTTCCAGTCTGCGGCTGCAGGGCGTGAGGAGGACTTCCCTGCAGCCTCAGCGCTGTCAGAGGAGGGCAGTGGCCCAAGGGAAGGCAGAGGCCACGAGGACGGGATCGGAGCAGGATGCGGCCGGCCGAGAGGGGCTGATGCTGCTGCCAACGTGCTGGGTCTGGAGTCTCGGTGCACTTCTCGGCCACTCTGAGCTGACGGCGAAGGAGTTTTCTGGGGCTGGGCCTGCACCCAACAGACGCCTCCCTGCTGGTCAGTGCTCACCTCTTCACCTCCGGGCAGGAGAAGCCTCCAGCCTGGCCCCTGGCCCATGGAGTTGGAGCTTGCAGGCTCCCAAACTGCAGGAGTCACTTTCTGGAAACAAGCCTCTATGTGTGGTGCAGGGAACAACTCTGAGGATGGCAGTGGACCAGGCGGGGTCTGCCTTTGTCATGCACAAGGTCTCTGCGGGCCATGGGGTGGCTGTGGGTGGGGACCACCGAGTCATGGCACAGGAGGAGGACGACCACAGTCCTCCCACCACGCGTCTGTCGGGACACACCCGAGCCACCCACAGGCACCCATCCCCGTGAGCACGCGAGAGCCGCATAGTGGGGGCACAGTGACGCTGGAGGCGGGCGCCGTGCACTGCCTGCACAGACGCAGACGGACTGCTCCCAGACGGGAGGAAAAGACTTTGTCTCGTGTACTTTGGGCACCCTATCAGGAGAGCCCGTCCTTGGAGAAGGATATCGTGCTTGGTAAAGGGGAGGGGCAGTGAGAAAGGGGAAGGCCCTCAAGGAGATGGACGGACACAGTGGCCACAACCGTGAACTCAACCACAGGAACAGTGGTGAGGAAGGCGCCAGGCGCCTCGCCACCGCCACGCACACACGACTGCTTTGGCTCTGGCCTGCGACAGCCGGTGTGGGGCACTGGTAAACGTCACAGTGCAGTGTTTCTAAGGCGGCTGATCCAATCCCCCTCACTCCCAGCGTGCCCCAGAGGCACATCTGAAAATAAAACCCGGAAAACCAACAGCTGGGACACACGTCTGCCTCTGTCCACTGTGAGCCACGGGGCCCAAGTGGGTCTTGATTCCACCAGCACCCCAGCTACTTTCTGGAAACGTGTAAAAGCCAAAACAAAAAGTATGTAAAGCCCCCAAAGTACTGATCAGAGACATCTGGACGTGTACAAGGTCAGAGGAGGCAGACAGGGCACAGCACAGGAGGCAGCACCCTCCTGGAGTCTAGGGGGGGCGCCAGATGCAGACCTGTCACGGGGAGGGGGCTACAGCAGGCAGGTGGGGTGGGGGCCCTGCAGAGAGACTCCTCGGGAACCGGCGCCAAAGACGGAAAGAAGGACTGGAAGGGCGAGCGGTAGCTTCTCTGCGGCAAAGGGCCCTGGTGCGCAGTGGCTGAGTCTAGGAGGCAGCCGGCAGTCTCCTTCGGCAGGGACCAACAGCCTCCGAAGCCCGTGGAGCGTTCCACGCACGAGTCCGAACCAACTCTGAGCAAGTGGGTTGGGGTTTGGGGGTCTACAGACAAAAGCAGCCCTGGTGCTGTGACCGGAAAGGCTGGTGGTTCAACCCCCAAAGCCACCCCATGGGAGGAAGGTGAGGCAAGCTGCTCCCATAAACATCGATAACCTTAGACACCCCATCTTGGGCCACGGTGAGTTCAACACTACCGAGGGCAGTGGGTTTAGTGTGGGGACCATTCTCTGAGACAATGACTGAGCCCCTCGATGACGAAAACTAAAACACTGCTCCGACCTATCTCGGGAGCCATGGTGGTGTACTGGGTTAACGGCCGACTGCTAACGACAAGGTTGGCAGTTCAAGTCCACTAGCTGCTCCTCTGGGAAAATTTGAAGCGGTGTGCCCCCGGAAGACTTCCATGGAGTGAGTTCTATGCTGTCGCACAGGGTAGCGGAGTCAGAACCAGTCGAGGGCAGCAGGTTTGATAGGGGCATGCTGACAAGAGGAGCCACGGTGGTGCAGGGCTGACGTGTTTCAGGTGCTTCTCCGAAGGGGAGAGCGCCGACGCCTGCAACTCCCAGTGCATGCAGCACGTGCCGAGTCAGGACCAGCTGCCAGCAGGGTGTGTGGTTTGCACACAGCCCCCCAGAGCCTGGAGGGCATGGTGCCAGCTGAGGGCCCGACCCGGGGGAGCCAAGGGGCGCTCAGGGTGGGCTGGGAGGCAGCTGGGTGCTCTCCGTCAGCAGGGTTGTCAGTGCTTGATCAGGTTGGCAGGCCTCGGGCCACAGCTGAGTGGAGTGGGTGTCCCCACCCACGGGGAGACGGACGAGGCAAGGCAGGAGGGGGACCTAGGCTTGGATTTAGCAGCGGCCGCCCTCTGCTGACCTGTCCAAGGGACGACAGGCCAGAGCGGTAGTGAGTGAGGAGCGTGGGGAGAGGTGCCCTGCGAGGGGGAGGGGCCTGGGGGAGACGGAGGCCAGCTGAACATGCTGACGAGAACACTGAGAGCAAGGGTAGTCCTCACAGACATGGTGGCAGGACGGAGACCTTGCTCGGACCTCAAGCAGGTGAGCCAGCAGAGGAGGCCCGAGGTGAGGATGGTAAGGAAGGAGAGGTCGGGCAGGAAAAGGAAACGCCCAAGCAGCCCCAGGGGCGAGCAGACTGAGCAGAGGCACATCCTGTCCATCCGCATCCGGCCCAGCCTGGCCCCCGCCCCCCCTCAGAAACACGTCCACACAGCAGTGGCCCTGAACGCTCCGGGCAGCGGACTTCTCTGTCGGCAGCCTCGGTCGGCGCAGGGGTTGAGGCTCTGCACCAAATCATTGGCTGGGCCCGTCTGCCCTGTGACGGGTCAAGTTCAAAGGTTTCTTTTATCAAACCAAGCCCACTCCCATCAACCTGTTCCAACTGACACCGACCCTGAGGGAGGGCAGGGGAGCACTGCCCTGTGCCTTTCTAAGACCCTTGTCTTTCCCCCAGAAACAACTGGTGGTTTCAAACTACTGGCTTTGTGGGTAGCAGCCCAAGGCGTGACCACTTGGCCACCAGGGCTCTTATGTCCTACTCTATGGCCAATTAAATGTTAAAGTAAGGCGGGTTCTCTCGTAAAGAATGTTCAAGATTATTCTACACACACTTTCCTTTCACCGTGCCGCGTTTTTAGGGTCAAATCTTTGCCTCAGTGAAGGGTTTCCTAGGGTAGCTTGGGTGTACTTTCTTAGAGTCCAGCTCTGCTGGAAGCAGCCCACTTCCTGCGATGCCCCCTGGGCGACACTGACTGTCCAGGCAGGGACACACTCCCCAGGCTCTCCAATCAGCGCACCACGGAGCCTCCCAAGACGTCACGCGTGGGAGACAGAGAGACCCTTTTAGAAGCCTGTGTTATGGACACCCCCGCCACCCCTAGCCCCCCAGGTGACTCCGAGTGTTGCCTGGTCATTCTGACGGAGGTAAATGAAGGTGTCCTGGGTCGGGGGATTACCCACAGGGTTAGCAGTTCAAAAGCCACCAACCACTGAGAGGGAGGCTGGCTGCTTCCGTCAAGATCTACAGTCTTGGAAACCCATCTGCAGAGTATCGAGTCAGATCAAGCTGCTGGCAGACCCCCTGCAGCCACAGGCAACAGCCTGGAGCAGCCTCCCTGTCCGAGACAGATCACTGTCACCCTGACTCTGCTGGATCAAACTCGATAGTCGGTCAGTTGACCTCTCTAGACCTGTCCTGAGTTTGTTCTGGTACAAGGGTCTCTTGCTTGTTCCGGGACAAAAACGTCTTCCCTGGCTTTTAAAACATTGATGGTGGTGCTCTGTCCGTACTCATTGTTTATATTTTTATCTCTGTATTAATATTGTTTTATGTTTACCGTTTCATTTCCCTTTTGTTCTTACAGTTTGTTGGGCGAACCGGTCTGTCAAGCACAGGAGTGGATGCACCGATAATGACTTTGTAGGGGATGTAAGGGTGTGTGCGGGGAATGAGGGCGAGGGGATTTCGGGAGTACACAGTGAGGGTGGGAGGGGGAGTGAGCACTAGAACTGAAGGTGGTTGATTACACGACTCATTTTAAAGGCGATTTACTCGAGGGGGAGAAAGAAAGAGACAATGTTCTGAAATTGTGTTAATGACTGTACAATTCTCGATATGAGTGAACTATTGAATTGTGTAATATGTGGATTAAGTGCCAATAAAACTATTAAAAAAAGATCTCCAGCCTTGGGCCCAGCAGGGGCAGCTCTGCTCTGTGCGAAGGGCGGGACGAGTCGGAGCGACTTGGGGCCGGGGTGCGGTTGGGTCACTGAACTGGGCGGGTGGCACAAAGCAGGGTTCGGCTGTGCTTGCTATGTTCATGAGGAAGGGCTGGCTGCAGCACGCAGCACCCTGATGTGACCCACCCTTTTATCTGACGAGAGAGAATGGGGGGGGAGCACGCCCCTGGGACTCAGCGTCCCCACGCGGAGACGCTCAGGCACAGGCGCGGGTGGCCACAGCGCTCACAGATGTCAGCCCACAGGTGCCCCAGACAGACCCTTCCCCCAGAGCCAACAGGAAGCCAGAGCCTGGAATCCACACGTCCCGCCCTCGACGGTCAGAGAAGAAACTTCCGTGGCAGCAGCAGAGACACACGACGGCCACACGCGCTCACCCGCCTTCTGCCTCCGGAGGCTCATCCACGGAGGTGCCCATTCGCCGTGGCACTAACCCTTCACCCAAGTGCTGGCCACACCAGCAAAGAGCGTGGCTAGCGCATGACCAACAAGACCCCCTGGCCCGCCATGGCTGTGTGTCCATCAACAGACACATGGGCGAGCACAGTGCGGCCACCTCAGGAGGGACGCTGGTCGGCTGAAGGCAGTGGGGTCCCTGGTAGATGCTGTGACGTGGCTGAACCTTGAGCATTTGCTGAGTTGAAACCAGACAGTCGCTAACGACAACAATTAAAATGTGCAATCAGCAAATTGCTCTGGAGGCCCGGGGACAGTGTGTGCTACAATTTGGACTACGAGCTGCAAGGCCAGCGGTTCAAAACCACCAGCTGCTCTGAGGGCGAAAGGTGGTCTCTCTACTCCTGCAGAGTTGGCCAGTCCCACCCTGTCCTGTAGGGGGTCCGAGTCAGCGTGGGCTCAGTGGCTGTGAGTCTGGTTGTTCTGGTTCCCCTCCTTACAAACTTCTAACGAAGATGTGCGCCAGATCGGTTGGCATTAATGTCAGAAACGAAGCAATATTGTAGTCAAACCAAAAGGCACAGTGATGCAAAGACAATAAGCATTAAAGAGGGTGGACTGGGGGTTCAGCGTCTGCAGGAACTGGA
The DNA here is from genome assembly GCF_000313985.2 of Echinops telfairi. NCBI lineage: Eukaryota > Metazoa > Chordata > Mammalia > Afrosoricida > Tenrecidae > Echinops > Echinops telfairi. Next base: position 8,845,923 of record NW_022103926.1, read on the forward strand.
AGAGGGGTGTACCTTGGACGGGGATCTCCCCGTAGTTTGGTCTCTTATCCGTCAGGGTTGTCAGGGGCTTGGGCGCGGAGATGGGTCCACTGATGGAGTGCCTCTGCAATCAGGAGAGAGATGGGGGTTAGGGGCCGGGGTGGGAGGTGTCAGCCACGGCCAGGCCTAACCTGAAGCTGACGGCTGCAGAGCAAACGTCTGGCTCTGACTCTGAACAATACATTCTACGTCACTATAGTGAGGTGTGTGTGTCTCCTCTTACACACACGTTTACTTCTGAGATTATCCCAGATTCACCTGCAGCTGTAAAACACAACACAGTGACAACCCATGTCCCTGCACCCAGTGATGACATCTTGCAGGACTGTTGGCACTGCCCCAACCAGGATGATGGACGCAGTCAAGATCCAGGAGCCACCTGCTGCCTGCTTACAGCACCACCTCCCTGGCCCTGCAGCATGGCATCGCTCACCTGGCACTCAGCGTGGTTTCACGAGAAGGTGTCTGTGCCATTAATGAATGAGACACGTCCCAGAACAAGAGGGGTGGGCTCCTATTGTTGCTCCGGCCCTGGTCCAGATCTCCGTCACCACCTGGTACCTCAGTAGCTACTGGTGACCTGGGAAGGTCTGTCATCCTGCCACCGGCTGCCTGAGGTGGCCACCACGCACACTCGGAGCCCCTAGGTGCTCCTGGTCCACCTCTACAAAGCATGGGTCTGGGGCACCCCCATCTCATCTCCTTGGCGTCTTTCGTGTCGAGGGACCCGCTTGGCAATTTCCTTGCACGACTCACGCCCCAAACGAGAAATCTCAGCCCTCCCGTCAGGACGCCCTCCAGGGTTTGCCCCGGGCGCTTGGTAGTCTGAACTTTAACGGTTGGGTCTGTGGCTGGTTCATGGATAAGCTGTGTGCGGGCGCCCGTGAGGTCAAGAAAGGCTGAGGTGAGGTTTTCCTTCGGCAGTAAACTCTCCTCGGTCCGGCGGCGTCTGTGGAAGAGACTACCCCTCCCTCGGTGAGTTACCTTTGTGGAAAAATCACTGGGCTTCTGGACTCTCCATCAAGACAGAGAGGTTGGCTCAGGCGGGCTGTGGATTCCAGAAAGAGTTCTCTTTTCAAGTAAATGTACTGTTTGTGTTGTTATTAGCTGGGGCTGACCTATCGCCACTTTTGCATGTGACAACTTCAATCATTTATCAAATCGGCCACTGGCCTGTCCGGTTTTCCTCACCCCCATTTTTGTTTTTACCCGTGTCTCTCCTGTATGACACTGTCTTTCCCTTCGCCCGAGTTAACACCTGTACACACCCGAGTCTACTGCTGTCCCTTCCCACCCTGCTCCCCTACCATCGCGACAGATGGTCTCTAAACACACAAAGCCACCACAGGGGCTCACTCTGAAGGCGTTCTCTTTAAAAACCCGAAACCCACGTTGGTGAGAAGAACTGCGGCAGACTTGACCCCAGCACTGTCTTCTTCTGTGAGGGCAGCCAGGCTGTCCCAGGAGGGTCTCCTTGGGGAACCTCACCCCATCCACCCTCCAGGCCAAACCCAAAGGAGAGGAACTTAATTAGCGCCAAGGGCAATTTCACTGTGGTAAGCCACAGAGCAGAGTTCTGCGGGGCAGTGTGGCGAGGGGGCAACACCGTCTCCAGCAGAGCAGAGCCTCGATCCCGGAGCGCTTCTGGTTTGGAGGCGTGTGGTGTAATGGGGGTGTCTATGAGGCCAGGCCGTGTCTGTTTAGAGGTCTGAGAAATGCTGTGCCAACGGAGAAAGTACCTACTGAATGTGGCTTCCAGCTGTCAGATTCTCCAAGTCACAGAGGTGCGAGTTTTCGTCTTCTGTGTGCAGAGCTTTACAAAGCAAGGCCTGTTCCTCACACGCCACGGAGCCTCGCTGTGGACAACCACGCCTGGAGAAGGGCTGCCTTCTTTGCAAAGGCAAAGAACGTGTTCCTTGGCGTCGCTTTTCTTTACATCTTCCAGAACGTTCTGGCGGCCCTACGGCACCACCCCGATGCAGTCTACCGTGATCAGCATCCTCAGTAAAACCTCTGTGCCCGACCAGGTCATCCGGTCCCTGTTCAACACGCTCTTCCTCAACCGGTGCTGCCTGGACTTCGTGGCCTGCACCCACTCCGTGACATCTAGGGAGTGGACGATGGCGGGCGATCTGCTTGGGGCCCGGAGCTGCGCATCCACCAGTGCCTTCGCCTCCTGCTGCCCATCGGGCTCGTCATTCTTAGCCACAGGCACAGTGATGAGCTTCCATGTCCTGTCACAGGTGATGAGACATTCAGGTTGCTAATGCGTCCCTAGGCTGAGCCCCGGGCCCTTGGCCCGCTGTCTAGTCTGTTGGCCCTACACCCGGTGTTCTCAGTGGTTGGCCCGTGTTTCCCTGACAATGAAGCCTGTCGGTAAAAAAAGGAAAGAAAAGAAAGTTCTGATTGTCAGGAGCTCAATGGGAAGAGAGTGCTTTGAAAATGCTGATGGCAGCACATGTGCAAATGTGCTTGGCATGATGGATGAATGTATGGATCATGGTGAGAGACGTAAGAGCCCCCAGGAAAAGCATTAGTAAAAAGAAGAAGAAAGCTCTGACGACAGTGCCCGTGTGGTTGTTGCCGTGGTTGGATGGCTCCGAGGCAGTGCAGGCTCAGTGGGCGACGCCCGGCAAAGGAGCACGGCCTGGCGGTGGTCTCCCTCACAGTGTTACCTGCGAGCCCACTGGGGCAGCCACGGTGTCATCCGCCTTCTCGAGGGTGTCTGTCTTTCTCGCTGGCCCTCTAGCTTTACCAGAGACTGGTCTCTCCTGACAACATGTCCGAAGCACATGAGACTAAGTCTGGCCCTCGTTGGCTTTAAAGACAGACTGGCTGGTCTTCGGGCAGTCCAGGGTTCGCTCGTTCATTCGCTCAAGTGCACCCGTTCTTCTTCAGACTTCCTCGGGCAGCATTCGCCTCTCGTATGCGTGATGAGGACGCTGAAAGGACCATGGCTTGGGTCAGGCGCACCTTAGTCCTCAAAGTGACCTTCTGGCTTTTCAGCGCTGTAAAGAGGTCTTGGCAGCAGACTGACTCAATGCAGCACATCATGTCATCTCTTGCCCGCGTCTTCCGTGCACACGGACTGAGGACAGCGTCGACCTTCTGCGACTACGCTGTGCATGTTAGCAGCAGGACATCTCAAGGGGACATGGGCTCTCTTCCAAGGGGCTTTACATCAAGAACCAGAGAGAGGGTGGCTTGACCACGACAGGCTAAGAGCTCTGACCTGGTGGCCTGCTTCCCCGCACGGCAGGGCTCAGATTTCCCTGTGATCAGTATTGGCACCAGGAAAACCAGAAGAGAGGGTGCGGCACAAGTTCAAGAGCGCAGAGTGGACACTTGGGCCACCAGGCCATTCGCCGTCTAAAGCGGACAAGTCATGGAAAGAGAGGCCGTCACCACAGCTGAGCTCCAGCCCTGCCCACGCAGGGGCTGAGGAGCCGCTAAAGGCTGACCCGGAGGAGGACTCCAGAAAAGCCCATGCTGCCGCCTGATGCCCTTCAGGCCAGCCACACAGCCCACTTAGGAACCTGTTTCCGTGCCAGGGACAATGGCACAAGCTCTGAAGCCACACTGCCGGCCGCAAACCACAGTGTACCAGTATGAGCCCAGGCAACACACATCCACATCTGAAGACTGGGGCCAGTACCAGGGGGCTTCATAGAGCGCACCGGAAATGGAACGGGAACATCATGGCATTTGGGGGCCAACTCATGGAAGTCCCCTCGCATACCCAGTTAAGAAACACTGTTGGCCCAACAGGTGAAGCGTTGGGCGGCTTACCTTACTGTCTGAGGTTCAAGCCCACCAACCACTCCAGGGAAGGAAGACTGACAGTGTTGGTGAACCCACAGGGCAGTTCGACTCTGTCCTATAAGGTCACTGTGTGTTACAATCCACTCCATGCGAGTGAGGGGCTTGATTTCTGGTGGATATCCAGCAGGGCTGGCGCTATGATCGAATGCTTAGCGTTATGAAGTACTGAGCGGTGCGTGTTCAGTAACTGTCCATGCTCGTTACGGTTAGAGCTTACGCGCCCAGTGACACCATCTACTCTGTGCTTTGTCTCGCAAGAAAGGCGGCTTTCTGCTCCCACAGAGCTGCAGTCTTGGGCACTCACGGGCAGCGCTCCCTCTACATCAGAGTGAGCTTGCGGCTGGGCTGCCTTCTTTGTTTTCGGGTCTCTGCTTTGCCTTGATCCAGGTGCAGCCACAGCATGCGAAGTTGACAAGGTTGTGAGACACGTCCATGATCTTTTCATCCCCTGTACCCACGAGCTTTTTGACGCCCCTAGTATTGAAGGGGAGAAACCACTAATCCGCTGCCACCAAGGGCATCCCGAGCACCTCCAGGCAGGGTCCCTGCAGCTGGAAACCTGGCTGGGAGCCGACCACCTTCTCTTCCTCCTTCGGAGAGCCAGCGGTGGGTCCGCAGTCCAATGCTTGCCCGCCAGCACCACCCAGGCCCAGAAACCCTTCCCTGGTGAGACTGCTGTTTCCCCACCTGACAGGAGTGTGGGTGACACTGACAGAGGAGACCTCCCCACCGCGGCCCCCATGGCCGGGTGCTCACCTGCATCGGGGAGACAGCAGCAGCAGGCGGCGTCTTCATGGGGCTTGGGCTCAGAGGCGTGCGAGGCATGGCGGCAGCGGCGGGGCTTGGCACTGCATGGGGGACAGATGGACAGGTGTATCGTGAGCGCGTCATCGGACAGGGAGAGCTCTCTGGGCCAACCTTCCTTGCTGATTCACTGAAGCCCCTGTGAACCATGCGATACCTGGGGGAGTCCTCTCTCAAGGACGAGGTTTTGCCTCCCTGACATCATCCGGTCACTCCCACCCAGCTCACTTATGTCATAACCCTACGCCTCTCTGAGGGGTGGGAGTGGGAGGAGGCAGTCTGCTCTGGCAAAGGTCTGCTATGTTGGAGGCCCCGGGAAGCAGTTCCACTCCGCTCGACGAGGTCGCTGAGAGTCAGAACTGACCAGGCTGCCACGGGTCCGTCTTCGTTGTAATAGGAAGCTGAAGCCGTTCCTACCCTGATGAAATCCACCTCCGCACACAAAGAGGAGTCGGTCCATCGGGGCGCTAGGTGAGAGGCTGGCAGGCATCGGACGCTCACATCTCGGTTTCACAGGAGCGGAGGCCCCTTTCCTCGAGCCCTCCTGTGGTGGGCCATCCCGCCTGCGCAGGCTCCTTCTGATGCTGGTGCTGCGGTGGTTACATGCTGGGCTGCCAAGGGCACGTCAGCAGTTCAAAGCCACCAGCCACTCTCAGGGAGAAAGGCGGGGCTTTCCAGGCTTTAAGGGCTCCCCTCTCGGAAACTCACAGGGGCAGCCCTACCAGGTCCCACAGGGCGGTGAGAGCCGCATCGGCTGGCTGGCAGTGAGTGTGGTCTGAGAGCAGCAGGGTCCCCTCTGCTGGGGGCAGGAGGCTGTTTCCGTCTTTGTGCTATTGCGCGCAGCGCTCCCGCGACCCCTGTCCCTGCTCCTCCTAGTCCTCCGGACAGTGCTTCCCACGGTGGGGAGGCCGCCCCTGGGGGACGCTGGAAGGATGCCTACAAAAGTAGGCATCTACACTGTATTCTGGACTATGGGTTATAGTACAAATGCTTTGTATTGCTGGGAGGGCACCAATTTTTTTTCTAAAAGGGGACAGTGGGCCAAATTTGTTTGGGAATCTCTGCTCTACGATCAATCTTAAGATAACCTTTAAGCTTGAAACCAAAAATAACCCCCTGGAGTCTCCTTACAACCACACAACAGTTCAGCTTTGTTGTGAGGTGCTGTCCAGTCATTTCTGACCACAGCGGCCCCACGCACAAGCGAATGAAACACTGCCCGGCCCCGCGCCAGCTCACAAGGGTTCCGGCGTCTGAGCCTACTGCTGTGCCACTGTGTCCAGCCATCTCCTCGAGAGCCATCCTCTCCGTCGCTGCCCCTCTACTCTGCCAAGCACGATGCCCTTCTCCAGGGGCTAGTCTCTCCTGATAATCAGTCTAAAGCACATGAGCTGCAGTCTCGCCATCCCGGCCTCTAAGGAGCACTCTGGCCGTTCTTCCTCCAACACAGACATTGGTCTTCGGTCGTCATCTTCGCCAACACCACAGTTAAAGGCATGGATCTCCGGCGGGTCTTCCTGGTCAATGGCCTCCTTTCACATGCACATGAGGCGTGTGAAAATGCCACGGCTCGGGTCAGGTGCGCGCTAGCCCTCAGAGTCACCGCCTTGCTGTTCAACTCTCTACAGGGGTCGGGGGCGGATTGACCTGAGCGATGTCTCTCTCGTTCTCGACTGCGGCTTCCATGCGCACCACCTAAGAGGAATCCGAGACGAGGTCCATCTTTTCCCCTTTGACCATGAGGTGACCTCCTGGTCCAGTGTAGCCTCCCTCGTAAGCAAGGTCTGCCTTCAGGTTGGTGCGCTTTTAGGGGCTATGTGTAAGGCTCCCACCGACAGGAGGGACCTGAGAGATGAGGGGGGGGTTAAGTTCACGGAGGAGGAGCAACCCAGAACGAGGCCACGAAAGCCACCCAAGTCAGGCCGTGGTCCGTGGACCGACAGCTGACTGACCGCACTGCAGTCCCACTGCAGTCCGTCACCTTCAGCGGTGGGAAAAGGCTGGGACCTGCGTGATCCTCTGCGAAGCATCCGTGAGGGGCTAGGGGGCAAGTGTGCTCAAGCTCTCTGAGACGACACAGATCCACTCTCCTTCGGAAACCCACCCTTCTCTGGTGGACACACTAACGGGAGGCCGGCTGACAGACTAGGCCGGGGAACACACGGAGAGTGGACACAGCGCCGGCCCTCGGTGTGGTCTGGGAGCGGGAGTACCTTGGGAGGCACTGTCGAAGGACTTGATGAGGGTCTTGACGGTGGGGGCCGGCTCGGAGGACGTGGAGGACCTCCGGCTCAGGCCCATGCCTTGCCGCAAGGCGGCCAGGTCTCTCTCCACCGCGTTCATGTAGTTGTAGACACGCCCTCGCTCTTCCTCCTGCCTGGAGACCACAGGGAAGTCAGGGTCTTGGCCATGAGGGCCAAGTCTTGGTCAACAGGCCACGGTCTGCTCCCACCCACCCCGCAACTGCACCTGCACCTCTAAGCCCTTAGGGTCAGTGGGCTGAGAAAAGAGGCGGCCCACGGCTCACGTCCACCTGGCTCGACCCAGGTGCAGGATTTGGGCTTTACTATCAGGAGCCCTTAAGGGGAGTGAGTCCGTTTCATCTGCAGGAGAGTCAAGTGTGGACACGGGCGAGGGATGGGCAGTAAAATGGGAGGTCCTGGCTCCAAGTGCTCAGCCTTTCCCAGGAGCCCTGTGTGCCCAGCAGCTCATCTGCAAGGACCGCACCAGGCCCCAAACAATGTCCCGCACCCCCACCAATACACAGACATGCCACAAAGAATCAGAGCCCCCCCCACCAGTGCACAGACACTCAACAGACAACCAGAGCCCATGCTCTTAAAAAGGCAAGAGGCCGAGACCACCCTTGTCTCCAAAGAGAACTTGTGCCAAGAACCCAGGTGCCAAGACCCTGGTTGGTAACATGACCCCCTAGGGCCGGAGTCATCTGGAAATCGATGCCCCTGCTCTGTCTCCCAGAGCCAGGCGTGAGGGCTTCCCGCTGGACTTCCCGCTGGACGGCAGGGTGCCCTGTTGTGTGACCACCGAGAGCGTCCACAGGCAGGGCAGGATGAGGCCAGGCCGGAAGAAAGTGTGTCTCGGGTCGCCCTGGCTGTGCACCTCAGGAGGCGTCACAGGGTCCCCTGCCCGGCCAGCTCAGATGTTTGATTAAAGATCAGCCAGCATGATCAGGTGTTTGATTAAGGAACGACCAGCCCCATCACCATGTTAACGACGGAGAGCGGTCTGTTGACAGGGCCCAGGGAGAGCTCCCCAGAGAGCCCTTTCCACAGCAGTGCTCCCCACGCCGCGCCCTCCAACCCAGGACGGTGCTCAGCGTTTCAGTGGACAGTAGGAGAGTCCCGACTTGGCTCCTCCCAGTGTCACTGTTTCCTCATCTTAGACTCCTTAAGGGAGCACTCTCTTCCCCAGCGAGAAACGTACACAAGGCCGAGTCCCTTAATGGCTGCAGCACCACTTAGCAGGAGTCTCGTCCTTGATGGAGTTTCCGTTGAGAAATAAAGTTTGTATTTTTTATTTAAAAAAGGAATACCTAAAAGGTTTCATTCCATGGCGGGGAGTGGGGGTGGGGGGGGTTAAGGAATCAACCAGAACTTGTTAGCAAACAACGACGTGCATGAAAAAACGACTCTGCAGGGTTTGAAAACGTGTGTGTCGCGGGGAAATGGAATGAAGAGATCATGGGATTTCCTCAGTCCTCTCTCCACACCTGAGACCCAGGTGAGGCGAGCAGCCCAGGTGAGGTCGGACCGCTGGTTCCTCCCTGCCTCCAGTCCTGCGCCTGAGATGGAGAGCAGCAGCAGCATCACCCCCCCACCCCCCAGAGAGCGTGAGCAAGGGAAGAACCGCCGCCGAGAAGCCAGGCTCTTCCCTGGGACGCGACACCCAACTCGCCGAGTGCAGCTCCCTCTGGCTGCTCCCAGGAGGGGTCTGAAACCTTCGCACGCATGAGCGTCCCTTCTCCAGCTCCTAAACGCACCCGTCAGCCTGGGCTGCGACTGATGAGTTTTAAACCAGCCGAGAAAGAATCCCCATCTCCCTAGCCAATAATCAGCTGGGCGAAGCTGAAGGGAGCTGGCTTTGGTGATGCCTTCTCTTGACCATCGGCTGGACCTAGCAACAATGAAACCAGACCCTTCCCAAAACATCGTGTCATGATGCTTCTCTTAAAACCTAAGCAAAAT
>NW_022103926.1:8856046-8878564 GCF_000313985.2 Echinops telfairi
GGGGGGAGTTCACTGTGAGTCAGATCTGACTGGCCACCACTGAGCTTGGCCGGTGGCCCAAACCGAGGGCGCTAAGTGCCCCGTGAACGTCCCGACAATGATGCCAAGCCACCTGCCCCTCCCCCGCGAGTTCAAAGCCAGTCTTCCTCCAGGGGCACGCGTGTGCTGCCGGCTGGGGGGGGTCACAATGGAAAACTGTAAACAGCCTGACTTCAAAACCACCAGGAAAAAACTCAAAAGCAGAGGAAGAGGAAGAGGAAGCCAGAAACACAGACAAGCTGCATCACCCGACACCAGGTCCTGACACGGGCGAGGTGGGTGCCTGTGGCCTTGGCCCTCCCACTTCTGCAGGATGCAGGGGGCTTCCCCCCCTAAGAAGCCACACTGCCCGCTGGGCCCTCCCAGTCCCAGGCACCTCCCACAGCTCCGCCGGTCTCCAGCAGAGGGAGCAGCCAGACCAGGGAAGAAGCTTCTCCCATCACCACCGCGTGGCCACAGCTCCGCCTCACAGTGACCCCATGCTCAGAGCGGACCTGCCCCTAGCACGTCTGAGACTGTCCTTCTTCACAGAGCAGACGGCCTCGCCTTTCTCCCTCCAAGCAGCTGGTGGTTTTAAACCACTGGTGTTGCTGTTGGCGGCCCAAGGTCTAAGCCACAGTGTTATAAACCAAACCCAACCCCCTGCCATGGAGGAGATTCTGATGCACAGAGAGCCCTACAGGAGACCAGACCGGCCCCTAGGGCCTCTGAGGTCTTCATGGAAGCAGACACCTGCAGACTTCTGTGGTGCTCGGCCTAACCACTGCGCCACCAAGTCTTTTCTTTAAATGAAGACAATACACCATAGCGACCCAAGACAGGGGCGAGCTGTCCCCGGAGCCCCTGGTGCGGAGCAGACGGCCTCACCGCTCTCCCAGGGAGCTGCTGGTGAGCTGGAACCACTGCCCTGTGGCTAGCAGCCCAGGGCCTGACCTGCGGTACCACAGGGGCTCCCCACACGGGGAGGTGGGGCAGCCACAGAAGGACAAGACTGCGTGTTCTAGTCCAGAGTTGATACACATGGCTCATGTACACGCACCTCCCACCATGCCTGGGCCTACCTCTAACCCACTGACAGTCTGCCTTGAGGACCCTCAGGCTGGGGGTCAGGCATAGGGGGTCCCTATGGACAGTTTCCCATGGGGACCCTCAGGCTCAGGGTCAGGCACAGGGGTCCCCTACCTGTGGGGACCCTTGGGCTGAGGGTCGGGCACAGGAGTCCCCTGCCTGTAATCTCCTGTGGGGACCCTCGGGCTGAGGGTCGGGCACAGGAGTCCCCTGCCTGTAATCTCCTGTGGGGACCCTCGGGCTGAGGGTCGGGCACAGGGATCCCCTGCCTGTAGTCTCCTGTGGGGACCCTAGGACGGGGTCGGGCACGGGGTCCCCTACCCGCAGTCTCCTGTGGAGCGTCTTGATCTCTCTCTCCATGTCATGTTTTTGGTCCTGGAGTTTTTTAACTGTATCTGCAAAGACCACAAAAGTTCACATGTTTACGGCTGGACCTTTTTGAAATGGACCCTTCCGAGGGAGGGGGCACATAAACAGGACCTTTAAATAAACAAAAAACAAATAAGTAAGAAAGGCCCCAAAGTAAAGTGAGAGAAAGAGAAAAGAGTGACGTTGAAGCCGAGCCATCACTCAGTGCCGGCACTTCCTGGCTCGTCTCTTGTTCTGAAACGAAAGCTGAGTGCCGGGCCAGGGCTGTGAAGGGGCATGGGCAGCAGGGCAGCACTGCCCGCAGGCTGCTGCTAGTCCACTGACCCGGACAAGGAGCACTGGGTTTAGAAACGTGGCTGTTTGCGGGAGCTCTCCAGGAGACCATTCTACGAGCGAGAGACTGTGCTTGTAAAGCAAAATACCAGCAAAGCCAAGGCCATGCCAGTGACTCGGCTCTGCTCCCAGCTTCCCTGTGTCACGGCCCAGCACTGGCCGGCCTGGCAGGAACAGGTGACGACACCTCACCTTTCTCCCAAGGGGCAGCTGGAGGCAGACCTCCCCTCTCGCCAGGGTTCCTCACGTGGAGAAGGTCAGGCAGGGTCAGAGGGACCAGGTTTTCATCAGCCCCACACAGGCAGTTCCTCAACAATCACGTGTCCACACAAGAAGTGGGGGAGACAACAGAGGCCACAGTAGCATCATCCCGTCTGCACTTGGCACCTATCCTTCCTCAAAAGCCCAACACAAACACACTCACTGCCACTGAGTCCATGCAGACTCACAGCGACCCCACTGGACACGTGGCAGAACTGCCCCTGTGGGTTTCTGGCACTGTGATTCTTACGATGCTGGTGGTTTTGAACTGCCTACCTTGTGCTGAGCACCAAATGTGTAGCCAACATGGCACCAGGGCTCCTTCCAAACATGGAACTCGCCCACCGTCTTCTCAAAGGAGGAGACTAAGCTCTCCGTGATGCCATGGGCCACAGCTGTCAGGGGTAAACACAGCCCTGCGCCACGTGGCAGGCCCGGTGGCAGTCCATCATTCAGACACATCATGGTTTCTTCTAAAAGCCTCTTTTCTCAAACAGGAGCCCGGGTGGCTCAGAGGGCTGTGAGCCGGGCTGCTCACCGCAAGGTCAGCAGTTCAAACCTACCAGCTGCGTCTTGGGAGGAAGATGAGGCTATCTGACCTTGGGCAGACTGGCGGCCTTAGAGGCCCACAGGGGCCACGCTGCTCTGCCCAGTGGCCGCAGTGAGCGCGTTGGAGCCTACTCACCGGCAGTGGGCTTGGTTTCGGTTCATGAGCGCCAACACCACAAGGTGTCGCTCTTCCCACACTGAAAACAAAGAGCCCCGGGCACCAGGCAGAGAGAGATTCTGACTCCCGGTGGGTGACTCATGGGTCTCAGAGAAAAACTGGGGTCCACGGTATCTTCAGTGACTGATTTCTAGGGTAATAGCAGGCCCTTCCTTCAGGCTGTTGCCAATAACAAGAGGAGAATGCCGTCAATCTCTGGCATTTGGGGGGTGTGATGTTAGATAAACCTCAGAAATATACTAGACATCCCTTTCCAGCTGAATGTTGGGTGGTTGGACTTTTTGAAGCTCTAGATGAGCACACGCCTAACGTAGACCCCCAGCTCCTCCCAAGAGACAAAGCCCACAGTACACTGATGACCCCAGCCCTCTGGGGGGCGCCCACCCGGCTCGGAATCGCCACATGACGTGTGGGTGGACGGGGTCCTCTACACAGACGGAAACAGTTCAACTCCCACCTCTGTTCCCACAGCACCAGGGGTCACGCCCCATCAAGAACCAGCGAGGGATCGGTGCTCAAAGGTGGGACGCGGCCCTCGACAGCCAACAAGTGCCTCCACCACAACCACGGTGAGGATGGCACTGGGCCGGCGTGCCTGGCATCACCCTGCTTCAGAGCAGACCAGCCAGTGAGGCGGCTTCCCCTGCAGGGCCGGCCTCTCCAGCCAGAGCTGGCACATCTTCGCCCCTTTAGCCACGGAGGCCGTCATCGTTTTAAAGGGGTTAAGGGGTGGGGGCGATGGTGGGGAAACAGAACACAATGACATTCCGCAGGGGCCGTGAAAGCCTGCCTGCCCCCAGCTGCTGGAGCAGACCCCTCGAGACTTCCCTGGGTGCCTTCTGTGTGGACAGGCCAGCAGGTGAGGCTCTGCTCTCCGCTCTCTGGGCCCTTCTGAGACGCATGTGGCCGGTCACAGGCGGTTACAAAACAGGAAATTCTCTTAAAAGTGGGCTGTTCTTTTCCTTCTTTTTTAAAATAAATAATGCGGAATGGAACTTCAAATTCTGAAAGGCTCGTCCAGACACACTGGGCCCATTGAAGCCGGAGGAATTCCTGGGACTGCTGCCCAGAGAGACGCTTCAAGCTCTGGACCAAACGATCCCCTGAAGTCACCTCTAAGTAAAATAGTTTAGCCTATAAAGCCGAGGGGGGGGGAGGGGACACACACACCCGTGAGTCATGCACCGTCTTTAAAGCACTTTAAGACCAGAGACAGCAACTGCTCTCGAGCCTGGATGAGAAGCAGAGGGAGGGCCGTTATGACAGAGATGCCCCCACCCCAGGGCAGAAACTTGCTGCCAATGGCACAACGGGAAGGCCGTGACCCCGAGCATGGCATGAGGGAGTGTCCAGAAGCCCGTCGCGATTAGGAGGGGGCGGACACGGAGCTTCTCCGCCAACTTGTGGGAGCCTGCTTGTACGTGCAGAAAAGGAAAATGGGCCATGCATACTTTGCTCAAAAACAACAGTGGTAAAAAGGGAAAAAGAGCAAGTGCCTTTGTTGGAGTAAAAACAACCAAACCTCCCAAGGCAGCCACCAGGAGCTGGAACCAGGGGCCCTCCCAGCAAAGGGACCTGCTCATGAGGCACAGCACACACAGCCCGTGTGACCAGACAGCTGCACTCCCACCTGCCTGAGCAAGGTGTTTCACATGGGGCCAGTGAGCCTACACCCCAGGGAGCTTCCGAGAGTTTGTGGAAGACCCCCATCATCGCTTTACTTCACCTTTCCCCCAACACCCTCAGGTAAAAGCTCAGGTGCTGCTATGGGTTAAGGGCTGAACTGCTCACCACCAGGCCGGCAACCTTCAAGAGGAGTGTGTCGGCTCCCCAGAGACCAGCAGACTGGGAGAGCCGGGGCAGTTCTACTCCGTCCCACAGGGTGGCTGCGATCAGAACCAAGTCAGCGACAGTGGGTTTGGGGTTGGTCCACCAGGGCCAGGCGCCGGCACGCTGCACCTCGGGAGCCATATGCGGCTCTTCAGCACACACGTGGCTCTGACCTAGAACTGAAAACCAGACTACCATCGCTCCACCTGTAATGCTTTTTACATTTTCCTCATTGACAAAAGTACATCTCTGGCGCTCGGATCATTTCTAGGCTGTTGCGAAGGCAGGCCTGGCTCTTGGCCTGGCCCGACCGGGGCTCAGGCAGGACGGGGTGTGCGAGGGAGCCTCACTCACTCTCCAGGTCAGAGATGGCCAGGTTGTCATGGAGCTTCACGGCCCGGTGCTGCTCCACCTCGTCCTCCAGCTCGAAGATGGTCTCCTTCATGTCGCTGCGCTCGGTCTCCTTCTCGTCCAGCTCGGACCGCAGCTTCTCCAGCGTGACGTTCAGATCCTCCATCTGCTTCTTGGCCTCCCCCTGGAAGGCCCGGAACTCGTCCTCCACCTGCACGGGGAATGCGGGTTTAGGAAGGCCTTAAGACGGGCTAACAACCACCCGAGGATGCCAGTCCGAAAATCCGAGACCGCTCTCCAGTCCCACCAGGCTCCACGGGGCACGAGACCACAGTCCGGGGAAAATGGAACGAGACAGTGACCGCGATTTCCCACAGGCTCTCTGATGGCCTCGTATGCTTACGCATCACCTGCTGCCGCCACCACTGCGCTCCCTCCTGCCCCTCCTCGCTGTCTGAAAGCCCCGACCGACGGGGGCTGGACCCGGGACTTCCTGAGGCCCTGGGCAAGCTTCCCCTGCTCCTGGGTTTGGACTAAAAGCACGCTCTTGGTTAACAGTTAACACGCTGTCCTATAAACACCAGGTCTGAGTTTTGACAGTCTCAACACATGATTGGGGCTGAACACCAAAACAATTCTCCAACACCGCCTTTGTGAAAGCGTGACTTCCAGGTGTCCCCGGGGAGCTCCCCACCCCCACTCCAGCTCACAGCGACCCTGTAGGGCAGAGTTTCCGAGGCTGGAGATCTCTAAGGGTGCCGACGGCCTCATGCGTCTCTCTTAGAGCGGCTGGTGGGTTTAAGGCACTGACCTTTTGGTCAGCAGCCCGGTGCTTAACCCGAGGCACCGTCTGCCCACTGCCTTCAAGCTGATTCCACCTCAAACCGACCACATAGGACAGGACAGAACCACTCGGTCTTTATAGCCAGAGCCCTGGGGTATAGTGGTCACATACTGGGCTGCTAACTTCAAGGTCAGCAGTTCAAAACCACCACGAGCACAAAGACAGGACTCTCTACTCCCACCAAGAGAGAGGTACAGTAGTCTCAGAAACCCTCAAGGGCAGCTCTACCTCCCTATCCCGTCCGACTGGGTCGCCGTGGGCAGGGATCAACCTGAGGGAGTGGAGTTTGGTGTGGGAGTTTTCACCCCAAGGAGAAAGACAAGGCTTTCCACGCCTGTAAAAGCCACAGTCTGGGAAACCCACAGGGGCAGTTCCCCTCTGTCCTGCAGGGTCACTGAGAGTCGGGGTTGACTCAGTGGCGGTGAGTGTGGTTTGGTCATCTTCACAGAAGCAGACAGCCTCATCTCTCTCCCGAGCAGGGGGGTGGGCCTGAACAACAGACTGGAGGGGACAGCCCAACACGTAGCCCAGCCAGCCAGCGGGGCTCCCATACGCAGACGCCCCTCACAGACACAGCAGATCTCCTACGCTGCACCTCGAAAAGCTACCGCCACAAAGAAATGTAAGGTCTAATTCATTCCGATTAGAGTCAAAGCTGGCCAAATATGCCTAACTTTAAAAACCGCCACCCCGGAGTAACAGAAAATAAAAGGGGGAGGCCAGGGGTGGGCCACATCCCGATGTGCCCGGGCCCAGGGGCATGTGGAGCAGTGCCTGGCAGCCTGCCCCTCTTCCCACACACCCAGTGCCCTGGGCCATGGCTCTCCCAAGCAGGATGCTGGCTTTTCTAAACTTAACGACAGGACTGGGCTGGAAAACCTCCCTCCTCGGCTGGCTTCGGCTGTGAGCCACAATGCAGTGCTGATGAGGGCGGGCGACTACTCAGAACCCGGGGCAGCTTCTGGGGCAGGTGGGAACGCTGACCTCGGCCTTTGGGGTTTAGGGGCAGCCAAGCTGGCAGGAGGCCACCTAAGACAGGGCAGTGCTGGCAGCCGTCGCCGGTGAAGGAGAGAGGCGCATGGTCCACAGCACAGGGCCGGGCTGACTCCACCAACAAGACACCCACCCCCGGGTGGGCATCCTGGCCACGTAGCAGGCCCGGCTCTCGGGAAGGAGGAGCCGGGGGGAAGACACTGTCCCCGGGAGGCGGGCACCCTACCTTGGCGACGGTGTCCTGCAGCCGATTGGCCTCGTTGCGCGTGTGCGCCAGCTCTTCCTGCAGGCTGCCAGCCAGGGCCTCGGCCTTCTCCTTGTCCAGCCGGACACTCTCCAGCAGGTCCTGGATGTCGGATTTGTCCCCGGCGTGGTGGATGGAGTAGAGCTCGGCCACGCGCTGCTTCTCGTTCTCCAGCTGGGCCTTGAGGCGGTTCATCTCGATCTGGTCGCTGGCCACCGCGCTCTTGTGCTCCTCCAGCGCGGCGGCCAGGGCGGCGCGGCCCTTCTGCTCCGACTCCACCAGCCGCTCCAGGTGGTGGCTGCGCTCCTTGAGTGCCCCGATCATCTCCTGCGCCTCCTTGTTGTCCTGCTCCGCCATCTTCAGGGTGTTGCTCAGGTGCTGCTGCACGCCCAGCAGCTGCTCGCGCTCGAAGCGGGCGTTCTCGGCCAGGTCCACGTAGCGCTGCTCCAGCTCCAGGTAGCGGCCACTCTTGACGTCGTCGTCCAGCACGCAGGCGATGTGGTGCTCGTCGAGCAGGGAGCGCAGGTACTCGACCTGCCGGCTGAAGTGCTCCAGCTTGTCGCTCTGCTGGCACAGCGACTCCACCAGGATGAGCTTCTCCTCGCCCAGCCGCTCGTTCTCGCTGTTGAGCTCCTGCGTGACCTGCTGCAGGTCGGCCAGCTCCTGCAGCGTGGCCTGCAGCTCCTCGCTCGTGCTGTGCTGGTTCTCCTCCATCTGGTGGATGCGCTCCGTCAGGCAGGCCACCGACACCTCGCTGGCGTTCCCGCTGCTCCCCTGGCGCGAGCGCTCCGTGCTCGGCACGCCCTCCGACTCAGAGGAGGAGGGCGCGTCCAGGGCGTCGTCGCTGGACGTGAGCGGCTGGTAGACCTCGCTGCACTCGCTGTCCAGGTTGTCCATGGAGTTGCTGTGCTGGTGGTCCATGAGCGTGTTCTCGTCCTGGCTCAGCAGGTCCTCCACGGAGCCCGGGACGGAGCCCTCCACGGAGGACGTCAGGGTGCCGGCCCCGTCGCTGTGGTGGCCGGGGGCCGTCTCAGGGCTCAGGGACTGATAGCCGAACAGCTTCTCGGCAGGGTCCAGCCGCTGCTCCAGGGAGAAGCCCAGGGCGTTGAGCCTGTCCTTCAACATCCGGTTCTCGCTCTTCAGCTGGCTGAGCTCGTCCCGGATGGCGGAGTTCTGTTCCTGCAGCTGCAGCAGCGTGGTCTCCACGTCCGTCGGCTGATGGGCAGGGGCCGCCTCCTTCTCCTGGGGCGGCTCCTCGCCCTCGGGCGGCTCCTCGCCGAGGCCCAGCTGAGCACGCATGACTCGCAGCTCCTTCCGCAGGTGCAGGATCTCCACGTCTTTGGTCTTGGCCAGCGTCAGGAGGTCCTTCACTTTGGCCTCCAGGGCGGCTTTGTCGCTGATCTGGTTGTCCGACTTGGACTTGCTCATGCGAACGTCGCCCTCGGCAGCAGTGCGGCTGCGCGGGCGCTTGGCCACGGCTGCGTCGTGTGCGCCCTGGCCCACGGAGGGGAGTTTCTTGTTCTGGCTGAGCCGAGTGCGCTCCCGAAACCTTTCTCTGCTGGAGCTGGATTCCTTGTTGCCCGTGGAGGCGCTCCGCTTCGCCGAAGACCCTGCATGTTTAAAGCAGAGCTTCAGGTCAGCAAGGGGACAGCAGGCATCTACGGTACAGAGCCCGGGTCTAGCGAGGGGAGGGCAGGGGGCCGGGTTAGCCGGACATTCACTCTGCTCTAGCCTCCGGCTCCTTTAAAAACCCAGTCTCCTCCCAGGGAGGAAGTGAGATGCACACAGGGGCACAGTCACGGATACTTTGCAGACACAATCAAACACCTTGAGGGATCGGATTTCTGAGTGCAAGAAAATTAGGACCAGAGTCTCACGGGATCTCAGAGCATGGGCACAATGTAGCTCACATAAGTTACCTTCTAGATCCTACTTTGGTGAGGTCTTAAAAGGCCTGCAAGTGGCTGAATAAGGTACAGCCATTGGCCTCTCTCTACCCTCTTTTCCAAGCAAAAGAGAGCAAAGAGCCAGAGAAGAAAGCAGGGCTACAAGAGGGCAAACGGCCTACATGAACAGCCTCGTCTCCCCTGAGACCAGGAGCAGCAGACCGTGCCTGGCGAACCCCACCGCCTGCTCTAGCCAGGGCGACCACAGACACAATATGGACAAACAGAACCCCACATTGTTTACAGTTAGGAAACCACGGGGGAAGGAGGGGACAAAGCGGAGCTGATACCAAGGAGTCCAAGAAGAAAGAAAATGCTTTGAGTCTGAATGTGGTAGCAACTGTACAATATCGCCTGATGTGACTGAACTGTGGAATGTTACGATACTAGTCAGAGCTTCCAATAAAATGGTTGAAAAACAATAAAAATGTTAAAAAGGAAAGGAAACCAGACCTACTGGCCTGGTTGAGACTAGCACCCTCCCCGAGGTCACCCGTGGCGCAGTGACGGGCTGGCTGACAATCCAGAAGATCACTCATGAGCACTGGGCTCCTTGAACGGTCCATCTGCGGAGGCCAAGTGGTCAGTCAGCAAGTGTGACCAATCACCGAGGGGACAGTAAGCAGGCAGGGGACTCAGACTGGGGGGCCCGAAGAAGCAGAAGGGCAGCCATGGGGTTGTTCACGCCGTGTGAGAGGGTGCACAGTGTGGCGGAAGAGCTGGTGCAAACACTGTTGCATGGGAGCCTCCACTGCTGTGGAAACCTGAACCCAAAACACAGTGAGCCGCCATGTGAAAAACCACCCGGAGACATGGAGATGTGAAACCGGTGGCCGAGGTTCCACAGGTGAGGCGAGACTCGGGCCAGGTCTGCAGCCAGCTGCACCGTGCTGAGTGACAAGGCTGCAGACTCAAACGGAAGCTGCAAAAGGCAGACTATCACGTCACTGCCAGACGCTAACCCTGGTGAAAGCATTCCACATGCACGTGGCTCTAACAGGCTGCAGCGCAGTAGCCTTTGGGACTCCCGCCAAACCACCTTTGTTTCCTGATGGCTCTGGGTACGGTGGGGAAGACACTGGAAGGGCTATATGACCCCGAGACTAGAAGCGGGGTTCGCTGTTGGCTGCCGTCCTGCTGGGTAGAACATCAGCCATCTGAGAAGTGGGAAGCGGGTGGATCCCACTCCTAGCAAGAGAGAAGAGCCAGGAGTGGAGCGGGTCCTTTGGACCCTGAGATCACTG
Source organism: Echinops telfairi (assembly GCF_000313985.2). Lineage (NCBI taxonomy): Eukaryota > Metazoa > Chordata > Mammalia > Afrosoricida > Tenrecidae > Echinops > Echinops telfairi. The sequence goes on from NW_022103926.1 coordinate 8,866,296, forward strand.
CACACTGCCGTCCTTTGGCGGCAGAGCAGCAGCAGCAGAACCAGGAGTCAGAGTGGCGGAGCTGTGAGATCGTCGCTGGGCTGCTGACTCCAAGGCCCATGCCCACGGCACTCCTCGGGAAGAGAGGAGGCTGGACGCTCCCACAGAGACCGGCAGCCTCGGCAGCCCTACACGGCATCACCGAGTCGGCGTCCACTCCACGGTGGTAGGTTTGGCGGCTCAAGCTTTTCCTAGACGTGTGAGAGCTGAATACAAAGTACATCGGCGCCACCAAATCCACAGACTAAAGAGCTGCCGGCTGGGAACAGACAAACGGAGGGCTCGGAAGGCCGGCAGCTGGCACTGACAGCTGCTGAGGGCAGTGAGAGCGAGAGCCGGAATCAAAGTGCCTGCTGCAGGTGGCTCTCCAGCGCCCGTGAAGGAGTCTCGTGCAGGGGCTGGAAGAGGGAGAGGACCAGAGCCCGAGTCCGTTAGAGCACAGAGGATGCACAGGGCATGGCCATCGAGGGCCCTGGAGGCACCCAGCCAGAGACCCCGTTTCATCAAAGACAAAACCACAAGGTCAACCAGGAGGAGTCGAGCCCCCAGGTTCCAAGAGGACAGTCCCAAGTCACACCGACAGTCACACCGATGGACAGTGGCTATCAGATACTGGATGGGACATGGGGTCAGGTGCCATGAAGCCCGGCCCGAGCCCTGGGCAACAGAAGGAAACGCTGCCCGGTCCTGCCGTCACCACTGGGTCCATTTAATCCACTGAGGGTGGGTCTTCCTCTTTTCAGCCCCCGCTACCACACACCAGTCCTTCTCCGGGGACTGGCCTCTGCCTCTCCCGATTACGTTGTGCTGGCAAGGTGGAAAACAGCAGCCTTCTGGCCCAGAAGATAAGGAAACCCTTACGGCTGAAACTCTGGCGTCTGGAATCTGCTCCAGGACAAGCAGAGGGGAGCCAGGGGCCAGGGGCTGCCCAGCTAGGAGTGGAGAGGCGCGGGCACCGCCGGCGAGGGGAGCGTGGCGCCCCACCAAGGCCGTACCTGTACCTGTGGCGAGCTTGGCTCTGCTCTCGGTGCTCATGGTGGAGGCGGACACAGGTACGGCGGCCGGCGGGCAGGCGGTCTTCTTCCCTTTCACACCATTCGTTGCGGTGGCCCCTCCGGCCATCCCAGCTAGGAGGTCATCACTGCTCTTGGTCTGAAAGCAACAGAACGGACAGACTGAGTGACCACAGGCAGCCAGTGTCCCGGGTGTCCCAGTCGACGGCTCGTGGCCCCGTCCCATCCCTCCCCCGAGGTCCAGGGCTCCACAGAGGGCACACACCAGAAGCAGCACACACCACAACACCCACTTCTGAAGATAGCAGAGCCCGATGTAGCGCGGGGACCTGGGGATCCGGACCCTGAGCTGGGTCCTCCAGGTGACACCCAGGCCACTCGGAAGAGGGTGGTCACGTCCCTATTTCAAGGTCACCGCCAGGCAGATGGCCTCATCCCTGCGCTGCAGCAATGCGGGGAGAGGGTCGACAACCTAGGAAGGTGATGGGAAACCTGCTCATCCCATCTCTCTCTCACTCCCACCGTCAGCACCCACTGACCACCGCCCGCCAATTCACGGGCCTGGGCGCCACGGGGTTCAGAAGGGCAGCGTTACCAGAAGTCAATCAATCAATCGCCAGGCCTCTGTCCCGAGGGACCAGTGAGCAGGCCTGAAACTCCACATTTCAGTCAGCAGCCAGAGTGCCACCCCGGAGACCGGGTTCTAGGCCGGGGTGGGGCACCCACCAAGACAGCTGGACACTGTGGGGCTGGAGGGAGTTCCTTGGACGTCTCACCATCGTGTAGGGTGGTTGAGGGAGCTGCAGGTGCTTTACACAAGTAAACGAGCGTCAAGACCGTGCAGACACTAAACAAAATTCACCACCACTGGTTCCATGCCAACTCAGAGATAGCCTGCAGGGCAGTAAAGAACTGCCTCTGGGGTTCCTGAGACTGTCGCTCTTGGCGGGGGCAGGACACCTGTGTATAAAATTCCTCTGCAGTAACAAGCACTCCTCTGCCACATCAACAGGACAAAGGAAAAGTACCGCTCGCCCCTCCCCATGGATACAGTCAAGGCCGAGTGGGGATAACCCTGAAGAAGGGTGGCCAAGAAGGGAGAGTCCTCCCTGGACGCAGGGCAGGTGGGGAGGCCCACCACCAACCCCACGCCCAGTGCAGGGACACTCAGAGCCACAGTGTGCCCCTCTCACCACCCCGCTGCTGCTGTTAGGTGCCATCAGGTCGGTTTCGACACATAGAGACCCAGGGCACAACAGAGCCAGACACTGCCCGGTCTGCCCCAGCCTCACGACTGTTCCGGTGCCTGAGCCCATGGCTGCAGCCGCTGTGTCAATCCGCCTCCTGGATTCACTGCAGCACTGTATTTACAAGTCCTAGGCAAGGCCGCGAGACAGGACACGGACAGGGGGGTTGCAGATGGGGCCCGCTGGCAGCAAAGTACCACGGGAGTCTGCCAGCACAGCGCCTCAACCTGCTCTTCCAGTCCTGCGAAGGGCAGGTCACCAGCCACCATGGGACCCAGGGGCAGCCCGGTGACTGAATGTGCAGTCAGACCAGGGCACATGGGCAGCCTTCCGAGAGTCCCCACCCACCATGCGTTTCACCCTGAGGGTGCTAGGTAGGCCAGGCGACGCCCCCACAGCTCCCCGAGGCCTCTCAGTGGGTCTACGGGAGTTCCAGTTGGGCAGAGAAACCAGCATTTCCTGCTGAACCCCTCAGAGCAGGTCCGCTGAACAGTGAAGCTTCAGGAAGGGTCGGGGCCACCAGAGCACAGGGCCCCTGCAGCCAGCAGCGAGCCAGGAAGGAGCAGCCCCAGGAGCCTCGGCGGGGAGCTCTGGCAAAGGCAGCTCGCCCAGGGCCATCCTGTCTCTCAGAGAGCCACGGGAGTAGCCTCCTGGGAGATCACGACTGCTTCCAGGCTCCGTCCAGGGCTTAGATCCTGCGCCTTTTTTTACGGTCACTTGGGCGAGGGTTTAGAGAACAAGCCAGCTTGGCGTTCAACAACCCCACACAGTTTGCCCCTCAACCCAACGGTGTGTGACCCACTTCTCCCCCACTTATCCTCTTTTCTTCCCTCCCTGCCCTCTCACCTTTAACCCTTTCCACCCCACAGGGAGGGCTGGCCCAAGGAAAGGGCACCCCGTGTGTGAGTGCACCCTGCGGGACTATTGTTTGGGGAAAGCGAAGCCTGGGCAGTGAGCCCAATTCCAGGCCTGAAGGGTGACCGTGGGCCATGGTCTCGGGGATCCACCGGGCTCTGCCTGCCCAGTAAGCCTGCTCTTCTCTATGGTTTTGAGCTTTGATTTACAGTTGTTGGGTTTTTCCTTCTCCATCCAGGAACGGAGGGGCCCTGGTAGCTTTGTTAGTTTGCTGTAGGCGCTGTGTAGCTTCGAGCCACAGTGACCTGATGCACGACAGAAGGAAACACCGCCCGGTCCTGCAGCATCCTCACCGGGGTTCCTGAGCGAGCCCACGGCTGCAGCTCCGGTGTCAGTGCACCTCGTCTAGGGCCATCTCTGCTGTACCGAACATGATGTCCTTCCCGAGGAACGGGTCTCTAGACAACACATCCAAAGCGCACGGTACCAAGTCTCGCCACCCTGCCTCTCAGGAGTACCCTGTCTGCACTTCCTCGTGGCGTAGACAGCTACACGCTGAGCTGCTACCCACAAGGTCAGTGGTTTGAACCCACCAGTCACTCCCTGGAGAGAAGGGGGATCTCAGACACCCCCAGGGGCAGTTCTGTTGTGTCCTGCAGGGTCTCTGCGAGGCAGCGCTGACTTGGTGGACAGCAGTGCGCGTCTTGAGTTCGATCCGGGGCCTCCTATTGCGACTCTGCCTACAGTAGTCAGCAGCAGAAGCCTGGCCACGGTCTCTGGGCCGCGGAGGCTGAGTCACACGGGGACCACTGGTCCTTTTAGACTGAGGGTTTCCGTGCGCATCCCATTTTCTCCTAGTGAGATGTTTGTAGAGCTAACCCAACAAAACGCCACTGTTTCATCAGAACCCTGTCACTTACCAAGCATTTACTCTGTGCAGACCTAACACAAATGGCTCTCCAGCAGATTTCATTTCATCCTACCCGCCAAACCCATGGTCTAATTCAGTGGCTGTCCTTCGCCCCCAGGAACTAAGCTGAAGGAGGTGATGACAGCTGATTATGCTCTGACTGAATCAACCAACACCCAATGAAGACAGCTGACGGTGCCCAGCTTCAAAAAGACTCTCGTCTGGGGTCTTAAAGGCTTGTCTTCAAACAAGCAGTCATCTAAGTGAGGCATCAACTAAGTCCACGTGGAAGCAGCACACCAGCCTGTGTGATCCAACGACTGTAAAAATAAAATCCACATCTGAAGGAGGGAACAGTATTAAAGCTCACATTGCAAACACCCGGCTTGCAGAAGGCTGTAGATGGCAGTGGAAACCCAAAATCCGCTTGCAGGGTTTACAGGGATTAGGCCTCAGGTGAGCCCCTCTGACCCCAGTCGAGGGATGTGAACAGACTTGCTACCAGACAGGGAGCACAGTAGAGTCTAGTACGACAGATGTCCTCAGGTCAAAATGTAGTATCCCATCACCTGATCTCCCTTTAGACCCACTTTAAAGTTGCTTCATTGCTCAGAAAAGTGAAGGCATGACATTAAGCCTCCAGGGAACCCCCTCTGACCACAGACCAGGGCTGTGGATAGCCTTGGTATCGTGCTGCCCTGGTGGTAGGGCGTCAGGGTCCCCCGATCAATCGTGGTGCTGTGGGTTGCCATCAAGTTGGTGCTAACTCCCGGGGGCACACGGCTTCTGAAAGAAGCCCATCCCTAGGCCTGTCTTTCCGGAGTCGTGGGGGGGTTCAAACCCTGACTCCTCAGTTGGTCGTCAGGTGCTTAACTGTTTGCATCACTCAGGATAGGGCCTGGATCAGCCGTGCGGGGAAAAGCAGTGTACGGTGTGGGAGGGCACAGTAGGGATTAAGGGTGCTGCAGTGTTGGCTATACCTGCCGCATTGGCGCACTCAAGTCTGCAGTGCTCGAGGGCAAAAGGGCACTGTGAGAACAAAGGTGTGGCCTCTCAGGGTGGACCGTGACTAAGGAAGACCGGAACAGCACGTGAAGGACGGGGGAAGAAGACTGCTGACACAGAGAACCAGGGGCTGCCAGAGGACAAGCCCTTCTGTCTTGGACGAAGCACAGCGACAGTGCTCCCGAGGCGAAGGATGGCGAGACTCTGTCTCACGCACTTCGGATGTGTTGTCGGAAGAGACCGGTCCCTGGCGAAGGACATCGTGCCTGGTGGAACAGAGGGGCGGCACAAAGGAGAAAGACCCTCGATACAATGGACGGGCAGCAGCTGCAGCAGGGGCTCAGACCTAACTAACCGCCACCGTGAGGCTGGTGCGGGGCCAGCTTAGTTCCTCGGCTGCGGACCACGGGGCGGAAGTGACCCAAAGGCACGTGATGTACAGGAGGGCGGGCACTCCTTTCACGGGGCCTCGCCGGCACCTGGCCCTCCTGCAGGCCCAGGGCCACGGCGCAGTACCTTCGACAGGGACGCCGTGGTGTTGGGTTTGACGACGCGGCCGCCGGCAGACGCCGAGCTGCTGCCCTCGGGCTTGGTTCTCTCTGCGGCTGGCGCTCGACTGGCCCCGGTCACTTTAGGCGCTGAGCCGACACTCCTGCCCGCTTTCTTCATTCTGGGCCGTCTTCTCGTGAGGCATTTACAAGCAAACCTGTGCAAAGAAATGGCATTCTGTTGAGAAGGTGATCGGGAAAATGGCATGGCTGGCAGTTCTAGCCCACTAGCCGCTCCGTGGGAGAAGATGAGGCTTTCTGCTCTTGTAAATCCTAACCCTGTGCCCCAAACCAAACCCAGACCTACAGCCGTGAAGTCGGTCCCGGCTCACAGTGACTGTGCAGGACGGAGTGACAGCCCCCTGGGTGTCTGAGGCTGTCAACCTTGAACGCCTCTCCCTGGAGCAGCTGGTGGGTGTGAACCCAGGGCTGATGGTGTTTCCTTCTGTTGTGCGGGTCAGAACCGACTGGATGGCGCTCCCTTCTAGGAAGATCCGAGGACCAGCAGCTCAGACCTCTCTCCCAAGACGATGGCATGGGTGAACCGGCCATGAGCACAAGCATCCGCTGCTAAAGGCATGATGCTCTGCTCCTGGCGTCCAAGACGGCATTTCACCTGGGAGCAGAGGTCAGGAGGAAGGTGCCAACACCCACGATCAGGGTGGTGTCTGATCTGAGGGTTCAGAGTTGCAGGCTCCCCGGCCTCCATGCAGGAAAACTGGGGACTTTAGCCCTCGCCAAGTCACATCAAGGACCAGGGCACACCCTGAGCTGGGGATGACCATGCAGTCTCTGAAGCCACTGCCTTGTCCTGTCTCCATGGGCCACCAACACCCTTCCTGGCAACACCAGAGTGGTCTCCGGCCCCTCTGCCAGCAGTCACCCCGGGTACCCTCAGTGATGGCCACCATTTCCCCCTTCAGTGTCTCCCTCTGCCCCCAGCGGGTATCTTTTATTGCCCTTTGATCTGAAACACATTACTACTTCAAATGACTTGAGAGTGAGTTGATGTTTTCATCATTGGTGGGAGCCCTGCTGAGACTGCCGGGTAGGCATCAGGCTGCTAACAGCAAGGTTGTTGGTGTCCTCTGCGGGGGAGGGAGGCGGCCTGCTCCCATGGAGACCAACAGTCCTGGGAGGCTTACACAGGGTGGCTGTGAGCCGGCACTGACCGATGGGGGTGGGGGGTGGGGGTGAAAGGCAGTGACTACAAGGGCACTGACAGGGCTGGAAGGAGACGAGGGCCCTGACGCCCACAAATGATGAAGTCGGGTAAATGTGAGCTGTCGCAGTGAAAGGGCAAACTGCAGGCTCAACGGTGACTGACGCCTATTCAACCATGAGCACCGGCGTCAGAGAGACTTCGCGGAGCAGCCTTTATGAAGGGGGTCGGAGGACTAAATTACACACCACAGTGCCTGGAGGCCACACGGCAGCACCAGCCCCGGGTTCTTTCCCACGCAAGAGCACACCGCAGGAAGCCCAGAAAGTATAGAGAAGGGGATTTACTGGAGCAGCCATCGGAGGGCCAAGCTGCTCTCGGACTGAGTGACCATGCGCTAACCACCTGTCCTGCCGGCCGGGCCTCCACATAAAGAGAGGCAGACCCTCACTTCACAGTGTGCACCTTCAGGTCCCCACTGCAACCCCGGGACAGAGCAGAGCTGCTCCCTTAGTTCCAGGGCAGACAGCCTCATCTTTGGGGGGGGGGAGGGCGGTTTGAACTGCCAACCCAACCCTTAACCACCGTGCCACCAGGGCCCCTTTTTGAAAACCAAACAACACATTAATTTAAAAAAACCGATCCTAAGTGCCTGAACCGTTCTATCAGGATGTAACAGATGCAGCCTTCCTCAGGACAAGTGATCACACAGATCTGAGACCCTGATGAAACTGTCCAGGGCTGGACAAGAGCCTCCAGGGCAGCATCATGTGGACGCAGAGCTGAGGAGCCTGCACATGCATGCGCGTGCGCGCACACACTGGCCGTCCAGCGCGGCAAGCAAGGTAGACACACCGCGGTGTGCACTGCGTCAGAGCATGGCATTCTTGTCGGTGAGGCAGAGTATGTTCATGCCACATTGTAAAATCCTCAAGTGGGCCCTGCTTGTCAACTCGTGCACATGTCAGCTGTCACTTTACCGCCGCCCAAGATCAAGGAAGCCGGGCACCAGGTGAGTCCGGAAACACGCTGGGCCACAGCAACCTTTCCAAGCAGACGCACAGCAGACAGCCGTCGTCTGACCCACGGCCTCCCTCAGGGTCTGCACACTTCCGAGGGGTCACGTGTGGCATGATCTACACCACATCGAGGGACGCAAATCGGGCCCCCCTAAAAGGCTGCATTTGGGGAACCAGAAGGCCAAAGGAGCAAGAGCAGGACTGGAGGGCGGGGGTGGGGGGTGGGGGGAGGTGTCGCAACAGAACCTGGTGGGACAGTCCCTGCTGCCCTGGGAGAGAGAGCATGCGGCCCCTCTTCATGGTTCAACTTTCCAGGCCTTTTTCTCACCTGAGCCCTTTCCCATTTTCAGAAAATGCCGTCACGACAAGCCCCCACCCCCAAGACCGCCCAGTGGCCCCTGAGGAATGCTGTGGAGGCGACCCCGGAATTCCGAGATGCAGCTAAGGCACCCTCCGAGCCGACCTCCCTGCCTTCACTTGCAGGCCCAGTAGACCCCCAGGGGCCCTGGTGGTGTGGGGGTGACATGGGGCCGCTCACTGCAAGGTCAGCAGTTGGAAACCACCAGCCGCTCTGAGGGGGAAACAGGGACTTCCTGTTCCTGTAAGAAGTTCCCGTCTCAGAATCCCCTGGGGCAGTTCTACCCTGTCCGGCAGAGCCACTGTGAGTCGGTGGAAGGGCAGATCCCCTGGGAAGCCACTGTCCCCGGTGGCCCACTCGAAGAGAGAAGCCCTGAGCCATGGCGCCCGCAGCCCTCACTGGTCCTGAGGGCACAGGGTCCTGAGAGGCGTCTGGTTTGGAACACACGCGTGTGTGTGCATGAACTGGAACTGATATTCCTCCTCAAGAGGAGAGCTGGCACCCTCTGCCCACTGTCTGTGCCCAGATTGCTCTAGACTCGGGCCCTGGAGGCCCACGCAGCACCTCACCTGCCCCTTCCTCACAGCCAGCTCGTGCTCTGAGCAACAGGAGGGCCCTACAGTCAGCACTGAGGCGCTGGGAGACGGGAAGGTGAGGAGTTAGGGGCTTTTCACTCTGCCCCCTGCCCCCCTTCAGGCAGCCCCCACTTCCCACCAGGCAACAGGCAGGCGCTGGGAGCTCCCACTCCAAAGAACAGCCAACTGAAGGGCTGTGCTGGCCCAGGGAGGTGCTCAGGGGACACTCGGGCAGGCCAGGGGCCGGAGGGAAAGGGGAAGCCCAGGGGGAGGATGGCGGTGGTTGAGTGGGAAACCAATTAGCTCTGAAAACTCTTACTCGAACTGCAGCCAAAGTTTAAAAAGAGAAAGAAGGGCACTTTTCAAAAGCCTGGGTTCGCGAAGGGAGTGGGCAAGAGCAGTGAGAGCCAGGAGCTAGTGGTGGCCAGTGAGCTGCCTACAGACCCGGGGGAAGGAGGCGTGCAGCAGACCAGCTCCTGTGGGTCCCAGTCCCGAGTTCAGGGAGAGGACACATGGGTGAGCTCTTTGCACAGAACCCACACCCCGGGCGAGTGGGCAGAGCTAAGCCGAGCTCACGAGCACCCAGGCCAAGGGCCTTCCCTTCGAGGCCCCTAGAAGGGGCTACAACTGTCAACCTCTTTCTTGGTTAGTAGTCAGAAGCGTTCAGGCTGTTCCTATCAGCAAGACGGAAAATTCTCAGAGTCCCAATCAGCTCATTTCTATGCCTCTGGGTTCCAGTTTCACACATGGGAATACAGACAATCCCTGAAATTTCTAGCTGAGAACTAGTCATGGTTCCAATTCCTAACTGCTCTCTCTTCAAATGATTTTTAAAAAGCAAACCACACCCCCTGCTGTCCGTTCCAACGGCTACAAGGGGTCCCCACAGACAAAGGAGAATGGCCCTGTGAGTTTCCGAGGCTGTCCACCTTTACGGGAGCTGAGGAGCCTCATCTTTCTCCAAAGGACCGGCTGGTGGGTTCAAACCGCCAGCCTTTTCGTTACAGTCAAATGTTACTACCAGGGTGAAAGATTCTATAGGCCACCAACAACCCTACTCCATTCCCCATTGTTTGGGCCACAGAATTGAGATGTTTAGAAACAAGCAGACGCTCTGGGAAATGTTCAAACAGAACCAGTAAAGTCTCTTATTTCTTATAGTTGTACAAAGAATGTTAAAAATGCATCCAAGCCAGAGAGTGGATTTGCAATCACAGCACTCCTACAGGGCAGGGTACAACTGCCCCACGGGGTTTCCCAGGCACCAGCGTTTTTCTGGGAGCAGACTGCCTCAGCTGTCTCCTGAGAATAGGCTGTGGGCTTGAAGCCCTGACTGTTCAGCTAGCCGACGACCCATCATCCAATCCACCACCCCAACAGTCCCGGTAGTTTCAAAGGTGAGCAGAAGGAAAGCCTGACCTTACATGCGGGCCTCCTCACGAACGCTTCTGGGGAGCTCCCCGCTCTCCTTCAAGCAGGCTGCTGGAAAGGCCGTTGGACTAGTGATAACACTTAACATTCCCGACGAGTGACACAGCTGGAGAGGGACCAGAAACAAAACCAAACTCACTGCCATCGAATTGACTGACTCACAGCGACCCTACAGGGCAGGGCGGAATGCCCCTGTGGGTTTCCGAGACTGTAACCCTTGACCGGAGCAGGGAGCCCCCATCTCTCTCCCGAGGAGCGTCTGGTAGTTTCAAACTGCTGACCTTGAGAGGATGACAGCCCAGCACGTAACGGCTGCGCCACCACGGCCTGAGAGAATGCCTGGCCCCAGCACACAAATGAACCCTCCAGATGTAAGCCAAACTGCTTTCCCCAGGGTCTCTACGTGGATCCCAGCCCCCAAACCCAGCGCCTTCCATCGACTCCAACTGGGACGGGCCTGCCAGGGCAGGAGAACTGCTCCCCGTGCATTCTGAACTGTCCTTTTCCCCAACTTCCTTCTTCCCCCAGGAGCAGCGGCAGATGAGTTAGAAATGCCGGCCGTTTGGCCAGCAGCCCCCACGGTGCCCCCCTCCGGCACCAGCTTCCCGCTCAGCTCTGGACAGCACAGCATTCATATAGCTCACTGTCGGCCACATTTCTCCTTCCAGAACTGCCATTCGATACCTGCCTGTGTTTGAGGGCAAACTCTGGTCTCAGCAGCAACACAAAAGCCCTCCCGCAGCTTCACTGAGCAGTCGACATGGTGGTGGTGGTGGGGGGTGGGGTGGGGGGGGAACGACCCCTTTGTCAAAAAACAAAAAAAGGGCTGATAATGTGAGACGGGGTTTTCTTGGTCAGAGGCACACAGGCAGTCTTCTGACACTGAAGCAGGTCCACACAGATCTGAATTCGAGTCTGGCTTATCCAAAAGTGAGGCAGGCAGAGTGGTACAAGATGGGCTGCTAACTGCAAGGTCAGTAGTTCGAAACCACCAGCCACTCCTTGGGAGAAAGACAGGGCGTTCAACTCTGTGAAGAGCTGCAGAAAACCCGCAGAGGCAGTTTGACCCTGTCCTGTCCTACAGGGCCCCATTAAGTTGGCGCTGACTCAATGGCAGTGAGTCTGGGTCGTAGTTTTCCGTATGTCCCGAGTAGAAGGCAGCGGTGCTCAGTGCGGCCAATTCCACCCCTCAAGGGATACAGACCCTGTCCAATGAAGTTTGGGCTGTGGCAGCAGGAGTTAGGGGTAAGATCTGGGGTCCCAGGATCCCCTAGGGCAGAGGCGGACAGACAGCCTTTGGGCTAGGGGCTGGTTTAGGGCTACATGGGGGCCTGGGCTTCCTGTACCATGCACCCCAAACAGGGTACATCCTCACAGACTGCTGAGAGCTGGCGAGAACCCAGCGCTGGCTGGCGGCCTCCAAGCCAGCATGCCACAGGGCCTTGTCACCAGCCTAGGCACCCGTCCACATTCCCGAAGGATCGAGAGTCCATACAAGGCCTCCCGTGGGTGTGTGTCGTGAGACACTTCCCTCCTTCTGTGGCACACCCCCCACTCCCACATGGCACACAGGCTAGTCTCTTCAATGGATGGTCAAGACCCCTGCTCTCCTAGTCCCTAGTCTCAGCCTCCCCCACCCACCCGCTGACCCCCAGCTGTAAGGTGACAGGGTGCTGCTGCTGGTTGAGCCGTACTGGATGGTGGTGACCCAGGTTCTTCACTCAGAAGCACTCCCTGTCCCTGCTGTCCCCACCATGCCTTGGTTTGGTGTCGGGGAGACGGGACAGCTGGCCCATGCAGCTGTTTCTGCTCACCCTATGTATGGGCTGAGGGCTCCAAACCCCATCATGCGTACTTGGGGTCCCACTCAAATGTTGTCTCAGTGACTCTCCCCTACGGTATGGGGGAGTCCTTGGAGTCCAAATCAATGTGGCAGCATAGGGCCCGGGGGCCCCCACCTCCATCTCCCTCACCTCTGGGGGACATCCTCTGCAGAGTGCCCTGGGGCTGTCACTCCTGTAAAGACTGGCAACCTGGAAACCTGCGGGGGCGGTTCCACCTGTCCTTCAAGGTCCTATGAGCTGGCATCGACTCCGTGGCAGGGGAG
>NW_022103926.1:8879489-8882738 GCF_000313985.2 Echinops telfairi
AAGAAAACCGATGTAAAGCATCAAAAACAATGGCTCCAGCTTGGTACAGCCGACCCCAGCACGGGCCTGGCTGGTAGGGGCAGAAGTAGTACAGCGGGTCCCACAGAGCTGCTACAGGACCCAGGGGGCACTCGTGGCACCACTGGCCACCAATCAAACGGTCGGCAGTTCAAACACACGGCTCCCACAAAGATCCAATCCTAGGAAACTCCAGGCAGTCTACTCTGTCACATGGGGTCAGACGAGTCACCATAGCTCGATGACCCCACTACCACGACCCCCACCGGACGCAGAAATCCCACTCCCGGGTTTGTGCCCCAGAGAGCCGAAACGGACACATGAGCACCAAGTACTCACAGCAGCCACCAAGTGTCATCAACTGAGGAGTCATAAGTACACCATTGTACCCCGACGAGTTGGGCTGTCCCCTGCAAGGTCAGCAGTTCAAAACCACCAGCCACTCTGACGGAGAAAAGACGGAGCTTTCTATTCCCATAGAGTTGGTCTCGGAAACCCACAGGGGCAGCTCTACCCTGTCCTCCAGGGTGGCTGCTGGCTGAAACAGACTCGGCGGCAGTGGAGTTTAGAACAAACATCTGCCGTGGAAGAAGTACGGCTGGGGTGTTCCTTAGAGGCAAGGATGGTAAGACTTCGTCTCATGGACTTTGGACATGTCCTCAGGAGAGACCTCATGCTTGGTAAAAGACAGCGAAAAAAATAAGACCTGCTAAGAGATGGATGGACGTGGTGGCTGCAACCATGGGCTCCAATATGGCAGTGACCGAGAGGACAGCCAGCCAAGGTGTGGTCTGTCGCACACGGGGTCACTAAGGTTCAGAGCTGCCTGAACAGCACCCCACAATGTCAACACTGCTCAGTCCTAAGCAGGAACTAAGGTCTGAAGCACGCTACCCAACAGGACACTACATACAAATAGCTACGGTGCCACTGATGGTGAATGTGAACAACAGCACACACCCAGAAACAGATGTACCCTAGTGGGATGGGTTGTAGATCCTAGAACAGAGAGAGGAAGATTAGTAGCTCCTGGGGGCTGAATGGAGGGGAGGGGCTAGGGAATAAATGCTAAAAGATACCAGTCTCTCTATTTAGTCACAGCCTAAACAGATCTCCAGATAGAGAGAAATGATTTACAGCATGTTGACACTTCCACAGAACAATAAGGAAAAATGTTCAAACAGGTTGGTTAAAAAAAAAAATTTTGCAAAATCATTTGAGTCCTCGGAATCCTTAGGGCCTGTATATCGTCCCTTTACTTCTCTCTAATCTAAACCCCAAACCGATAATATAAACCCTAAGCCAAATTCACTGTCACCGGGCCAGTTCTATCAAGACGGTAGTCCCTAAATACAGGGTTTCTGAGACAGTCTCTTTTGGTGGGAGCAGACAGCCTCACCTGTCTCGGGTGGGGCAGCTGGTGGGTTTAAACCACCGACTTTGAAGCTCAACGTTTTACAGAACTTGGGAAAACCCTACAGAGGGTCGAGATGAGTTAGAAACGACCTAACGGCAGTGTCATGGGCACCTGGGGGAGCCCTGGTGGTACAGTGGGTTAAGGGTGAAGTTGCTAACTGCTCCACGGGCAGTTTGAGCCCACCAGCCACTCCATGGGAGATCAAGGAGGCAGTCGGCTCCTGCAGAGATGGACAGTGTCAAAAAACCCCGGGGCCAGGCCGGCTAGGAGTTACAAAGGAGTCAACAGCAGTGTGTTTCAGGCTACCCGACATTAGAAAACCTCAGGCCGGGCAGGAACTTTTAACCGAAGCAGTACCATGACCTGAGTCACCGGAGACATCACATCACCAAACACAGTAAAGGTGACAAGGCTGGAGCAGGACCGGGTGGTGTTTCGTTTTGGGGTGAGTGGCGTGTAAGTCGGGGTTCACCCAAAGCACCTCACAACCACAATGTGCTAAAAGGTCTGTGTATCTCTTTGAGGAACTCTGATGGGGTAGTGGTTATGCACTGGGCTGCAAACCGCAAGGTCAGCAGTTTAAAAGCACCAACCGCGCCACGGGAGAAAGAGGAGGCTTTCTACCCCGTCAAGAGTGACAGTGTCGGAAACTCACAAGGGCACTTCCACCTGGTCCTAGAGGATGGGCTGCTTAGTCAAAACAGACTCGATGGCACAGAGTTTGGGTTTGGTCTGTGCAGGCCAATCAAAGGGGGAGGAGACATTTTTATGTCAGGAAAACAAGAGGCTAGGCCAATTCTTCATAGAAAAAGTTTTTTTTTAAAAATCTCCATCGGCGGTTCTCAACCTGTGGGTCGCGACCCCTTTGTTGGCTGAATGACCCTCTCACAGGGGTCTCCCCGGTTCGTAACAGTAGCAAAATAACAGTGATGAAGTAGCAACAAAGATACTTTCATGGTTTGTGGGGGGAGGGCGGTCACCACCACATGAGGAACTATATGAAAGGGGCGGCATTAGGGAGGTTGAGAGCCACTGCCCTAGAGCAACAACGTATTTCCCCAGCTGCTCTCCGGTACTATGTGCCTCACAACATTCTGAATTTTCATTGCCATAAAAACGCAGAAACATAACACTTGCCATTTCAACCTTCTTCGCGGCTACAGTTTAGCAACAAGACACTGATCACATAGTTCATTCAACCAACACTTGTCTTGCCCTGGTAGCATAATGGCGTACAAGTGTTGGGCTGTTAACCTCAAGGTGGGCAGTTCAAACGCACCAGCCGCTCCATGGGAGAAAGATGAGGCTGTGTGCTTCCAAAAGACTTCGCAGTCTCAGAAACACAAAAGAGCAGTTCTACCCCGTCCTATAGGGTCTCTGTGAGAAACCCACACCAATAAGCTTTGCATTCTAGCATCGCCCACAGGAGCAAAGCTACAGTTCCCCAGTGAAGACAGCACAAAAGCCAGCCTCACCCTTCCAGGTGACAGTAGGGCTAACAGCAATCAGGAAAGCCCCTCTGCCTGCCCTAAGCTCGGGGCGCTGGGCAGCTTCTTACCCTTGGGGCCCTCCCTGGCCCCTCCCCAGGACTGGGAATGGACCGACCTGGACACCAGGTCCCCCTCCTCCTTCACGAAACACCTCCCACGGGAAACACCGGTTATTTTCACGCAAAGGGATGCGCCCGCCTGGCCTCTTAAATAACCAGGTAGGTCTTCACCAAAGGAGGTCGTCGGCTCCAGGACGGACCCCAGCAGGGCGCGGTGAGGGAGAGGGCTAGGGTCTGGGTCGAAGTCCGGCCACGAGTGTCGGGG
>NW_022103926.1:8883233-8884481 GCF_000313985.2 Echinops telfairi
CGCGCGCTGGCCCCGCCCACGTGCTGGCTGCCGCGCACGCGCCACGCTGGTCCGGGCTCGCGCCAGCGTTTCGCACACTTGCGTTAACTGGGGAGCGTGCATCTGTTGTAGTGTGTCAAGAAGCCAGCCTCCAGTCCGTACAAATTGAATTTAAGAAAATTTATTCAGAGGAAGAAAAATGATTCCACCTGTGTAGGTAGGAAAATACCAGTCTAGACTAGTGGGAACTGGGGACTTTGCACTGCCATCGCGCTCATTCAAACCCCTCATAGCGACCCTTTATAAAGTTTCTGAGACTGCAGACAGCCTCATCTTTAGCCCACAAAGTAGCTGGTGGGTTTGAAGCACTGACCTTGCAGCCAGAAGACCAACGCCTAACCTACAGCACCATAGGGGCTCCCGAAACTCACACCACCCTCCCCTCCACACACACACACACACACACACACACACACACACAGAAAACAAACCTCACTGCCATCAAGTGGATGTTGGCTCATCACGATCCTACCGGACAGGGTAGAACTGCTCCTGTGGATTTCTGAGACCGTAGCTCTATGGGAGTAGAAAGCCTCCCCTTTCTCCAGCAAATGGGCTGGTAGTTTACAAACTAATTCGGACCTTGCAGTTAGCAACCTAACTAGCTCATCATCGCTACCCACAAGCATCAAGTCGATTCCAGCGCATAGTGACCCTGTAGAGCGTTTCTAAGGCTATAAATTTCCAGAATCAAGAAACCTCATCTTTACACACATACACACCGCAGGGATGACCGGTGGGTTTCGACTGCTGAACTTTCTGTTAGCAGTTAAATGCTTAGCCAATAGCATCACCAAGGCTCCTAACAGATACAGGTCATGAAGAAAAGAGTAGAACGCAGTTGTTTAGTTACATTTAGGTCGCAGTCTCAGGGAGGATGGGTGAAGGGTAGGGAAAGGTGGGGCTACAGATACCATAATCAAATGGTCAGAATGCGTAGAATGTAGTGTTCAGAATAGGTCATAAAAACATTGGCAGGGGTGGAAGACGTTCTTTAAGGCTGGAACTGATCATAAGAATTAGCATCGTGGGAACCGATTACAAGGAACTATATGTGACCTCCTCCCTGGGGGACAGATAACAGAAAAGTGGGTGAAGGGAGACGTCGGATGGGGCAATATATGACAAAATAATAATTTATAAATTATCAGGGGCTCATGAGGGAGGTGGGAGCAGGGAGGGAGGGGAAAAATGAGGACCTGATGCCAG
>NW_022103926.1:8884845-8899859 GCF_000313985.2 Echinops telfairi
GTAACGAATATTTCTTAAAACCATTTTGCACCAATGTATCTGTCTTAAAACTGTCTTTCTTGGAATGTATTCTTTCCACATCCTGGCTGGACAACAGAGAAAACATTCCCCTAGTTATTTAGGACTTCTGGCAGTTAGCATAGCCAAACAACAGGAGCTTGTCAGGGAAATAAATATGGCTTCTCAGGCAGGCAGTGGATACAAAAAAAAAAAGTTTTTTTGTAAAGCTTGAAAAACTAAACTCACAACCATCCAGTTAATTCCAACTCATATTGACCCTGTAGGACAGTGATTTTCTAAGACTGTAACTCTTTATAGGAGTAGGATGTTTCCTCTTTCTCTCTCGGTGCAGCTGATGAGTTAGAACCGTTGACATTGTGGTTAGCAGCCCAACACATAACCTCTATACCACTAATTCAGCAAGACCTGATTTGTATTTAATCATTTCATTTTGGTCAAAAAGATACCTTATAAATGTCTTCTTTACAATTCCCTCCTCTCGATCAGGGATTTTATTGGAAATCCTCTGCTCCATTTAAGAAACAGTTCTTCTTTGCCTGGACTTAATTTGAGTCATCATTGATTATGCTGCCCAAACTAGCAGACCTGCTGGTGATTTCGAACTGCTGACCTTGCAGCTAGTAGCCGACTTGTAACCACTGTGCCACCAGGGGTCCTTAAAACAAGGGTTATTTGCATATAAATAATAACCTACCGAAACCCAACTGACATTGAGTCAATTCCAACTCCCGGGGTTTCTTTATGGGAGAAGACAGCCTCAACTTTCTCCTGCGGAGTAGCCTGTGGATTTGAACCACCCACCTGGCCATAAGCAGTCCAATGCTTATCTGATAGTGCCACCAGGCTTTCTTACCCTTGATAATATAGAAATAATTATACCAAGAAGATCGCATTGCCTCGGTATTATGGGCCTCATAGGCTTAAAGACCTAAGAAAAGTAATATTTTTAATTCGGTTCTCACTGATTTGAAATGCGTCATCATTTAGCTGAAAAGCATCTAAGTTTAAATTTGTCTTCTGTTTTTTAAAAGTCTGAGCAAATGATTAGATTAGTTGTGATTACAGAGGAAATATTTATAAAGAGTAGAGGTTAATTCAAAATCCATACATCTTACTAAATTAATCTCTGACTTGCCTTAGTAATAAGGGGTTGATGCGATATAGGAGTTGAAGCAGTTATAAAGGACGCATTAAAAATTCAAAGCAAAACGATTTCAGATGGATTCTAATCTCACACAGATTAGGAGGAATCCACTTTTTAACGGGAGTAGTCATATAAAAGGAGATTATTTGGGGCTGAGCGTGGAGTTAGGACACTCAGACCACTACATGTTGTATTGGTCTTATGCATTCTCCTATTAATGGGCATCTGGCCAGTCCCAAAGAGCACAGAGGGCACTGGAGGCTAAGCAGTGGGCTCCTCACCGCCAGCGAGTGGCTCAAGCCCACCAGCTGCTCCCTGGGCTAAAGATGGACTTGTCTACTGTGAGTTGCCTTGTGTCCGTGCCAACTCATAGCAGCCCCGTGCACAGTAGAATGAAACACCGCCCGGCCCTGGGCCATCCTCACAATGGTTCTGATGCCTGAGCCCATCGAGGCAGCCAGGGTGTCCATCCGTCTTGTCGAGGCTCTTCCTCTTTTCCGCCGCCCCTCCACTTGACCAAGCACGATGTCCTTCTCCGGGGACTGGTCCCTCCTGACAACGCACGGACAGTGCAGAGGGCGCCGTCTCGCCGTGGTCTCGCCGTGCTTGCCTGCGAGGAGCATTCTGACTGCACTTCTTCCAAGGCTGATCTGTTGGTTCTTTCGGCGGTCCCTGGGCCCTTCGAGGTTCTTTGCCTGCACGCCCATGAAGCTGCCCCAGTGCTCCTGCTGTCCTCCTTATTCAAGGCTGTCTGCTCCCGTGGACGTGAACAGCCTCAGAAAGCCCCATGAGCTGTTCTGCTCTGTCATGCAGGGGTGTTGGGAGCTGCAGCCTACTGAACAGCCATGGGTTGGGTTTGAGCTGTCCCCATCCGTCTCTACTATTGTCAACAGCCACCAAGTGGGAGCCTCAGTGACTCACAGCCACCCATCCACATCAGAAAGAACCACACCAGTCTCTCACCAGCCCAAGATGTTCAGAGTGTGGTGACCCACAGGTCTTCATGGACTGATTTCCTTCCTGACCCAGAAGCTAGAAGCTCTGCTGAGCCCTTGTGTTAGTCTGGGTCGACTAGAGAAACAAATCCAGAGACACTCATATAGATGTGTATAGGAAAGAGCTTTATATCAAAGAGTAATTGTAGATTAAGAAAACATCCCAGCCCGGTCCAGATCGAGTCCATAAGTCCGATATTAGCCCACATGTCCAGACTAGAATTTACTAGTCCGTAAATTCCTCTTCAGACTCACGCAACACATGCAATGATGCCGAGTACAGGAAGATCACAGGCCAGTGGGTGGAAAGTCTTGTGGATCCAGTGGTGATGGAAGCATCTCAGCGCTGGCATGGGTCTCCACGTGGTTCCTTCAGCTCCAAACGCTCTGGCTGCCACCAGCATAGCTCCATGTGACTTGTCAACAGGAATATGTAGCAGGGAGGTCAGGCTTCCAGTGAGCTATTTATCTCCTTAGCACCTCCAAATGAGATCATCAGGCTGCGACCTGACTGACAGGCTAGACTCCGCCCCTTTGCAAGTTGACAAGAGATGATGTAACTGCCTCAGCCCTGTTCATGCAAGCGCAGGTGCAGGCCTGGAACATTCGGGGATGAAGCACCAAGTGCAGTGCAAGCAGAGGGAGGACCATCCATAGAAAGCCCCCTGTTGCTGGAGCACAGTCCCTGGGTTCTCTGGGCCGCTCTGTGGGGCTCTGTCTAATGTTAGTTGCAACAGAGTCACTGCCAATTCACGGTGCTCCACCCGTGCAGAGGTTGTTCATTGTTCATTTGTTTTGGTAGAACACTGAGCATGCGTATTCGACAGATGGAAACACAAATTATTCTGCTCCAGGGACAACCCTCCCCAACAGGACGGAATCCAGTTTTGCCTCTGTTTGCAAGTGTAGTTTCCTGTTCCTCATCTATAACTCACGTCTGCTCTTTGAATGCTTGCGGTTCTAATGCTGTACCAATTTCCTCTTGGATTTGCTCGATGCTATAAACTCTTTGCACATGTTCATGTTGTTTTGGACCCGGGTCACGATTTCACCTTGCTGAACGTTGTTTTTGGCCATTTGACCAGTCGTCGTTGCCGGGTTTGAGTTTTGTTGTTGTTGTTGTTTGTGTTTTGTGAGATTTCCTGCGTATGACATTCCGGGTAGGAAATCCATAGAGATAGTAGCTAGCGTAGGCCTTATCTGGGGGCGTGGCACGGAAGAATAGAGCACTAACAACCAGGAGAAGGGGAAGGAAATGCTCTGAAATTGGTGGCAGTGAGGATTGCCCAACGCTTCCTCATGTGCCTGAACGAGGAAATGGCACCGTGTGCAAAGTATAGCCGTTGTGGGGTGCTGTCCAGTCCATTCTGACCGTGGGAATCGAAGGAAACGTTGCGGGGGGTGGTGGGGGGGGGCCTGGGCCGTTCTCACAGCTGTTCCTGTGCCCCAGCCCATTGTGACCGTCACAGTGTTGATCCATCTCCTTGAGGACCTCCTTTTTCACTGCCCCTCTGCACGATGCTCTTCTCCGGGGCACCATGAAGTCAATGCAATACAAGTGATGTTTTTTTTAAGGAATCAAGTCCCTTACGTGGTGTCCGTAGCCATGGTAAAGTATCTTTCTTCTTCTCCTTGCAACTTTTCACTGGGAATGGGGTGAAGATGTACTGAGCAGATCAGGATTCCATTCAGCAATCCGGACGTATCCTGCTGACCCCTCCCTAGCAGAAGCATGGAAACCAGTGTGCACACGGACCCAGTGTTCAACTGCAGCCTCGCCAGCCTGAGACAGAAAAAACGGTATCCCAGCTTCCCGAGCAATGCATACTAATAGGGTCGCTATGGGTCATAACCCACGGGATAGCACCCCACAACAGGCCGGGCACCCCCTTTTCGGAAGAGAAATGACCTAGTGCCCCACCCCTGGCAACTAAACTCTGACTAATCCTCTAGCACAGGGGTCGGCACACTTCAGCTCAAGAGCCACCTGCAGCTTTTTTGGTACGTGCACGGTGGCTCTGAAGTAAAATCGAAAATGAAAATGAAAACGCTCAGTTTTCATTTAAAAGATATCATTCAGATAACGGTGGTTTCATTCGCTTGTAAAAATATAGTTATGGCTCTTGAATAACGTTTGCATTGTTGTGAGGGACGGGATTGGCTCTTTCTCCGGGAATGTTTGCTGACCCGCCCGCCTGCCCGCCAGCCACCTGGGAGATTGCAGCTTCCCCTGGATGGTTCCAGTACTGTCCCGTAGGGGGCGGTATCGCCCACCCTGGGAAACACTCTCTTAGATGGCGCCTGGTAGCCACTACTTTGAGAGGGATCACATTAGCACAGCGGTTCTCAACCTGTGGGCTGTGATCCCTTTGAGAGTCGAACAACCCTTTCACAGGGGTCGCCTAAGACCATCGGAAAACATAATTCCAATGGTCTTAGGAACCGAGACACCACACCTCTGTCCTTCTCCAGGCGGGTCTGCCCACATGCAGATACAACCACCTACAAGTACCAGGTGTGAAGACTGTTACCCATGCTACACTGTGCTTCAAGACAAAATGTCATTTATTTGTCATTAGAAATGAGCATTTCACAATATGTAATTACATATCGTTTTCGTGATGAATCACTATGCTTTCATGATGTTCAACTTGTAACAATGCAAATCCATCCTGCCTTTCAGATATTGACATGACAATTCATAGCAGTAGCAAAATGACAGTGATGAAGTAGCAACGGAAATAATTTTATGGTTGGGGTCACCACATGAGGAACTGTATTAAAGGGTCGCAGCATTAGGAAGGTTGAGAACCACTGCATTAGAAGATTCTGGACTGTGTGGAAGAAGATGTAGACCAGATCTCAAAACGTTTTCTTAAAAAAAAAAAAAATAGGAAAATACTTTCAACAAGTGAAAGGAACTTCCTACACTAGACTTTCTGCCACTGACGTTTCAGAGCAGGAGAATACACCACCTGCCAGTCCCCTGCCAACTCCTGCCCGCACCCCCACCCCAGGGCCTCAGCACTGAGACCATGAGGCAGAGTTGGGCTCCCTGGACCACAGAAGGAGTCAAGCACAATGCTTCAGCAGGAGGCTGGCTTACAGAGTGGGGTGGCTTTGGCCGTTTGCCAACACTAAAGGCTGCCGTGAGTCAAAATGGAGCCAGTGGAAGTGAGTTTGATTTTCCCCTCTCTTTTTTTAGACAGGAGCTTTAGCATACTGTTCAGTCTGTACATTGAGCAAGTCATCTGAGATGCCGGGCGATATGAAGAAGAATGTGACATCAGGGTTGGAGGCAAGGCTTCTCAACAACCTGGGATACGCAGGTGGCACACCTGGCGTGCTGAGCGTGAGGAGGACTTAAGGCACTTGCTGATGAAGATCAAAGATTGCAGCCTTCAGCACGGATCACAACTCAAGGGAAAGGAGACCCAAATCCTCACAACTGGACCAACAGGCAACGTCACGATCAAAGATTGAAAAGATGGAAGGATTTCGTCTTGCTTGGGTCTCCGGCAAATGCTCGTGGGAACAGCCGTCAAGAAATCAAATGACACACTGGATTGGGTGAGTCTGCTGCCCAAGACCTCTGTAGAGTGTTGAAGAGCAAGGGTGTTCCTTTGAAGACCAGGGTGCGCTGACCCGAGCCATGGCATTTTCCATGGCCTCCTATGCATGTGGAAGCTGGACATCGAATAAGGAAGACCAGACGCAAATCGATGCAGCTGAATGGTGGTGCTGGCAGAGAATACAAAAAGGACCACAGCGGCTCAAAGGACCATCAGCTCTGTCTGGGACGAAGGACAATCCGAATGCTTCCTAGAGGCAAGGGTGGCGGGACTTCCTCTCGTGCACTTTGGACACGGTGTCAGGAGGGCCCAGTCCCTGGAGTAGGACATCGTGCTTGGTAAAGTAACGGGGCAGCCAAAAAGAGGCAGATCCCGGACAAGATGGATCGACAAGGCAACCATGGGCTCGGACATAAAACCAATCGTGGGGGTGGCGCAGGACTAGGTAGTGTTTCCTTCCGTCGTACAGTCCGAACTGATGGATGGCACCCCTCGTTGTGAGTCCTGGGCCGTGGTTTGCCTTGCTGTACACGGGGCTGCTTTGTCTAACTCAACGGTATCTAATACCGTCAAAGGGGCGTTGTCACACTTGCCCTTGCTGGAGCAGGGCAGGGGCCAAGGCACCCCATGGCTGAGAGTCGGAGGACCAGATAGATGTGACGGAGAAGAGGCATTGTGGACAAAAGAACTGTATCCTTACCATTCTGTAACCGATTAGTGTTGTCCTAATAAACCCCCATCGCTGTATTGAGTTTCTGTCAGTTCTGCGTTGCCACTGCAAGGGATTCTTGGACCCAGGGAAGGAGTGTCATGGGAGGGGCATCTGGGGTCAGTCCAGGGACAGTGAATTATTTAACGTGGCTCCTCTAGTCAAAGTGTCTGACGCCCACCAAACGGCCTTTCCCTGCGGTGGGTCTGGTAAGAAGGTGGGGGAGACACTGATCGGATCTGTCTGTCAGTCACTGTGAACAGGGTTCCCTGCAGTGCCTTCCTGCTGGGGTTGCAGTGAGCCCTCTGAGAAGCAGGAGGAGGGATCTCATGACCAGCAAGAGGCAGGAGTGGAGCGCATCCTTTGAACCCGAGATCCCTGCGCAGTGACCCTCCTGGACCCGGAAGTCAGCTGCAGAATCAGAGGAGCAGCAGCAGAACCAGAAGCCAGAACACGGAGGAGTGATGGACTTCCCAACCCCAGAGCCAGTGAAGACTGTGGCCTTTGTCCAGGAGGCTGGCTTGTGGACTGGGTGGGGCGCCTCTGGGCATGTACAGAATATGGGAAGTTGGACTTGCTGCCCCATGGAAGTCCATGAGTGTCTTCAGGCTAGAACTTACTGGAGTGGGGTGTTTCTGGGCATTTAATTCAGGGAGCTGGGTTTGCTGCTCCAAGGGGCTTGAGCGGAATGCCTTTGGGTTGAGGCTTACAGAGACTGGTATGCCCCTTTGGGAAGTTAGTATTGAACCGACCTGAAACTTTGTTACAGGCCCCAATAAACAACTACCCTAAATGTTTCTCTGACACTGTAACTTAACTGCTTGAATAAGTGCATTGCATCTGTGTTTCTGTGTAGGCACTGCAATGGATATTAGAGCCTTGTAGTTCTAACAATGATTTCTTGAACATTCTAGAATCTTCTATAAGTCAGTGTCGTCAGGACAGGGTACAGAAGAATGGGAGGTGGAGATGTGTCTGACCCTTGCCTCCTAGGATTCATACTTGGGCAGGTGTGGGGTCTCCGCACCCCCCCCCACCCCTTACGCCACCAGAGGAGCTCAGACTGGTCCCCGCGATGTTTCTTCAGCCAGAGATGCAGGTGACAAGCAGCCTGAGTGTGAGCCTCTCCCGGGCCCAGCCTCCTCCACAGACACCATCCTGGCTTGGAGCACTTGCCGCCTTCTAGGCAGGCCCCGTGCCCCCCAGGCCACAGCCTGCCCCCCACGGAGGTGCAGAGACACACCTAACTGAAACCTGGTTGTGGCTGGCTCTGGAACACCGGGCCCTGTCGCTCAGAGAGCTTCCCCGCATGTCAGCTCACAGTCAAGCTTGTCCGTCACAGCGCCGCACCTTCCCGGCGTCCACTGGTGAAGGCCAGTCCCTGGTGGACCTCACAGCCTCACTTCCAGCATCTTCTCGGGATCACTCTGTCTGCAGGACACCCCAGTGGTTTCTGGTTCACAATGACCCCGTTGGACCGAGTGGAAGTGCCCCCACAAAGATTCCACACCCGGAGCAGGCCGCCTCATCTTTCTCCCAAGGAGCAGCTGGTGGGTTCAGACTGCTGACCTTGTGGCAGGCAGCCCCATGCTCAAACCTCTGTGACCCCTACAGGCTGTCAAATAGCAAAGTGCTGGTTCAAAACTGCTAGCATGATCTCTCGCGGCTGGCAGGGGCGTGGCCAGGGCTCCCTGAAACTGCTCAGTGGCATGTGGCCCAGGACGCTGCCCCTGTGGTCAGCAACATCTCTGGGGCACTGCACGGAGCCTCCACTGCTGTCACGGCCACCCCCGTCAGGCCTGCCCACAGCTGCCGATGCTGACCCTCGTGGGTCCCCAACACCCCCTGGCAACAGGATTCGAGTTTGGGATTCTTGACATGGGTCCCTGGGGACGTGTGACTGTTGGCTGAGCTAAGCCGTGTCTCTGGAGAGGGGCCATCTGCCTGCCCCAGCCGTCCTGCCCACCCTGGCCATGGCCTGAACTTCCCTGGGCCTGGCTGCCTAGCAGGCTGCCCACAGAGGTGAGACTACAAGGCTTGGAGGGCAAAACATGAGTTTTTCCTTCCCACACCCCACAGTGGGCCTGAGACCCCTCACTGCATCACCAGGGAAACGGAGGCCAGCCCGAGGAAGGCAACGGTAACCAGTGGCCCTCACCCTTCTCTGCCCTCATCCCTTCCATGGAAAGTAAGAACTCACCCGCCAGACAGCGAGGTCAGCACAGATAAGCCCACTCCCCTCCAGGTGATTCCAACTCACATGGACCCTGGGGGGCCCAGGGAAACTAACCCCGAGGGCTCCTGAGCTGTCAGTCATCATGGGAGCAGACAGCCTCGTCGTCGCTCCCCTGCGGGACGGCTGGTGGGCTCCAATGGCTGCCCACTTGGTTACATCCCCAGGCCGACCCGAGGGCATCCCGGGGATGACGTCACAGAGGTCCATCCTGTGCCCACGCCCCCTGGCCCCATGCTGCCTCTCCGCGCTCTGCACACGGCACTGGTACACTCTCACCAAGTCAGCTCCAGCGCACAGTGACTGCACGCACCACAGAATGCGACCCGCCCAGTCCTGCGCTGTCCTCGGACCGGTTAGCTCAGAGCCCATGGTTGCAGCCTCTGTGTCCGTCCGTCCATCTTGTGAAGGATCTTCCTCTTGCCCACTGCCCCTCTGCTTTACCAAGCACGCTGTCCCTCTCCAGGGCCCGGTCTCTCCTGACAATCTGTCCTGCCTGGCCTCAGGAAGGAGCTGGCTGCACTTCTTCCCAGACAGCTGCTCTCCTGGTGTCCAGCATCCGTCCCCAGCACCGTCATCCCAATGCAGCCCTTCATCTTCACTGCTTGGCTTTCCCACACCGATGAGGGTCTCGGACAGCCCACTGCCACCGAGCCGATCCTGACTCACAGTGACCCCCGTACTAGGTTTCTGAGACAGCAATTCATGACGGGGACCCCTGGTCTTATCTTTCTCCCCTGAGCTGCCGCTGAGTTTGCACCACTGACCTTGCAGTTAGCAGCCCAATGCCCAATGCTCAGTGCCACCAGGGCTTCTCCACAGACCCAGGCACCAGGACTTATGTTGGCCACTCAGTGAGACAAGGGCCGAGGGGGTGTGGACACACATGGGGGTCTGCAAGTGGAGGGGTGTGTGTGGAGGTGGGGGCGCAGGGTAGGAGAAAGGCACCCTGTTTCCTAGGGGTGCAAGAGGGGCTGGTGGACAGGGGCCGGCCCCTTCTGGCTCTCTGCCCCCTGGGACATGCTGTATACCCCTGTGCCCCACTGTCCTCACCCTGTCCCCAACAGGGATGCATTTGGAGGTGGGAGCCCAGGGATGGGAGGCAGAGAGCAGGGACCCAGCTGTGGGTCCTCGGCCTCCCAGCTCGGTGATGGGAGCAGCTTCCTTTGGGTGCCTAACAGGTGACCACAGCCCGGTGACTCCAGGAGTCACCGTGATGACGTGTCCAGCTGCCAACCAAAGGCTGACGGTTTGGGGTCACCCTGGGGCACCTCGGAGAAGAGGCCTGGCACGCTTCCTCTGAAACGTCAACCACTGACATGGGACCCCTGGTGGTGTGGCCTCCTCCCACCATGGTTTCCAGCCTCAGAAACCCTGCACGGAGGCACTGTGCGTTGGAATCGACTCAGTGGGGATGGTTTTTGGTGGTTTCTATTATTATTGTTTAAGATCATTTTACTGGTGGCTCTTACAGCCCTCCTAACAAGCAATGCATCCATTGTATCCCGCACATTGGTACATATGCTGCCATCATCATTTTCTAAACATTCACATTCTCTGTGAGCCTGGGTGTCAGGTGGGTTATTATCTAAACCACCCTTGTGTGGTGGAGCCCTGGTGGCGTAGAGGTGGCGTGTTGGGCTGCTCACTACAAGGTCAGCAGTTCGAAACCACCACAGCCAGTCTGCGGCAGAGAGACTTCCGACTCCTGTCAAGAGTGACCGTCTTGGAAACACACAGGGCAGTCCTACCTGTCCCACAGGGTCGCTGAGTCAGCCTCCACTCGAGGGCCGTGAGTTCGGTTTGGCTTGAGATACGGCCGCACCTGGTTGCTGAGAGTGAGAGCTGTGTTGTCGGTCGCTGGCGCGGTGGGGGTTTGGGGTGGCTGAGAGCCACAGAACATACTGGAGACCCACCCACACCAAGCCACTGCCACTGTTCCGACTCGCGGCAGCCCTGCAGGACAGGGTGGAATGGCCCCTGTGGGTCTCCGGGGCTGTCACTCTTCACAGGAGCAGATGGCCTCGCCTTCCACAGAGCGCAGGAGGCCCGCCGGTGGGGATCCAAGTGGGGGGTCTCTGGCGTGGAAGGCTGAAGTTCTATTCCCATCATCTGCTAAGGGGAGCCCCGGGGGCGTCGTGGTTCTGCATTGGGCTGCTCGCTGCGGGGTTAGCAGTTTGAAACTGCCAGGAGCTCTCTGGGAGGAGGCTTCCTGCTCCACTCTTGGAAACCCACAGGGGCAGCTCTACCTTTGACTTTTGTCATCTGCTAAGGGACGAGAGGGTGGCTCAGGGCCGAGGGGGTAATACAGGAGCCCTGTCAGCCCCGCAGGCTGGCCTCAGAGCTGCCTGAAGCCCCCCGGACACCCAGTCCAGTCTCTCCACAGTGAGGCCCACTTCCAGGCCTCCTCAGCAGGCGGGGCCTTGAGTTCCCAAGCCCAGCACAAGGGGAAGTTGGGAGATGGAGGAAGCATCGGGGCGTTTGAAGAATAGCTCAGGCAAAGAACAACAAACGCACCACGGCCTGCTGGGAGGACACGGAGCTCTGTCTTGGAAGAAGTGCAACCAGCAGGCTCCTTAGAGACAAGGGCTGTGAGACTTCCTCCCACGTGCTTTGGACACACCGTCGGGAGAGACCAGTCCCTGGAGAAGGACCATCAACTTCAGGTTTAAAAAAGGAAGACCTTCGACGAGACGGACTGACACAGTGGGTGCAACCGTGGGCTCCACTGTGGGACGGGCAGGACTGGGCAGTGTTGTGTTCTGTTGTGCAGAGGGTCGCTATGGGGAGGGGCCTGGCAACCGCTCAGAGCAGGCCTGCAGGGGGTGCTGGCGAGTGACGCTGGCCAGCCATGGCTGCCTGGCCTCTTCTTGGGGGAGAGGGAGGTCTGCGTGCCCACCCAGCATTGGCTTCAGTTGGACTGGTGCCCCGACCTTCCCACACCAGAGCCCCTCTCCCCACCCCCTCAGCTACTGCCACTCAGGACCTCCGACCCAATGTGTGTGGGGAGTGTGTGTGTGTGTGGTTCTTAAGTCTGCACGGGCAGGCAGCAGCAAGGGCAGTCGCTTGACTCCTGGGGAGACTCAGGAGGCGTCTGCTCCCGTGAGGCCGTTCTCCTCTGACCGACAGGCCTGAGTGGCAGCCACTCCATCATGAGGCTTTTGTTTTTTCCAGGTGGAGCATCTAGGAAGAATAGCCTGGTGATCTATTTCTGAAAGCCAGCCCAAGAGACGCGCCCCCAGTGCTAGTGCAGGCCCGTCCTGCACAGAGTCTACGGGAGTCTGGTCACTCCCCTCCCAGCGCCCGCTTCAGCCCACAGTGACAGGCCACTGCCCCATCTGTCTAGGGGTCGCCCCCACAGTAGAGGGGCCTTCGGTTGGCCCAAACAGCACCTGGTCACCACTCTGATGTTGTAAAGGCCAGGCAGCCTTCTGGTTGGCAAGACTGTGTGGAACTGGCCGCACCACCAGGGCTCCTTGCTAGGTAGTCGGCAGACAGCTTTGTGGACTCTGGGTGGATGGGCAGGGAGGCCACTGCGTGCACACTGGGTGGGGGGGCAGAGGGTGACTGAGCAGGGAGGTGGGCAGGCCGCTGTTCCAGTGCAGTCCGAGTAGAATTGGACTCCGTAGGGCTTTGGGAGGCTGATATTTCAGCCCACCAGGCCTTTCTTCTGAGTAGCCCCTGGGTGGATTCGAAGCTGCACCTGTCAGCAGTCAGCAAGCTCCCGTGGGCTGTGCCGGGGCTCCAGCGTGGTGACAAAGTGACCATTGACTCCGAGGGCCAGCTGAGAGGGCCTGTGAGTCTTGAGGCTCCTCAGCAAGTGGGTGTTGGGCTGGGAGCTCAGGCCCCCACAGCAAGGGTCTCCCCAGATGTGGCCACCTCACAGACGCCATGGGCACATGTCTCTGTGGGGCTGGCCTTTGTGCAGCCGGAGGGCTGGAGAGGCAGGGCTGGGCTGCTGACCGGCCAAGCTCCACAGCCTGCTCCCTCGGCCAGGGTGGCTACTCCAGGGGAATACCTGGGCTCAGGAACTGGGTGTCCCCCACATTTCATGTTTATCGTCCCAGGCTGGTTGTGGTACCCACTGTTCACCCTGTGAATGCTGCATATGCGTGTCTGAGTATGTATGTGTGTGTGTGTGTGTGTGTGAGAGAGAGAGAGAGAGAGAGAGAGAGAGAAAGAGAAGCCCGGCTTGGGCTCCCTCCGGCCACATGCCCCTACTTCTGCTCTTCAGCAACCATGGACACTGGGGGCTGTGTGGGACACTCCACGAGCCTCAGTTTCCCCATTTACCAAGTCAAGGCACCAAGATGCTGAGGGTTCTTGGGACCTGCTGTGAATTCAGGGCAGCCAGTGACCACTGTCATGGCTCTCTAAAATGTTCCTGAACTCTGAAAGCCAACCACTTGTAAGAAGCTCAAGGAAAACTGGTAGTACCTTCAGTGCTGGGTTGGGCTGCTCACCACAAGGTCGGTGGTTCAAACCCACCCACCACTCTGAGGGGAAACAAGGAGGCCGTCCGTTCTCATGAAGATGGGAAGCCTCAGATACCTCATGGGGTAGTTCTCTGTGTGTGAGGGTCAACTGGACAGCAGAGGGCTCCCCACCCCAGGCCCCCAGGTGGCCTAGTGGTTACACATTAGGGTATTAACTGCAAGGTCGGCAGTTTGAAACCACCAGCTGCCACTCAGGAGAAAGATGAGGCTTTCTGCTCCTGTAGAAGTACAGTCTCAGAAACTCACACAGGCAGTCTACCCTGCCCTTTGGGCTGCTATGATTTGGCATTGTAGATTGGACTAGAAGATACAAAAGTGTTTCTTTGTTTTGTTTTTTCAAAAGTGTTTTTTTGTGTGTGTGCGTGTGTGGGTACCAGTTTTCCACACAGGACCAAGAAGGCGGGGTGGGGGGGTGGCCTGAGCGGGCCAGCCCCTCAGAAGTGCTCGGCCTTTCCCGTCCTCCTCCACACTTGTCAGTGAGGCCAGCCGGCCCTGATGTTATGAATCCGAGGGTGGGGCTGTGCCCCATGCAGACCTAGCATGTGACCTGGGCAGCCCCATGCCCTGGCTGCCCTCTGGCCCCACCTCTCCCCTGAACACCCCAGGCCCCGTCCAACCTCCAACGAAACAGCCAAGGTGACACCCTGGCAGAGGGTGTGGGGACACGCTGGCATGGCCACACTTAGGGCGCCAGCCAGCTTGCTGGACCAGCAGGCCTGGCAGCAGAAGGCCTTTTGTGGACTGGCCTCTCTGTCTTGGGGTCACGGGTGGCAGGTAGCTACCTGCCACTCCACAAAGCTGTGTCCAAGGTCTGTCTCTACCCCCAGAGCGGGCCATGGAGGTGAGGGACAAGGTGTGACCCTGTCTACCTGGTCAGTCACAACCAAGGTCAGTTCGCTTCCGGCCCAGGCCAGGCTGGCCCACACTGGGTGGTTACCGTGGTTGTGTCCCCGACAAGCAGCCTGGCTGGGGTCCACCAGGGACCTCCAGATCCCACCAGTCCTGGTTCCCCAGCCCCCCTCCCCCCTGCAGCCCAGAGCCGCCCCACCCCCAGCTACCCCGAGTGAGTAACTCTCTTTCTAAATTCAGCAATGACCACTGAGGCAAGTAGTCTGGTGACTTTAATGAAGTTGTCATTCTCTGGTCGGTTTCTGAGCTGGCAGTAGTCCCCTCTCTCTCCGGTGGGGGGCCCGGGAGGCTGAGCTCAAGAGCAGAAACCTAGCCCCTAGGGCTGTGTGCGTGAGGGCCGGAGACATGCAGCTGGGCCTCGCCTGCCCCTGCTCGGCCGGCAGGGACACGTCACGGCGGAGCCTCACGCGCTTGGCGGACCACAGGGTCTCGGCAGAGGGCTCTCTCGGCGGTTCTGCTGTCCGACGTTATAAATAAATACAGCGGAGACAGGCGGGGGAGGGAGGGACACTTGGCACGGGTCTCCGTCTCGAGGTCCACTTTCATTGCGACGGAGGCGCATCGTGAGATCCTGTAGGAGACAGGAGCGAAGGGGACTGGGCCCCGGGCCTGGGGCACACGGGCCGGGCAGGATTGGGGGGCTGGGGGGGGGACAGGACACACAAGACGTGGGCCTGGGACGGCCACTCGAGCCAACACCAGCATCTGCCTTCCTTGCGAGAAAAAACCCAACCCCAAATCCAGCCTCCTCTGAGTGTGACTCACTGGGACCCTGCGGGACCGAGTAGAACTGCCCCCAGCAGACAGCCTCAGTTTCTCTCCTCGGAGCGGCTGGGGGGTTTGAACTGCTGACCTTGTGGTAAGTAGCTCCAGGCTGAACCCACTGTGCCACTAAGCTCCAGACCCGACACAGGACAGTCTCCTGGTGACTTGGT
>NW_022103926.1:8900008-8901850 GCF_000313985.2 Echinops telfairi
ACAGGGGCTGCTGATGGGCCCACGGGGAGCCCCCTCACATCCCGACCACACGGTTAAGACTCTGGACAGTGTCGCAGGGGCTGTCCTGGGCGGAGCCTTCACTTGCCACCCTGAGTCAGCTGGCCCCTCACCTCCAAGGCCTCCCCAGGCTCCCTGTCCTTCCTTCCTGCCTTCTCATCCGCGTCTCGCTCCACAAGGTGGTCCCTCCAGGGGCATTTCCTCACCAGCTGGAGCAGTACCCCCAGGTCTCCTGTTTAGGGCTAGGATGCCCAGTTCTGCCGCAGCCCCGCCCCTATCCCAACCTGCCCCCCCTTGGAATGTTCCAGAAACTTCAGACAAGCGAGCTGGTGCTCAGAGGAAGACAAAGACCGCTGTCTGGACCGGGGGCGTGTACGTGTACATTGTAATATCGTATTAGGAATCTGAATCTCTCAGGAAAGAAAACTAGACTCTATGTATAAAACTTAAAAATATTCAAGTATCCAAAAAGATTGCTTGGATCCTAGTTCTAAGCAGCAGGCTGGCGGCAAGCAGCTGCCACAGGAAGGGCCACTGCCGAAGTGGACGGGGTGCGGCCGGTGGGGTGATGGGGCTGGGGGTGGGGGGAAGGTGCGGAATCTGTATGGGGGCAGCGAGGACACTTCAGTTTTGGGGGAGTGAGCGCGAGTTGCCGGAAGACCACCCTCCCCAGAGCATGAGCCCCGAAGGGCACAGTTGAGACCACCCCCTCCGATGTCCAGTCCTCGGGCCCCACGAAATTCCCACCTGCAACTGCCCCTGACAGCCATTTGGCCATTTCTCCCAAGAACCTTCTGGAAGGAGAAGGGAGGGGTGCGGAGAGGCCAGGGGCTCCACAGTGTTGACTGACCTCTACAGCCCACCCCCACCCCAGGGCTCCTGGGGCCCCACCCGCCCAGGAGACACTGGCTGTAGTCCCATTAGAAAGCAACAGCAGTGTTTCATTAAGACTCAAGAGTGGAGGCATTGGGCCGTGTCGCCCTGTCCCCGGAAAGGGTGCATCTTGAGGAATCCAGCAGAAACGTTTAAAACTCTGGATACATTAAGCTTGACGAAAACCACCACTGTGGCCTGTGGCTGAGGCGCACTGGTGTGGGGCGCCCTCCGCTGGACGGCTGGAGAACCACAGCTGGGAGGCCAGCCCAGTCCTGCCCAGGCCCAGGCCCCGGGCCACCTTTGGCTTGGGGTAGCAGTCTCTGGGCAGACGGCCAGGCACTGGGAGGAAGGTTCGGCTCCCACTCTGTGGAGGGTGTGTCCAGCCAGGGGCCTGCCCGCCCATCATGGCCTTAGACTTCAGTGGAGAAGAGGATGCTCTGTCTCTTACTGTCTGGGGCAGGGATGGTATCCAGCTGCAGGAAGTACAGCAACACCTGGACCTGTGGGGGACAGGTGGAGGGAGGGGCGGAGGAGCCACTCAGGGAGGTGTTTGAGGTTGCCACGGAGTGGGGGGCCCGCCAGCTGTGGGTGTGAAGCATGGTGCAGGTTACCCGGCCCCAACCCCCTCCCCTGCCCCCATCCCTTGGTCCGCCCCCTGCAAACCCAGTGTGGGTGCAGTGAGTGGGCGTGCACACCTGAGACATGACCTCCAGGGACCAGCTGTCGCTCATGGAGATGGGCTGGCCGGGCGTGGCGGGGACTTTGCTCTCCTTCTCCGAGGGCCGGAGCAGCGTGGGGCCAAAGACGGTGGCCAGGTTGTGTAGCGACATCTTGTTCACCGTCTCCTTCTCGGCCACCCTGCAGCGAACATGAGCAGTGGCTGCTATCCCCCCTTCCTGCCACAGCCATGCTGAAGATCCCAGCGTCCCAGAGGACCCGGGGCTCAGG
>NW_022103926.1:8901950-8904147 GCF_000313985.2 Echinops telfairi
GCCACCCCGACTCCGTTGTTGGTTTTCCCACAGGTTTATCGGTGCTTCATCCACACATGGTACAATGGAACACAAGCTACCTTTTGAGGTGGCCCAGGAGGCACAGGAAGGTGAGCAGGTTGGCCTCTGGGAGCGACAGCAGCAGGTTCACCATGCAGCTCTCCTTTGCCACGGGGTCAGAGAGGGCTGTGGAGACGGGGGCAGGTCACACACCTGGCTTGCTCGAGTGTGGGAGGGCAGGAGCAGGCCCGCCCCATCTGCACACCTGCCCAGGGTGGCCAACTGGGTGGTCTGTCTCCCTCCTCAAGGAATCAGTGGTGAAATCCTGGCCTCCCACTCAGGGGACCCCAGTTCGGTTCCCTGTTGGTCCCCCTCAGGGACAGCCCCTACGCATTGTCAGGGGAGGCTGCTGGTGCCGGAATGGAGACTAGGTGGCAGGGAAGCATCCAGATTACCAGCAGTGGTGGCCCTGCAGGGTCAGCACTGGGCTGCTAACCCAAGGTGGCGGGTTCAAACCCACCAGCCGCTCTGAGGAAGAAAGGTGAGGCAGCCTGCTCCCATAAGACGGACAATTTGGGAAGCCCTACATAGGAATCGGCTGTTGGCAGCGGGCTTCCTCCCAGACTCATGGCGGGACGAGCAGAGTGAGGGCAGTCAACACTTACCCCACCCCCAACAGGACTGATTAGGCCCCCACCCACTGCCTCAAGTCCCAGAGACCCCCCATAGCTGGGAAGCCTGAATGCTGGCTGGGGCACCGGGGAGGGTTCTGCAGTCAGCCCTGGCCTGAGGAGGCCTGCCTTTCCTCCGGGGCCCTACCATGTGGGAGGGTAGCCCTGCAGACAGCAGCAGTGGGGGTGGGGGGGTTGTAGACAGGGATAGCCTGGGAGCAAGGGAAGGGCAGGCAGGGGGTAGGGCCGGCAGGCAGACGCAGCTGGGGGGCAGCCCGGGGTGTGTGGGGGAGAGTGGGCAAGGGGAAGCAGGAGGGTGGGGGGAGGGGAGCACAGGGGGAGACGGCCCTGGGCGGTGTGCTCACCGATGCCCTCGGTGAAGTTGGGGTACAGCTCGTCGGTAAAGAGGGGCTCGGGCAGCTCACGGAAGTAGAGCTTGAGCGTGCCAGCGATGGCGTTGACATCCATCTCGCTCATCATCACCAACACGTCCTTATTGTCTGGGGGGCAGGGGGAGGGCTCAGCCCAGAGCAGCCCCTCCCCAGCAGCTGCCCCCTTTCCAGTCTCCTTCACCCCACCCTGCCCCGCCCCCAGACCCTCACCCCACCCCCGGAGATGGGGACGCCCAGATGACTTGCTCCCTGCAGGGGCTCACCCAGCACCCGAGGGCCCAGCTGTCATTCCCCTGCCCCCCAGCACGCAGGGCCCACACTCACTGACGTCAAAGGCCGCCTTCAGCGCCTGGATGTCCGTGGCCACGCCCGACACGCGGTAGATGCCCACCTCCTCCATGCCCCGGCGCTCGATCTCCTCCACGCACTGCCGCACGATGTAGGGCACCTTGGACCGCTCTCTCCTGCAGGGACGCCCTGAGTCACCCAGGGACACCCGTACCCCTGCCTGTCCTGCTGGAGCACGCTAACTGCGGTCGGCAGCCTGAACCCCACAGCTGCTGCTCCCAAGAAGAATGAGGCTGTCTCAGAAACCAGGGAGTGGGGGTCTCTGGGTCAGAACCGTCAGCAGTAAGTGGGCTTGATTTTGTGTTTGGGTGGCGTCTCAACAGGGCCTTCCCAGAGCTCAGAATTCCCACGTCTCTGAAGCAGGGGGTTCAAATCCACCGTGACCACTTGGAAGAGAGGCCTGGTAGTCTTCCCAGACACCGACCCCAGAGCAGTTTGCTGATACACGGGGGTGGGGGGTGGTGTAGAGAATCTGGGGTTTCGGGGGAGGGGGTTGTCACGGTGGGGCCTAGAGCTGCCTGGGACCAGTTACATGCTGTCTTAGGCCAGGAGGCTTTCCTAAGTCAGGTGAGTCACTGGAAGTCCAGTTAGAACCCTGGGCTGCAGGCAGTGGATGGTGGCTTGGCATCCTGGGAAATAGGCTGCTGTACAGGTCGGGAATTGGGGCAGGGCCGTGTGCGGGAGGCAAGGCCCAGCCTCCTAGAGAGGTGCCTGAGCCCCAAATATGGCAGGCACCCAGCAAGTGCCCAGTGGTGGTGGTGGTGGTGTGTGTGGTGGTGGTGGTGG
>NW_022103926.1:8904353-8934066 GCF_000313985.2 Echinops telfairi
GTCAGCACCTTTCTTCCAAGCAGGTCTGGGAAGACTGGGGCCTCTGTCCTTTCTGTTAGCAGCCAAGCGTGTTAACTGCCTGCACTGCCAGCGAGTCCAGCTCCCTGTTCCCCCCAAACTCACTGCCGTGGGGTTGATTCCAACTCTCAGCAACCTTACAAAACAGCCCTTCTCCCGGGCTTTATGGAGCGGACAGCCCCGCCTTTCTCCTGCGCTGGGCTTACTCTGCTGACCTTGCTGCGAGCAGCCCAGCACGGGGTGTGCAGGATCCCTCAGCTTTCATGGGAACACAGATAGGCTTCCTCAGCTGCCCTTTAGTTTGGTCACATTCGAGGGAGCAGCTGACCAAGTTCTCGCTGTTTGTGGCCAGAGCCTCCCAGGGGCTTAAATTCTGAACACCCCGGTTTACAAAGGGCCTTGGATGGTTATTTTGACAGCTCAACATCCACCTGCAAGCTCCCCACATAGATCAAGCTCCTTGGAGCTCCCTGTGAGCATTGACCAAGGCTATATGGTAATCTTGCCCTCGGGCAGAATGTACTAGAAGGTAGATCGTCTCCACTCGTCTCTAGTCAGCCCAGGTAGGGGCAGACTCTCTCTTAGGGGCTTGCCTAGGTGTGTTCTTGAAGGAGGTCACCGATCGGGGGCCACATACTCATGAGTCAAGCCCTATCAGTCTCGTCCTAACTGCCTTGGTCAGAAAGCCCTGGACCAATCTTGTGAGGTCTTCTCTCTGGCAATATAGGTGTCCAATCATGGCCTGGGTTCCTGCCCCTATAGTCCCACCTATAACGGAGACGGGCCGAACTGCCACGAAGCATGTTTCTGTGACGTTCCCTTTGTGCCGAGCCTTATGGAACTGGTGGCCTGACTGAATTCTGGGGTTCCATTCGGACCTTGTGCTGACGGCCCCTCTCACCCAGGAGGGAGTTTGTTTCCGTGTTCTCTTGGGCCCTGTGGGACTTAATAACTGTTCTCTTTAAATTATATTTCAGATTGGGGTCTCTTTTGCATCCTGAAACCGGTGTCTCTGATGTAGAACAAAGGGGCATGGGGCTGATGTCGGGGTAGGGGCTGATGTCGGGGTCCCTGCAGGCTCGGAGGGCAGAATGGACGTGCTGTCTCACCCCCAGCCGGCTGAGGCAGGGCTACTATTGAGCAGGGAAGGGGTGTCCTGTCAGACCCCCACCCAGCCCCCCATGGCAACCACAGAATTGGGCCCCTGGGCGGGTGCCCTCAGGAAGCAAGGCCAGAGGGGTGGGCCCATCCCTGCCCACCACTCACTTGGTGACTACTGCGATCTTGACCCCAAAGACACCTGTCTGCTTGCGAGATGGCATCCTCTTCAAGCTGAACTCCCGGCTGGTGAACTTCATGGAGAGTTTCACTTCAATCTGCCGGGAGAGAAGGGGCAGGGCTCGCACACTCGCCCGCTGGCCTGGAGCCTGGTGCCCCGGGGCAGAGGGGGTGGCGGGTGGGCCAGCACAGTGAGCACCAGCCTGCCTGGGGTGGTGTGAGACCTGGCTTCTGTGGCACACCCCCACAACCCCACCTTTCTCCCTTAATAAAAAAACAAATATGAAAGCTAAAGTACGGAGATTATCACAACAAAAACCCGTGGTGAGGGTTACTTTCAGACGCCAGCTTGGCTGGGCTGTGGTTGGCAGTGGTTTGCTGTATAACGTAATCACATTCCCCAGTGTCAGCTGGTGCGATGTGATGTCATCACCTTCCATAATGTCATAGGATACGATGCAATGTAATCCATGTCCCTAATCTGATACAATGTCACGTAATGTGGATACATTGTAGTCACCTTACAAAACGCCCTCTACGGCAATGCAGTCACCTTACAGCAGGGCGTTGAGTGAGGTCTCATGTCCTCACTTCCCACCCCTCCTTCCTGTCACCTGGTCGACAGATGGGGGGCCTTGCTGGCCCCGCATGCGTCACCTGAGCTGGTCCCCTCAAGTAACTCTCTCTGTCTCACTGGCGTGTCCCCCTCGTGAATCCTGTTAGTCGAATTTCCTTGTGTCTCTTGCTGCTTTTATAAAGGCCTAACTTTCTGGGGGGGACCAGGCATCCTTGGGGGGTTGGTCTCTATAGGCAGATCTCAGGACCCGTGTCAGGGCTCACCAGCCCGGGTTCAGCCGCACCCCCAGCCCCCCAGGGGCGACTACATACCCCATTCATGACGATCACGGTTCTCTGCCAGTCTTTCTCCTGCAGCGCCTGGGGCTCCAGCTGCAACAAGGGGGCCGGTCAGCAGATGCCCCGGGATGCCGGGGGTCCCCAGGGGAAGTGCTCAGTCCTAGGACTTGTCTCAGCACCTCTACCTGGAAGCTAGGAGGCTCTGCTGGGAGTCCTGGGCTCTCGTGCTGTGTGGACGGCAGCCGGGCTGGGAAAGGAAGCCCCCCACCTGCCCCCGAGGGCCGGGCTTGCATGGCGCCCCTGTCTCTTCCTGCTGGGAGCCAATGGTGTCCACTGCCTACCTCCCACTGCCTCATGCAGGGTCCCACGTGGGACTGCAGCATAAAGGAGCCGTCCACTCCAACGACACTGGCGGGGATTCAATCACAGTGCAACTTCCAGGGATGCACACATGGGACTCGCCCAGGAGGGGCTCCTGGCTGGCTCAGAGCTGCTGGGTGGCGGGAGTCTAGCCGAGGGAGATGGGGGCGTATCTGCAGCCCCTCTGACGTTAGCCCCCCGTGGTGCTTCCCCAACCACTTGCTTGCCTGGTGTGTCATGTCCAATGTCACCTGCATAATTGTGACGAGCCAGGTGCCCAGGCCCAAGCCGGGGCCTTTTACGTGCGAGGTCCCCCTACGCACTGGACGGTGAAGGGAGACTAAAGCAGATATGATGCATCTGAACACTACCCTGGGCCATATGGACAAACACACACGAAACGCCCACGGGCCAGCGGGACCACGCCAGCAGCGCGAACTGAGTCTCAAGAAGACTTCTCTGCCCTGAGTTCAGTGTCACTGGGGAAGACGCGCCGACAGAGAGGGGTGAGACCCCCGGCAGCATGGCCGGGCCAATGGACATGAGATGAGGGTCAACTCGATGGCCACAACAGCGGCGTGGGTTCCCCCTCCCCGGGACCCCCAGGTGGGGGGCAGACAGGACCCTGGCTGTGAATAGCTCTGTTGTACATGTGGGCACCGTGAGCATGTGCCCACACCGTTTTTTTGGTCACTGCCGGGGCCTGCAGTGGCGAGGCTGTGGGTGGGAACGGCAGGGTGCAGGGGCAGGTGGTGACCCAGCTCGGCCGCTCAGCCAAAGGCTGGAGGCTCAAGGCCACGCAGCTCACTGCCATCACGGCGATGTCAATGCACAGCAGCAGGGCAGAACTAACTGTCCCCGTGGGTTTCTGAGACGGTCACTCCATCCGGGAGAAAGCCTCGTCTTTCTCCCCAGAGGGGCTGGTGGTTTCGAACTGCTGACCTTGCGGTGAACAGACCAACACGAAGCCACTAGGCCACTGGGGCCCCTGTAAAAAGATAGGCCTGGGTCCTGAGATGATGGCTTCGGCCACCCTTCAGGCCTGCACCTGAGCTCACCCAATGGTTCAATTTTCCTCCAGACAGACAGACAGACCTGTAAGGAGATGACATCAGGAAGGGGGGCACCCCTGAGAAAAATCAACCGTCTGCCGTCCATTGGAAGGGCAGTCCTGGCCCAAGGTCAAAGTTCACAAGGGCCAGGAAAGAGGAGGAATGGAAACAGGGAGTAGGGAGGACGTGGGCACGGAGAGTCTGAGCTGCTGGGCGGGAGACTGACCGACAGCGCCCTGACCGCTCACCTGAGTCACAGAGAGAAGAAATGCAAGGAAAGTCAGGGCCTGTGAACGAGCGCTCAGTGAGCCGCCCCTGAGAGACATGCGTGGGGGACACACCACCCACTCTGAGGCGGGGCCATGGCGGGGCCACGGTCAGTGTGTGACTTGGGCCCAGCCAGCCCTGCTAGGACACCCTCGATGGGCTGGCCCTGTCTCGGAGGTCTTTCCCCCCATTGGGCTGGTCACAGCAGAGACCCTGGACCCGCTGTACCCCACAGGATGACCTCATGAGACCTGAACCCCGTGCTGAGTCCTCGGACTGCAGGCCCAGCCCCTGGGGGCATGTCCACTGCACAGCCCCTCCACCCAGGCTGGGCTGGTCTCACCCTGGACGAGGGCATGAGGCTGTCCGGTGGCCCGTGACCTCAGTGGCCCAGCCCACCCATTCCTGCTCCTTGGCATAGTGTGCCTGCAAGGCTGAATGAAGCTCCCCACCACCCCCGTCCACGCAGCTGGTTGGCCAGTGGATCATTCCAGAAGGAACCTCACTCTCTGCCCTCCCAGGCCAGCCCTGTTCTCCCTGAGGTCTCCCCTCTGGTGGGGGATGGACCCCTCCTCCCAAGTGGGCCTGGGAAAAGCCCCTTGGTTGGGGTGAGTAACCCCAGTTCCCACTGCTCCAAGTTGGCCCCCCAAACCACTGCCGTTGGGTCAGCTGGGTGTCCTGGTAGGCCACAGTTCCAGAGTAGAACTGCGTGCGCCCCATAGGGTTTATGTGTCTATCCCCCCTGGAAGGGAGTGGTCAGGGCTGCGTGGTCCTGCAGAGCGAAAATTGTGGGGGCCGAGCAGGGAGCGGGTGGGAGTGCTGGCTCTGCTGGGCCGGTGGGCCGGAAGGGTCCCTATGGATGTGGGGCCCTCTCCCTCATGGGCGCTCAGCCCTCTGAGGATAGAGCATTTGGCACCCACCCTGGGAAACAGCTGTGCCGCCCAGTTTCTGGGACCTGGGGGCACAAGTGGGTGGCCTCCGGGACAGGAAGTGGGGAGGAATAACTAGTCCTATCAGGCACTACCATGTCTCCCAGGGTCTGGGGGAAACGGAGGCACCGGCTGGGGACCTGCAGGAGGAGGATCTGTGACAGGAGAGGGCTTGTGAAGCCTAGGCCCCTCTGAAACTCGGCTGTGTGTCTTAGCGTGTCAGAGGGGGACAGAGCACAGGTGGGAGCGTCTCACCTGGACCTGGCCCTTCCCCATAATCCGGTCCGTGCTCTCGCCATCTTCCTTAGCCAGCTTGGCCCGGTGGTAGCACTTCTCGTAGCACAGGATGCGCAGGGTCTGCGAGCCCTCGAGATCGATCTCAAACTCCTGCGGCCCCGACGACGGACAGGACAGGACGGGCCCGGGTCAGGCAGGGAACCCGCCCTGCTGCCCCGGGAGGCCCTCCCCAGCCCCCAAACATCAGCTCCTCAGAGGGCGGCCCCTGCAAGCGGACCTTCAGCTCCACCCGAACTGAGGTGGGAGAGGGTCGGAGGGAGACTGGCCAGGGACACTTAGGCCCACCCTGGGGAATGTGGGTGCATAGCAAGGCCACCTGTCATACTCCACACACCTGGTGGGCAGGGGATCACACCTGTCATCCCTCCCCCCCACACACCAAGGGCCTGGGGCTGGGTAGCGGCCAGCCCTGTCATCCTCCCCACACCCAGCTCCCAGCGGGCAAGCCTCCAGGCACAGAGAGGGCCACAGCATGCTCCCTTCACGTCTCAGGGAGGCCCCACAGAAAACCAAGGAGGCACATGGGACGCGTAGGCTTGTAGATGCGGTGGCTTGTTTGTGGGGAAGAGTCATCACTGTGGTACAGGTCCCGTGGACGGGGCCCCGGCTCCCACAGCAATGTCCCCTTGCGGCCAGTGTGCCCTCACCTCGTTCCAGTTTGGCTCAGCCGTGTCCCTGTAGACTCGGGTCTTGGCTTTGTTCACGAAGTAGCCGAAGGAGTCCACCTCCAGCGTGCAGTACAGACCTGTGGGCGGCGGGCGGGCAAGAGGGGCGGGTGAGAGGATGCCCCGTGTTCGAGTCTGCTTGAGGGACGAGGCAGGGGCTACTTCGAACTCTAGGAGGGGAACAACCAGCAAAAGAGCCTGCACACGTCTGGGAGCAGGCTATGCGGCCAGGCTTGCGGGGGACACTGGGCACAAAGGGGGACCAGCAATAACAGAAGGGTCCCACGGCCAGGCTGCCTTGGCCTTGGGACAGGAGGCCTGGAACTGAGCAGACACCCAGCGGTTAAGCACTGGGCTGTTAACCCAAAGGTCCTAGGTTCCAATCCACCCCTCACTCTGAGAGAGAAAGACGAGGCTGTCTGCTCCTGTGAAGACCGACCGACCACCTCGGAAACCCCGGATTGGGGGTCAGCTCTGCTCTGTCCTACGGGGCTGCTCTGAGTCGGAAGGACCCGGTGGCACGTGGCAGCCCCAACCCGAGCAGCACGGGAGCCCTGCAGAGCCTTGCTCTCTCCGACAGCCGCGGGTCTGCCCTGCCTCTGAGCTGGCAGCCAGTTTCATTTCTCTACCAGCTGCCCTGCGATTATGAGGCCCACCTGCAGGGGGCAGCCGGCCCAGCTTGCAGGGACCAAACCCGGCGTTGGAACGGACAGTGTCCACTCTGGAAAGACTATCCCACAGCCAGTGGGGGTCCAAGGCTCCCTCGGGAATCCGAGCACCAGTGTGTCTGGTTCACAGGACCCCTCGTTTCCCCCCACCCCTGGCCACCAGCTGCTTACTGGAGCTCTGCTTAAATCCAGTGGCCGAGTGAACGAT
Source organism: Echinops telfairi (assembly GCF_000313985.2). Classification (NCBI taxonomy): domain Eukaryota; kingdom Metazoa; phylum Chordata; class Mammalia; order Afrosoricida; family Tenrecidae; genus Echinops; species Echinops telfairi. The sequence continues at coordinate 8,910,951 of NW_022103926.1, forward strand.
GACATTCAGGAAGCCATAGAGCCCCGGCGACTCATCATCTGTGAGAAATCAGAGAGGTGAGGATGGCGGGGGAACCACTGGCTTTGCTCCCAAGTCCAGCAAAGGGTCCAGCGCCGGGCAAGGCAAGTCCGTGGATCCAAACGGAGCCAGCAGAGTCTGTTGGGGGTGGTGGAAGATCCAGCCGGGGATACTCACAGACAAATGGGTGGTCAAGATGAAGTGCAATGAGCCCCTAAAGGCAGGAGAGGGGCAGGCGTGACAGTGGGGCACGGACGGTATGTAAGTGTGTGTGTGCACCATGTAGACCAGGGTGTGCGTGAGCAAATCCATGTACCAGCCTATACCTGTGTGTGCTGGAGTGTGTGTATATGTATTCATAAGCATACACCTGTGCACACATGTGTGTGCTGGGAGGATGTGTATACAAGGTATACCTGTGTATACTGAGTATGTATGTGTATATAAGCACATACCCGTGTGTGAGCTTGGTGTGTGTGTGCATATGTGTTCAAGTATATACCTGCACATACTGAATATACGTGTGTATGTGTGTGTCTGGGAGTAGATGCCTGTGAATGACAGTGACCTTCGGCCTGTGTGAAGCCGTGGAGCTGGACAAGTCTCTTGGACAGGGGGCTGGGGGCCAGCTGAGGCAGGAGCAGGGGCAGCAGTCTGAGGGGCTGAGTAGGCTTGCAAGTCTCAGGACTGGGATCGTAGTGACCAGAGCCTGTGCCTGACCTCACGTCCAGTGCTGGCTCTCGGCAAAAGCTCTCTGTCGCTGGCCTGGTGAGGTGAGTGGGCAGCATGCACCCCCAGTCCTGAGAGGTCCCCACCTGCCCGCAGGGAGACCACCCACCTTCCTTGTTGATGGTCAGTGGAATGTTGTGGACAGTCTGCAGCTTGACGCAGGAGTTGGTCAGCATCTGCAGCTCCACCGAGGTCAGCGAGAAGCTTTTGAAGCCTGAGGGTGGACACAGAGACACACAGTCCGGAACCCTCCCCACCCTTGAGCTCCAGGTCCCTGCAGTGCAAGGCCTGGCCAGGCATAGCAGGCCTTCCCGCGGCCCTGCTGGCCTCGGAGGTTTTGTAGGAGAGGCAGCTCTGGGCATGCCCTGCCCACGTGGGCCTCCTATTCCATCAGGGAGTCAAAACCCAAACCAAACCCATTGCCTCTGGGCTGATTCCAATGCCCAACAAGCCTCAAGGACAGAATGGAGCTGCTCCTTTGGGTTTTGGGGATTGGATCATTACGGGGGGAGCTGACTGCCTCATCTTCCTCCTCTGGAGCGACGGTGGGGTTTGAACTGTTGACCTAGCAGTGAGCAGCCCCACACATGAACCACTGCACCTCTATCGAAAAAGGCAAGGGCTTGGCCAGGGCCCTGGGAGCCCTCGCTGTGACAGAACCTGGGTAGACAGATGGCAGGCAGGGCTGGGGCTCCGGCCGCCATACTGCAGGGAGCAGGCCCTGCGTCTGAGCAATACTGACTGCCCGTGTCCCGAGGGAGCCCAGGCCAGGGGCAGTGGCCGGCCTAGTGTCCGTGCACTGTGCACAGTGGCCTGCAAACCACGGATGCATGCGGCTTCACAGGGCAGAGGGCTCAGACAGGCCACCCTTGGAGGGCAACAGGGAGGCAGGTCCACCTGTTCTCTATCATTGCACAGATGTGGACCCAGGGACCTCTGTACCACCCTCAGATCTGTCTATAGACAGGGGTCGGGGTCTGCCCCCTCATCCTGGCGCATCTCTACAGAATCAGTGAGGAGATGCTGAGTGGGCCAAGGACAGAGAAGGGAGCTCAGCTGAGTGGACAGGGGTAGGGGGAGCGAGGGGGCTGTGCAGCACAGGGAGGGGAGTGTGCTGTGTCCTGGAGCCCCAGAACAGAGGGGTCTTGGAAGACCGAGAGTGGCCCATGGGGTCTAGGATGACAGCAGCCTCCCCCCCCCCACCCGTCTGAGGGCAGTCTCCATGCTAGATCCTGCGGGAGTGAGGGGTCCCACCGGACACCAAATGCAGGCCAGTCGAGGTCCGGCCAGCACTCACATTTCTTCTGCTGTTCCCGGATGTTCTCCCTCCACTCGGCACGCTCATAGTCGGACGAGATGAGGAAGGTGTAGCTCTGTAGGTGGGGGCACAGGGGGGGTTCATCACCCACCCCAGGGGAGGGGACAAGCGGCCCCACCACACACACACACATACACACAGGGAACACACACACACACACTCGTACCCACACAGACACCTAAACACACACAGACTCCTGTACATACACATGCCACACAGACACACATACGTGTCACACACAGACACCAGACACACCCACAGACACGCAAGCACATGCTGCATGGTGCTCACCTTGCCGTGCCGACTGTGCACCCTGAAGGCCATGTTGGGTGACATGAGCAACAGCAGCGACTCCTGCTCAGACAGCTTCTTCCTCAGCCTCTCCATGGCTTTGCTGCCCTTGTTGGCTCGCTGCAGGGAGGGGGGGTTGGTGGGGACGGGAGGTTAGGCTCCCCTTGGGGGTGGGGGCAGGGAGCCTGTTGCCACTCGCCTCTCCTCCCGCAGATGCCCAGCCTGCAGGGCGTGCGGTGCAGCCACAAATCGCAACCCCGGCTGTCAAGTCTTCCAGGTGCCCATGGCCGCTTCTACCAGGCCTCTCTTCAGAGGACCCTCTGGGTGGGCACACACTGCTCGCCTAGCCCGGGTTCCATTATTCTGACCACACTAGGGGACCGCTGGGGCCTGGAGCTGCCTGACAGCCTCCCTAAGGGATGCCCAGCCTGAGCTGGATCATCCCTGGCACCTGGACAGCAGGCTCCCCCGCTGCATGCTGGGAAGAGGACCGTGTGGTTGGCCACCAAGTGGGCTTGTCTCCAACACCAGGACCAAAGGGCCTGATACAGATGAGCTCGGCAGTGGCAGGAAGCTGGCCGCCCACCATGCCCGCGACCTGAGGCACAGCGTGCACAGTAGGCCTAATGGTTCAGGGTGGTTTCAGACGGAGGCGTGAACAAGCCCAAGTTCACTCTGCGCCTGGGGTCCCTGGTCCAGTTAGAAGGAGCCGTGGTGGGCTAGTGGTTACACATTGGGCTGCTAACCACAGGGTCAGCAGTTCAAAACCAACACTGCTCTGAGGGAGAAAGACAGGGCTCTCTACTCCCGCAAAGAGTTACAGTCTCCGAAACTCACAGGGGCAGTTCTACCCTGTCCTACAGGGTCGCCGTGATAGGCATTAGTTTGATGGCGGCGAGAGAGTGAGTCTGGTTATACAGACGCCCCACTCTGTCTAACATTCTGGGCAGGGGCTGGGTTGGGAGGTGCCCCCAGGCAAGGCCCACCTGGCCTGTGCTCCCTGGTTGGTATCTTTGGACCCAGGGCTCACCCCGACTGTTTCTACACCTACCGTCGCTGCAGAACTGCTCCTTAGGGTTTTCCAGGCTATTGGTCTTTATGGGGGCAGGCAGCCTCAGCTTTGTCCAGAGGAGCGGCTGGTGGGTTTGAACCCTCTGAACTTCTGGTTAGCAGCCCACCCTAGCACTTAACCCAGTGTGCCACTAGAGCGCCTCAAACAGCTTTAAGGGGGTATCGCCGACCTGCGATAAACTCACTGTCCTCAGACAGATCCCGACTCCGTGCGCCCGTTGGACTGAGCACAACTGTCCGAGGGTTTGGGGGCTGTGGGTCCACGTGGAGTCAGACCGCCGCATCTGCCGACCACGCAGGGGCTGGCAGGTGGAACTGCTGACCTTCGGGACAGCAGCTCAATGCTTGACCCAAACCCACCACCGTCGAGTCGATTCGACTCATCAGGGCCGTGGAGGAGAGCAGCCTGTCAGGTCAAGGGCGTGAACCTTCGGGGGAGCAGCTGGCCTCCTCTCTCTCCCAGGGAGCCGCAGCTGGGATCAAATCACTGACCTCCAGGTTGGCAGTCCCTTTACCATCTCTGCCGAGATCACTGAGGGGGCAGCCCTCACGGGCGGGTGGCCTATCCATCAGGGTCGTCGTCAGGGGCTGTGCCCGACCCTCTGGTCCCTTACTCCTATGGTGTCTCTGCGGCCCCAGCGGGGCTGCCGGCACCGGGCCCGGCACGCCTGTACCTTCTCTCGCTGGATGTCGCTCCTGATCTGCGAGATCTTGATCTTGATGGTGTCCAGCTCCTCGTCAGGGACCCGGGGGATGCTGGGCGCCGCCTCTGACTCATCCACGGTCTGGAAGCTCAGGTCCGTCAGGGGGATGTACCACTTGCAGTCATAGTGCTGGGTTTTGCTGCTGGGAGGGGGTGGGGGTCACGCCAGCCACCTTTCTGTGCCCACCGCTCTGCTCCCACAGCCCGCCACGGTGCACAGTTCAAAAGCAAGACCACCCCCACCCACCCAGCGGCCGAGGGGACTGTAGCCATGGTGCTTCCGTGGGGGATGGAGGATTGTTCGGGGGCATTCCAGGCACCATCGCCATGGGAACTAGACCGGCCGGGCCTTTCTTCTGCGGTATAGCCGGGTGGGTCTGAAACGCCAACCTTCAGCCTAGCAGCGGAAGCAAAGCACTCACACCGCCAGCCCAGGGACTTCATGCCCGGCTTCCAGACTCAAACTCCCTGCCCTCGACTGGAGTCGACGCTGACTCCTGTGGGTTTCCAGGGCTGTACTTCTTAGTGGTCGCAGAAAGTTTTCTCCCAAGAAGAGGCTGGTGGTTTCGGGCTGTTGACCTTACAGTTAGGAGCCCGACACAGAAGCACTGTGCCACCGGGCTCCCTTGATGCCTCGCTTACCTGGCCGTCAAACCCAGGACTGCGTGGAGCCCTCCTGCACCTCACTGCTGCTGTGGGTGCCACGGAGTCAGTGCCAGCTCCCAGCACCCCAAACACCACAAGTAGAAGGAAACATGGCGGGTCCTGCCCCATCGGCACCACGGTTGTTAGGTGTGAGCCATGACATCTCCTCAAGGGCCTTCCTCTGTCGCTACGCCTCCACTTGACCAAGTAGGATGTCCGTCCCCAGGGACGGGTGTCTCCTGACAGTGCCCAGAGTACGTGGGACGAAACGTGGGACAAGTGTTGCCAACCTGGCCTCTAAGGCGCACTCTGGCTGCGCTGCTTCTACGATGGGCTCGTTTGTTCCCAGCAGTCCGCGGGGCTGTCCCGAGTCTCCATCAGCGCCCTGACTCGGATGCTGCAGCGCTTCCCCAAGCTCGTATTCATGGTCCAGCTTTCACAGGACCACGCGGCGGCTGAAGACGCCCCGGCTGGGATCAGGAGCACCTGGGTCCTCAAAGTGACACGCTTGCTCCAGGTTCGAGCTGTGGCTATGATGTCATGCTCTCTGTGAGCTCCCCGAGTCTTCCAGCCGATGGCCGGGCCCAGCAGGTCAGAGGGGTGTGTGGCATGAACCCAAAGCGTGTGGCTGGCTTCCTGAAGAGGCGGTGGGAAACCAGCCCCGAATCTGCAGGTTGGATGGCCCTTGGACCTCCCCAGCCCACAGGTGGCACCTGCCTGTTCAGGAAGCGGGATGGACGTTGTCCCTAGAACCTGAAGGCTGAGACCCAGCTGCCAGGGTGGGGAGGAGGGGGAGTGGGGCTGGGGGTTTGAGTGGGGGCTGGGGTCAGAGATGGCGCCCCAGAGGGCTATGAGGAGTCTGATGACACAGATTATTGACCTGGCCCGGGGGCGGGACTCACACTGTTCCTTATCTCCATGTACAAAGTGAACTGGGTGTCCTTGAACCCCCAGAGTCCACACACACTCACCCTCCACCCTGTTTCTTGAGCTTGGCACAGAGCAGCAGGTCAGTGAACAGGAAGACGTGGCGCAGCTTGCGTGCCCCCTCCACCAGCTCCACCATGAAGCTGTCCTTCAGCAGCTGCCGGTGCTGCAGGCACAGGACAGGGGCGGGGGTCAGGGAGCCAGCCTCCTGGAGAACCCCCCTCCCCGGCCCTAGGGGGAGAGGAACCCACTGGCACCCCTCAGTTTAACAAGCATGGGGGGCTGCACAGAGGTGACCAGGTCTGAGCAGCCTGGTCACTGAGGCCCTGGGGCGGGGAGGGGGGGGGTGTTGTCAGACACCACGCCCTCCCACCTTAATAAGGACAGCAGCCCAGCACCCCTTGTTCCACACGCAGGGCTGCACTTCCTGTAATCACCAGCAGAGGGCACCCACACCAGGCTCTAAGCCCGTTCCTCCTACTAGGGGGGTGTGGTAGGCAGGGGACACAGGGAGGAGTGGAAACCAGAAACCTCCAGGCCCCGTCACCAGCATGGCCTCCCTGACACCCCCGAGATGCCCCCATCTGTCTGAAGTCCTTCAACACGTCCAGGTGTTGCCCCAGCCCCTGCAGGTGGAGTGGACAGTGGCCCCTCTGGGACAGGTTTGCAGGCCCCGGGGGCTTCTCCCTGCCACCTCGGGTTGCCTGGACTTGAGCCAGCAGCCTGCTGTAGTGCCGGTGTGTCCTCAGAGCCATCTGCAGGCTGCCACCTTCCCCGCCAGCCATGAGTTCCAGGATCTGAACAACAGAAGCCTACAGCCTCACCTGCCACATCTGGGCTCACAGACCACTGCAGCCACATGAGCCATCTGACCCTCACTTGGAACCTGCCCGCCTCTACAACCGCCTGAGCCACTTCCTTGATGGAAACCCCTCTTGCTGTGAGGGTCCCGGCTCTCTTCTCTAGAGAGCCCCGAACGACTCACCTCGCCCTTCTTGACGGTCATGGACTGTCGGCGGGGCGTTATCTCCTCGTTGATGCTGGACAGGAAGTTCTGAGAGATCCGGAGGGCATCCTGCAGCAGCGGGTGGTCGGGGTGGCTGGGTGGCGTGTGCTTCAGCAGATCCTGCCCCCGGGAGGAGTGAGTCAAGTCAGAGAGAGAAGTGCGTGGGCCAGAGCTGCCTGCACCCACAGCCACACACGGTGGGACCCAGGTTGCCCGGGGTGCGCTCAGCACTGCTGCCGACAGGGCACCTGGGCTGGAGAGGAGGCCCTGGCAGCATGCCAAGACCCCCAGGGCCATGAGGGTCTACGGTTTCCCCATGCTCATGGCCACCCTGGGCACAACAGGACAGAACCTAGAGACAGCCAGGTCTTTCTTCCTAATCTGACCCTGGAGGCTCTGCTTCAGCATCATGGCCACCTCGGAGTCCGCACAGACCGACAGAGGTGGCTGCATACCTGTGGACATGAACCCGAGTCCCCTACATTGGAAGCAAGGACTGTACTAGCTGTTCCCCTCCCTGACTGCACCTGCCCCGTGTCCCGTCCACCTAGAAAGCCTGTGTCCACACAGACCAGGACACCTGCCTCCAGCACACTCCTCTCTGCCAGTGGCTGCTCTGTAGGTGACTAGGGGGCACTGGGGATACTGTGCATATCCCCTAGGCCAGCTCCAAGGCCCGAGTTTGTGGTGGGCAGAGACCAAGGGGAGTGTCAGTGGTAGCCCTTGGTGACAGGGGCTCGGGCAGCACTGGACCCTCAGGGGCTGTGACTTACGTGCAGGACGAGCGTGCTACGGGTCACCCGGTCCACGGGCTTGTAGAGCAGGGCTGTGGAGAGATGGCAGCTGTGAGGGGGCTGCACACCCCGACTTGCAGCCACCCCCGCGTGCAGGGCATGGCGGAAACGCAGCTTTGGGGCTGCCAGGAGTCAGCGCGGGCCCTTCTCTCAATGGCGGCCTTGGACCCCAGAGGTGCCCACATGGGATGACGGGGATGGCAACCCTGGCAGGGACTGGCTCTACGTCCAGGGTGAGTGGCCCAGGGAGCAGGCCAGCCACTGCTCACTGCTCCCAGTTCTGAGCTGTGGACAAGTGGCCATGTGATTCTGACAGCAGGAGCCTGAGCAGGGGCTGGTTGTCTGTGGAGCCTGCTCCCTGGTGAGGCGGGGGCCGGCCAGCCAGGCCTGAGCACTCCCCCAGCACGGGCACAGTGCCACGTGCCCTTTCCCAGACAAATACAGTTGCCATGCCCGCCTCACGGTGGGGGGTGGAACCCAAGGCCAGCTTGTGCCTGTCCCCTGGGCGCACACGGAGCTGGTCACACTGTCCCTGTTGGCACGAACGTCTCTGCTCACCTAAGCAGAGCTTTCTGCTCTGTGGGGGAGGTTACCTGCTGCCGGTGCAAGGGTGCTGACCCTGCCCAGCTGGCCACCCCGATCTGGGGTCACTTCAAGACTGACTCCCAGGCCACCATGTGAAATCGGGGACAGGAACACTGTCCGCCTTCAAGGCTCCTGGGAAGGCCACGATGCCACCGTCAGCCCAGCAAGCCCACGCCTGGCCACGAGAGCTGGCCGCATGGCCTCTTCTCCCTGGTCATCAGGGGCCACAGGCAGGTTCTGCTGCCCCCGCTGCCCCCGTCGACCCCCCAGCACCGGGACTCACTTTCCAGAGAGTTCTTGGTCGTCTGGTCCTTGGAGTCCTTGCTGCTCCTGGCTCTCAGATTCTACAGAGAGAAAAAGCACGTCTGTCCTCAGGAGCCCCGGGCACAGTGGTTACCGGTGGGCTGCTAACGGCAAGGTCAGTGGTTTGAGCTCCGCAGCCGCTCCACGAGAGAAAGAGGAGGCTCCCTGCTTGCGTGGCAGATGTACAGCTTTGGACACCCGCCAGGGGAAGGCCTGCTCGGTCCGCTAGTCACGGTGAGCGTGGACAATCTGGATGGCAGTGGGTTTCTGTGCCAGCCCACGCCTCGTCGGGATCACAGAAGCGGCCCTGACACAGTGGGGAGATCAGGAACCCTTAGCGCGCCCCCACCCCCTGCCCCAACTGAAGCGCAGTTTGAGCAGTCTATTCCGACTCACAGTGACCCTGCAGGACAGGGCGGAACGGCCACTGTGGGTTTCCAAAGCGGCCAATCTTACAGGGGCAGAGCGCCTCACCATTCTCCCTCGGGGAGCCGGGCATCTGGAACAGCCAGCCTCGATCGAGGTCAGCAGTCAGTGCTTACCCTGCCACGCCACCTAGGCCCTTCCTGGGCCTGCCAGGGAGAGGCAAGCAGCAGGTCCCTCCAAGCCAGGCAGGGCCTGCCCCACGGAGCCAATGCTGGCTGCTGCTCCCTCTCTGGCCAGGACCAGGGCAGACCGTGGGGTGGGGGTAACCGAGGGGTAATGCAGGTTTGGTCCGAGGCACCAAGAGTGAGGTTGGGGAGAGGGCCCTCAGTGGAGCTGCACTGTGTTTGATCCCGCGAGGCCCGGGCTGTGAGGTCGACCCCCTCAGGGTGGCCCCTGCCTCCAAGAGCCTGTCCTCCATGCCGTTCCGATGCCCGGGCTGGCCTCTGCCACATCGATTCCTCCCCACCGCCCAGAGCGCTCCCAACGAGTCTGACTCGGTGGGGCCCAAAGATGTGGGGGTGGTGCCCCCGAGCAGACCCCATAGGCAGATGCTGCTGTCGCCTGGCCAGAGCACAGCCCACGTCCCACCCCCAGGCCCATGTGCAAGCTGTCTGACCCCTCACCCCTCCAGACTCATTCAACTCTGGAGACCGGCACCCTGCCCCCACTTCCTTTTTGAAAATTTGATGTTCAATTGGCCCGGGTGGCATACTGGGGTCATGCTCAACCGGGCCGCGGGACTTCGATTGGCTGCCTCTCGGAAGAGCATCGCCACGCCCGCTTCGGTCTCTGGATGATGCCCTCTAGTTCTTGTTGGGTGTCACGGAGTTGGTTCTGACCCATACACACAACAGAACCAAACATGCCCGGTCCTGTGCCGACCCACAAGTCTCCCTGAGCCCACCCCGGCAGCCACGGTGGGGGGCCTTCTCCTCCTCCCACTGACCCCCCCAAACCAAACTCACTGACACGGAATCAGCTCTAACTCACGGGACACAGGACATGATAGGGCAGAGAGGAACTGCCCCGGGTGGGTTTCCGAGACGGGAACTCTTCCGGGAACAGCGAGCTCCGTCTTTCTCCCTTGGAGCAGCTGGTGGTTTCCAACGGCTGACCTTGGGTTAGCCACCCACATGTGACCCCCACGCCACCAGAGCTCCGCTGAGCCAAGTGTCCCCTAAAAGGACAGGTTGACGTTCTGACACTGCCTGCCACCTCCTCCTGCTGCCCGTGAATGACCCATGCGAACAGATGACCTCTCAGTGCAGAGGGACTCAGGTTCAATGAGGCCAAGATGAACCCGGGGGCCAGGGGCTGGCAGGACCAGAGGGAGGCCCGAACAGACAGAAGAGCCGCGTGAAGACGGGGCTGGGCTGTGAAGCGTCCACAAGCCACAGGCACCAGGGCCTGGAGGAGGCAGGCAGGACCCTCTCCCAGCAGCCTGGCCCCCGTCACTGAGGGAGACAGAACTGAGGGGGACCACAATTCTCTTGTCTTAGGACACCGAGTTGGGGCACCTGGCTAGGGCAGATGCAAGACAGGGACGCCAGCCTGTGGAAAGGCACCTGGGGGTGTCTGGGCTTGGATGGACTTGCAGTGACGTGGACGACTGGGTATGGCTCCTCTGTGTCTCCCACCAAATGTCAGGGGTGCAAGTCTGCAAATGGGACCTGTGGGACTAATCAGAGGTGATGGCACAGCTTTGCCACACCGCGGCAGGAAGAATCCCACAATCCTCAAGAAGGAAGAGCTAAGATCAGATATCAGGACAGAGGTAAGGGAAAAAGCCCACAGGAGCCTCAAGTCTCCACATCCCGGAGACCAGAGCACTAGATGGTGCCCGGCGACGGGGCTAGCAGTATGGAGGAGAGCACAACAGGAGGCCTGCAGAGAGGAGGGGACAATGTGGAGCAAAACTGAAGCATAAGCAAGGCCAGGCTCCCTGGGCCGAGAGGCTGGTGGGGCTCCCTAGACTCGGGCACTTAGACGCTGTTCAGGCCTGGAACGGAACTTCCCTCCCAGCTCCACTTGCATCCACCTCTCAGACCCGAGTCTGTAATGGGGACAGTGACCCTGGGGAGGGTGCACTGCTCAGAACATTCCAGCAAAGGGCAGCATGTGCGCATGTGCTGGAGAGAAGGGTGGGAGGGCGGGAAGGGGCAAGAGGGAAGGGTGATTCCAAACGGGAAACCCAGCGAGGACCCAGGAGGAGAGCGCTGTGACCAGGTGGGGACTGCGGTCAATGTCTTCAAACACCAGGTGCAGGAACTGCTGAGTGGGAAATGGATTCGCTCTGTAAACTGTCGCCCAAATCCATCAATCGATCGATCAATCCATAAATCTACCTATCTACTTAACTGTCATCACCTATCAATCAATCCTCCTACTTACCTATCACCTCTCTCACACACACACACACACACACACTAACATCAGAGCCCATCTCCATCCCCGACTCCTGGTCTTACTCTTCCTGGTCTTACTCTTCTGGAAGCTTTGCCGATTCCTCCCAGCCTCCTTGGAAATGTGGAAATGCCACCCGATACAAACACCACACACTCACGGAGGCCGCTTCACGGCCTTGAATTCCAGCACATTCCAGAAGATCCTAGCACCAGCCCAGACTCCCACTCAAACGCGGGCAGGCAGTGGGCCACACATCCCTCCCCACCCCCAACCGCGGACCTCTGCCTCCTGGGTAGAAAGTCATCCCAGATGGACTTGAATTTGACCTGACTGACCTGCAGCCCTTCTTAAAGGATTAGGGCTCTAATTGGTCACAGCTGCTTGGAATTCCACACCAACGCCCCAGCTGTCTGGGATGGGACGGGGCGCCTGTTAATTGAATGTGCTGAGGAGGAGTTGGGCTGGCAGTGGCGGGGCAGCTGTGGCCGTGGGGACAGGCCAGTGCCAGCAGGGAAAGCAAGATGCCGGCTGACATGGCCACCTCCCATGATAAAGTCTGGAGGGTGCACTTGAGGTCCTATCTGGGCCCGAGTGGCTGACTCATTACAGGCCCCTCATTTCTGTCTCTCTCTTGGGGCAGCCTTTCCCCCAGGGCCCTCAATTAGGATGGTGCACCCAGTCTGGAATCCAGGATGCTAGAGATGTCAAAGAAGCCCTCAGAGCTCAGGGAGTTTAGGTGTTATGCTGTGAGTGCTACAGTCAGGGGGTTCAAACCCACCAGCCGCTCCTCCCGAGAAAGATGAGGCGGCATGCTCCTGTAAAGACTGACAGCCTTGGAAGCTCTAGGGGGCGGTTCTAGTCTGCCTTGCAGGGCTGCTTTGTGCTGGAACTTGAACTTGATGGCAGTGGGTTTGGGGTTTGAGTTACCGACCTCAGTGGTAGCATCATGACACAGAGAAAAGACTGACCTTGTCAAGGATTTCGTCCTGCGTGGCGCCCCCCTCAATGATCGTGGAAGCAGCAGCCAAGAGATGAAACCATGCACACGGTGCACTGGGTACATGTGCCCCACAAGACCTTGCTCGAGTGTTGAAAAGCAAGGGTGTTCCCGTAGAGCCTAAGGGGCACCCCAGCCCGGACACAGTGTGTTCCGTCTCCGCACATGCGCGTGAAAGCGGGCCACAGGGGGAAGGAGACCGGAGAGGAATGGACGGCTTGGATTACGACGCTGGTGAGGAATACTGAGAGCACCACGCGCTGCCCAAGGGACAGAGAAATCCGTCTTGGAACAAGCGAGGGCGGTGAGACCGGGTCTCACGTACTTTGGACGTGTGGTCAGGAGAGACCAGTCCCTGGAGGAGGACGTCATGCTTGGTCAAGGAGAGGGGCAGTGAGAGAGAGGAAGACCTTCGACCAGAAGGAGGGACATAGTGGCTACATCAAGGGGCTCCAACCTCAGGGCCGCTGTGAGGATGGCGCAGCGTGGACAGGGCTTCGCCTGCTGGGCACAGGGCTGCTAGGCACCTAACCACCACCTAAGTGCTGTTGGCTCTGCACCCACCCGGTGGTGCCACAGATGAAAGATAATGGGTTTGACTTTATTTCTGTTGTGTGTGTGTGTGTGGGGGGGGGGAGGCGGGGAGGTGACCTCTGCAGGGAAATAGCACCCCAGGTGACCTGGCCTGTGCACACCTGCCCTCTCGCAGCTCCACAAGCTCAGGTAGAGGGAGGGGAGGGGAGGAGGGTCATTCCTCTGGCTGCACCCCGAGCCACCTGCCCTCCTCACCGCCCCATTGCCACCTGGTGGAGAGCCCACGTTGCATCTCCCAGGCGGTCAGTCTCCACAGGAGCGGGCAGCCTTGTCTTTCTCCAGCAGAGCGAGGCTGGTGGGTTTGAACCACTGACCTTGCTGGCTCAACGCTTGGCCCACAGCCTGGTCTCAGCCATTCCACATGACAGGGAGCGATCACTGGCAGGCCCTGTGCTGGGCGGCTCCTGCAGGCAGTGTCTGCCACATGTACCCTCGCATGTGAGGAGCACTTCTGGGGCAGCCCCTGACCTGGAATCCATGCTCTCTCATTCCCTGGGTGCGTGGGCGCGCGCGCGGAGCATCTGCCAGGCACTTACCTCGGAGATTTCTGCAAACTGAGCGTTGGCCTGGCAGCACTTCTCCGCTGTCTCCATGGCGATGCTGTAGTTGTCCACAAAGGCCCGGTACACGCCCAGCTGGCTGGCCTGCAGGGGGAGGGTGGCAGGCAGCACAGGCTGGAGCAGGGGTGGGTGGGTCACCTCCCCAGAACCCTGGGTCAGATGCATAGCGGCCCTGCAGGGACCTCCAGTGTGGAGGCGGAGCCCTCCCACGTGGGGCTCCCTCCCACCTGCCTCCCCTCTCCTCCCCTCTCACAGCATGCCTCTCCCACCCAAATGACAGGATGGGTGACTCATGCCCGGCCAGGTAAGCTAAGCTTCCTGCCCACCTACCAGCTGGGAGCAAGCAGCAGAACTCCAGGACAAGGCTGTCAGTATCAGGCCCCCACCCTCCCCACCCCCGTCCCCCCGCCCGGCAGGTTTCCTAACCCAGCAGTGGGAGGCTGCCTTCCACCAGGAGAATGGGCTAGACTCCCAGCCACTACCGCTGTGCCATGCTGGGACACTGAGCAGGCCGCGGCGGAGCCTTCTGACTCTAATGAACTAGGAAGAAAGGCCTGGAGATAAGCTCGCGCAACCCAGTCCAGGGAAACGCTCGATGGACGGCCACCAGGCACCTGCAGCCGGTCTGGTCCCAGGGGCTGCAGCAGCGGGCAGGGGTTCACTCTGACAGGTGCTGGGTCACCACACCAGAGGTGTTTCTACCTCGGGTGTCCATGCAGACTCGCTACACAGCCAGGCCCCCTCGCCTCTGGGACCCCTGTCCACCGTTGAGGAGGTCATGGGGAGACCAGGGCCAGGCGACAGAGCTAGGGGTCTCCCAGTGTGGCCGAGGGGGAGCTGAAGGCAGGAGGGGCTCACAGGTCCTACCACCTGCACCGCGTCGAAGCCACGTCTCAAACCGCACACAGGGCAACCCGAACCTTGCTTTGCTTCTGCCCACACCTGGCACCCCCGGCCCCCGGGGTCTGCAGGGGCCTGGGGCTGCAGGAAGAGAGGACGCCTTTGCACCCCACTGCATGCATCACCCCCAAGGCGAGGTCTTCATCCCGCCTCACGGCAACCCCAAACCAACTAAACCCCACTGCCACCCATTCCGACTCAGAGTGACCCAAAATAGCACTTCCGAGGCCGTCTGTCTTCAAGGGTGCAGACAGGAGCCTCTCTCTCTCAAGGAGCAGCTGGTGGGTTGGAACTGCCGACCTTGGGGGGAGCAGCCCCACACTGAACCCACGGTGTTACCAGACTCAGAGCAACCCCGTAGGGCAGACTAGATCTCTGTGCCTTTGGGTTTCTGTAACCGTACCTCTTTGATGGCAGCAGACAGCCTCCTCTTCCTCCCTCAGGGCAGTGGCTGGGATGACCTGCCACCAAGTTGGTTTTGACTCACAGTTACCCGTGCACAAGAGAATGAGACCCAGCTCAGCCCTGCCGCATCCTCACAATTGCTCTTACAGTAATTCATTTTGTCACCTGGGCCTTCTTCTTTTGGGGGGCCCTGCTGTTTTACTAAGCACGATGTCCTTTCTCCAGAGACCGGTCTCTCCTGACAACATGTCCAAAGCATGTGAGATGAAGTCCTGCCCGTCCTTTGCCTCCAAGAAGCATTCTGACCGCACTTCGTCTGTCTGTCCTTTTGGCACGTTCAATAGTCTTGGCTAGCACCGTCGTTCAAACCCCATAGACTCTTCTTCGGTCTTCCTTATCCAACGTTTAGCTTTCACCTGCCCCGGAGGCGACCGAAGGTACCAGGGTTCGGGCCAGGCACAACTTAGTCCGCAAAGTGACACCCTTGCTTGCCAGCACGGCAAGGAGGCCTCGTGCAGCCGAGTTCCCGGATGCGCTGTGCCGTTTGATCGCTTGACTGCAGCTTCCATGAGCATGGACACAAGCAGACAAGAATCCTTGACAAGGTCAACTTCTCCTCCATTCTCAGGTTACCACCCCTTGGCCCAGTTGTGAGGTTTTGGGCCTTGTTTACAAGGAGTTGTGATCCACACGGAAGGCCGCTGCGATCCTTGATCGGCATCAGCAGGTGCGCCACGTTCTCACTGTCAGCCAGCAAGGCGTGTCCCCTGCACATCACAGGTTAAGAAGCCTTCCTCCAATCCGGATGCGTCTTCTTCTTCATATAATCCGGCTTCTCTGATCATTGGCTCGGCATCCAGATTGAGTCCGTATGGTGAGAGGACACGACCCTGACGCACTGCACTCCTTTCCCGGTTTTAAACCATGCAGCAGTCCCTTGCTCTGTTCGCACAACTGCCTCCTGAACCAGGTACAGGTTCCACATGGGCACGATGAAGGGTTCTGGAATTCCCGTTCTTCCCAAAGCTATCCACAGTTTATGACCCGCACAGTCGAATGCCTTGGCATTAAGTCAACACACAAGTAAACATCTTCCAGCCAGGATCCAGCTGACGTCATATCCCTTGTTCCACGCCCTCTTCTGAATCTCGCCAGACCCTCTGGAAGCTACCTGTCAATGCGCTGGTACAACGGTTGTTGGAAGGTAATTCTGAAACATGTTACTAGCATGTGATCTCAATGACACTGGAATGTTCACAGACGTTGGGTCACCTTTCTTTGGCACGTGTACAAATATGCATCTCTTCCAGTCGGCTGGTCACGTAGCTGTCTTCCAAATGTCCTGGCATAGTAAGTGCTTCCAGCGCTTCATCGGCTTGCTGAAACATGTCCGTTGGGATCCCACCAATTCCCGGAGCCTTGGTTTTGGCTAATGCATTCGGCGCAGCTTGGATTTCTTCCTTCAGCACCATTGGTTCTTGCTCACACACCACCTCCTGAAATGGTGGCATGGCAACTGGATTTTGGTACAATGACCGTATGTTCTTTCCATCTTGATTTTTCCCGCATCATTCAATATTTTGCCTATCACATCTTCCAAGATTGCAACCCGAGGCGTGACTTTTTCCTTGAGTTCTTTCCGTTTCAGAGATGCTGAGCGTGCTCTTCCCGGTTGGTTTTCTAATTCTAACTCTAGGTTTTTGCCCTTGTCAGGATCACATTTGGCTTGATCTTCTCGAGCTGCCCTTTGACATGTTCTGTTCCGCTCTTTAACTTCATTCTTTCTTCCATTTGCCATAGCTACTCTTCGATGAAGAGTCAGGTAGCTTCAGAGTCTCTTTTGACACCCACGCTCATCTTTTCTTTCCTTCCTGTCTGTTTCATGGCCTTTGACTTTCTTTCTTTTTTAAAACATTTTATTAGGGGCTCATACAACTGTTATCCCAATCCATACACACATCAATTGTGTAAAGCGCATCTGTACATCATTCTCAAAACATTTTCTCTCCACTTAAACCCCCGACATTAGGTCCTCATTTTTCCCCTTCCTTCCTGGCTCCCCCTCCCTCATGAGCCCTTGATAGTTTATAAATGGGTATTTTGTCATATCTTGCCCTGTCCGACGTCTCCCTTCACCCACTTTTCGGTTGTCCGTCCCCCAGGGAGGAGGTCACATATAGTTCCTTGTACTTGGTTCCCTCTTTCCTACCCACTCTCCCTCTACCCTCCCAGTATCGCCACTCACACCACTGGTCCTGTAGGGCTCATCCACCCTAGATTCCCTATATTTTCAGTTCCTATCTGTACCAGTGTACATCCTCTGGTCTAGCCAGACTTGCAAGGTCGAATTGGGGTCATGGTAGTGGGAGCAGGGAGGAAACATTTAGGAACTAGAGGAAAGTTGTATTTCTCATCGTTGTTACATCGCCCCCTGACTGGCTCACCTCCTCCCCTAGACCCCTCTGCAAGGGGATCTCCAGTGGCCTGCTAATGGGCTTTGGGTCCCCACTCCGCACTCCCCCCATCCTTCACTATGGTAAGATTTTTTGTTCTGATGATGCCTTACACCTGATCCCTTTGACACCTCGTGGTTGCACAGGCTGGCGTGCTTCTTCCATGTGGGCTTTGTTGCTTCGGAGCGTGATGGCCTTTGGCGTTCTTAATGAAGTTCTTGGTGCCCTCCCACAGCTCTCATGTCTTCTGTCATTCGTGTTCAATGCATCCCATCTGTTCTTGCGGCGTTCTAGAAATTCAGGTGGCATGGACTCAAGGTTGTATCTGGCGCTCGTGAACCTGGTTTAATTTTTTTCCGCTTCACCTGAACTTACCTAGTCCGCTGCCGGCCTTGTGTCAGGTGCTGATATTGAGCTTCTCCGCCGCCTCTCCCCACAGGTGAAGTGAATTCGGTTTCTGTGCATTCCGTCTGGAGAAGTCCATGTGTACAGTCGCCATGTGTGTTGTTGGGAAAAGGCATTGGCGATGACCAAGTCACTGGTCTTGCTGAGGTCTATCATGGGAGCGCCGGCTTTGTGTCTCTCCCCAAGTTCATATTTTCCAACTACTCTCCCTTCTGTGTTTCCAACTTTCAGATCCCAGTTGCCACTAACTATCGATGCATCTTGATTGCACGTTTGATCCATTTCAGATTGAAGGCACTGGTAGAATTCTTCAGTTCCTTCGGCACTAGCTTCAATGGTCGGGGCAAACATCTGAATAATCATTGAATTGACTGGATTTCCCCGAATGTAAATAGATAGAATCTTATCACAGATAACACTGTGCTTCCGGGTAGATCTTGAAATGTTCTTTCTGATGATCAATGCCACAATGCCATTCCTCCTGATCATGTCATTCCCCGCACGGTAAGCCACATGATTTTCGGATTCAAAATGTCCATGTCAAATGTCAGTCCATGTCAGCTCATTCACACCTAGGATACCCATCTTTACATGTTCTCCTTCGTTTCTGACGACTTTCGATATTCCTAGATTCATACTTCGTACACTCCAAGTTCCAATGATTAGATTTTTCTTCCAGCTGTTCCTTCTCATGTGAGTCGTGCCCCATCGGCAAACGAAGGTCCCGAAGGCTTTTCTCCCACGGGCTTTACTCTGCGCACATCACCCCTGGTCGGCGGCCACTTTGAGAAGGCAGCTCGTCCTCGGTCAGGGTTTGAGCACCTTCCGACCTGAGAGGGTCGTCTTCTGGCCTCTGACACCTGCTCACTCTCCACGGAGACCCACCCACTCCGGGTGACCCTGCTGCCATCTGAAATACCAGCGACCTCCCCTCCAGCCACCACAGTCCGACAAACGGACAGGCAGGGGGTGTTCAGAGCAGCTAGTGAGTTTGAATGGCCCTCGCTGCGGTTAGCAGCCCAGCGTTTAGCCCACGACACCATCTGGGCTCCCACATCCCAAGACAGTATCCCCACAAGACTGAAGTCACCAAGATGCTCAGACGAAACGGGGCTACGTGAGCTACAACCTCATCCACCTTCAGACCAGGAGAACGAGATGGTGCCCCGCCGCTCCACTAACTGTCCTCACCAGGGTCACAAGTGATGGTCCTCGAGCCAAAAAAACCCCGAAACCAACCCCACTGCCATTGTCAAGGGTGGCTCATGGTGACACGACAGGGCCGGGCAGGCCTGTTCCCTGGGATGATTGAGGCTGTCAGTCTTCACGAGAACAGACAGTCTCATCTTTCTCCTGTGGAACGGCTGGTGGGTTTGAACTGCTGACCTTGTGGTGAGCGGCCCGATGCTTACCCCACTCTACCAGCTCACTCACTCCACTGCTCGCTCCCTCACTCATGGGAGCAAGCCGGGTGGTGAGCAGGCTAAGTGTTGGGCTACCAACTGGAAAGTCAGCTGTTTGAAGCCTCCAGCCTCTCCTTGGGAGAAAGATGAGGCAGTCTGCTCCCGTAATGATGAGCACTCAGAAACCTACAGGAGCCCCCACCCCTGGGGGACTCCTAGGGCTGGGGCAGCCTCTGACTGGGCAGCTGCTGCTCCTGGCACCTAGATTCCGAGGCAGCCACACCCCGGGGCCTGACCAGCTCCCTGACACAGGCGTATGAAGGAGGGGCTCCTGTCAGTCACCAGAGAACAGTGCCATGACAGCTCCCGCCGAGAGCTCCCCCCTCTCCGTCCCCCAGGTCTCTGAGCCGATTCTCCCCTTTGGACAAGCTCTGCCCCAGCTGGGCGCCTGAAACCACCGCAGGCCTGGCTCTTGGTGGGCCCCATGTGCCGTGGGGGCGGGCAATCAAAGGCTGCGGTCCTTTGAAAGTCCATTGCCAGGCCTTTCTTAGGAGGGACATCTGAGTGGCTTTGAACGTCTAACCTTTTGGTGAGTGGACTCGAGGGTTAACCAGGTACACACCCAGGCCCAGGTGAGGTCATGGGAGAGACAAAGCAAGCCAGGGCTGCCACCCGGAGGGCGGCCTGAGCCGAGCAGAGAGGTGCTCAAGAGCTCTGGGCCCTGAGCACATCCCCAGCCCCGTCCCAAGACCTCTCGGGGCTCCCTCCCGCCTTGGGTCAGTGCCGGGCGGCGAGGTGTCTGGGACCCCAAGTGAGGCTTGGTGGGGTGAGAAGCGGGCTGCCTCACCAACTTCTGGAAGAGGTCGCCCACTCGCTGCTGGTGGCCCCACTGCTGCACGCGCGGGAGGAGCCCGTCGTAGAAGTCCCTGTGGATCTCGTGGAGCTCCGGCACCTTAAAGAAGATGGTCTCGATCTGCTGGCTCGTCAGCACCGGCTGGGAGGTGGTGGCCGCCGCCTTCAGGGGTTTCATGGGCTGGAAGAGGGCACAGGTGTGAGTCCAGGTGAGGTGACCAGGTGAGGGGACAAAGGGAGGAGGACAGGGAAGAGAGGCCCAGGGGAAAGGATACAAGGGAAAGGAGTCCAGGTGAGGTGAACAGGCGAGAGAGTCCAGGTGAGGGAGCCCCCAGTAAGGCGACTAGAAGAGGGAGCCCAGGTGAGGGCCGTCCAGGTGAGAGTGACCCAGGTGAGAGAGTCCAGGTAAGGGTAGCCCAAGTGAGAAAGCCCAAGCGAGACCGTCAGGTGAAGGGGTTCGGGTGAGAGGACACAGGTAAAGCAGCCAGGTGAGAGAACATAGGTGAGGTGGTCAGGTTGGGGGGGTGGAGTGGAGAGAGAACAAGCAAGGGGGCCCAGGTGAGGCATTGCGCATCCCTCAGCTGCATGCTGCATCACTACGGTGAGCTGTCCTCCAGTCTGTTGCTGGCCCATGGTGACCCTACGCACAACAGAAGGACGCCCTGCCCACTAATCCACAGGGCCTCCCTGGTTCACCACGACTTTCTCCTTAGTCTTAGCCTGGAAGCCCCCCTGAAACCCGTTCAGCGTCAGAGCAACCACACACCGGCCTCCACTGACAGCACCTGAGGGGCCCTTGGTGAGAATCCAGCCGGGGTCTCCCCCAGGGGCCACCAGGCCCACAGCTGCAGGCATGGCTGTTATTTAACACCCCCACCCCCACCCCTGGAGCAGCCCGATTGAGCAGGGAGCTTCCACACGGTCTCCATGGCCCTGGTGGGGCAATCAGGCAGGTGGGGTGCTCGGGCCCACCCCTCACCAGCAGCAGGGCCTCCAGGTGGTTCAGGTACAGCTCCTCACTGGCCAGGATTCCCGACAGGACCCATTTTCTCATCTCCAAGCCCTTCTCCACGTCCAGCTCGCCCTGCAGGAGAAACAGGGACAGCTCAGCTCAGCCCAGGGAGGCTGGGGGCGGCCCTGCCCTGTGGTGCCTGCACTCTGATCAGACCCCCAGGGCAGGCTCCGAGCCCCAGCACCTACCAGGCCACTCGCCACTGCTACTTCGAATGCCGGAGGGCCACCCTGGGCTGGAACATTCCCAGCAACAGGAAGCAGAGTTCAGCGGAGCAGGCAGGACAGTGGTGGTCCTCAGCCGTCCGCCAACAGGAGAGGGCAGCAGGCCCTGATGCCTTAGACCGAGGTGGTATGGCCACCACACAGGAGGCCAGGCCAGGGGACCCCTCCACAGGGCTGCCCTTGCTCTGCCTGCCTCACCCGGAATTTCTCTTTGCTCATTATTGCCTGACCCTTGGACTGACACACGGGACTTGGACCTTGGCAGTGGCTCCTCCTCAGCCCTCCCTGCCTTCCTGGTGCTGAGGAAGCCAGGCCTGAGCCAGGTCACCCGCCTAGGGGAGACCTGATTCCTAACCTGAGAGCCAGGCTTGGGTCCTGCCACATACCTATGGGCCGGGGGAGGGAGAACCAGCCCCTAAAACCTGGGCCCTTGCCCCCTAGCTCGCTGTGGACTCTGATGCTCCATGGGCCTGCTGATGGGGGCCCCTGGCAAGAGTCAGCTTCACCGCCCCTCAGATGCCCAGGAGACCTGTGTAGCCACTGCTGTGCCTACGGACAGAGCTGATGTGCAGTGTCAGTGTGGGGACAGCCTCCGAGCCTGCTGGAGCCTGCCCCCAGTCCAGGTGTGACGAAGGGGGTGAAAGCAAGATATACCCTGAGCCTCCTTGTCCCCCACCCCCACCCTGTGACTCCCCGACATTGTCCCTTGGGACTTGGTTTGTCCCTTTACCCAAACAGCTCTCCTGGGCTATTGCTTGGCATTGGGATGCTTCTCAGGGGGTGGGGGTGGTGTGTGTGTGTAAGAGAGACAGGGAGAGAAAGAGAGAGTGTGTGTGTGTTTGTGAAAGAGAGAGAGAGAGAGAGAATGCTGAATGCTTATCTGTGTCTGGGCGTGTCTGGATGAGAATGTTTATCGGCATTTGTCTAGACTGGGGACAGCAGTCCACTCCCAGGACAGGACACTCAGGCCCAGGGCACCAGAGTCTGGGGGCAGCAGCCCCAGGTGTGGACCCAGGGTGGGGCGTACCTGGCAGAGATGTGCCAGGTGAGGCTCAGGGACCCCACATCCCGTAAGATGAGCGGGCTGGAACGGACACTGCCTTGGGCACCTGTGACTCCCCCACCTCCGTCTTGCTGTCTCACAGGCCACGGTGGCCCCCTGGTCCAGCTGGTCCACTACCCAGCCTATGATATGGCAGCTGATCCTGCCCATGCTGCCTACCACGCTCACATCCAGGGCCCTCCGGCAGCCACCATGCCAGCCCTGCTCACGTTCACGGGAATAATCTCGTTGCTCTAGGGCCCGTGGGCTGGTGGTGGTGGGGAATACCGGTTCACCCCACCCCTGTGGGCCGGTGGTGGTGGTGGTGGTGGTGGTGGTGAATACCGGTTCACTGCAGACTGGAGGACACAGCACCAGTAGGGTGGACCCCCGAGTCCAGCCCTCCCTTCAGAGAAGGGTGTGGGCCCATCCTGGGGAATAGCTGGCTGGGAGTGGCCAGCCCCAGAGCCCTGCCAGATCTTTGGGGACACCTGAGGGAAGTCAGAGAGCTGGCCGCCAGCACAGGGGAGGGGCCGAGGCAAAGGCAGGGGCCCAACACACAGCTGGAGCCTGGAAAAAGCTACAGCTGTCGGAAAACACTGCGTGCCCTGCGGCTATCTTCAGCTCCAGGGACAGGCAGCTCCGGGCCCAGCACAGAGGCCTGCCCCCCCCCACCCCCCCACTGCACTGCACATGGGACTGAGCATCATGGGCTTTTCCAGTGGCTGTTTTTTAGCAGCCAACCGCCAGGCCCTTCTTCCCACTCCCCGCCCCGCATCCCAGCAACACAAAAGCCTCCAGGGAAGGGTGGGAGGTGTGGTGTGCTGGGCAGAAATTCACAGCTGGGGACGAGTACAAACTGGCTTTTGACGAGCCCCTGCTCAGTGGTAGGTCAGCAGTTCAAATCCCTGCTCAACGAGAGAACGATGAGGCCATCGTCAAGAGGGACAGGCTCTCAAGTCCTCTGCAGGGTCGCTGTGAACGGGACGGACCCAATGGCCAAAAGAACCTGCACTCACTGCGGCTCACAGTGACACCCCCCCCCCC
>NW_022103926.1:8934233-8948051 GCF_000313985.2 Echinops telfairi
GCAGCCCAGCGCACAACCACTAGGCCACCAAGGCTCCTCGGGCTGGAGGGCAGTGAGGTTTAAATACACACGTGGACATGCAAGCATCATGGGCTGTGCGTCTCGGGAGAACGCAGCCTTTGCACCAAAACACCAAGCCCACTGCTCTCGGGTCAACCTGGGACTGGGTGGGACGGTCCCTTGGGGTTCTGTAGACTGCAACACTTTACAGGAGTTGAAAGCCTCATCTTTTCAAATCGGAGCGGCTGGGGGTCTCAACCCACTGACGGTGTGGTTAGCAGCCCGACTCATAACCATTCCCTCAAACTCACTGCCACAGAGTCGATGCCAACTCATGGTGAACCACAAGACGGGCAGAGCTGCCCTGCGAGCTTCTGAGACGGTCATTCTTTTTTTTTTTAAATCATTCTATTGGGGGCTTGTACAACTTTTATCACAATCCATCCATTCATCCATTGTGTCAAGCACATTTGTTGTCCTCATCATTCTCAAAACATTTGCTTTCTACTTGAGCCCTTGGTATCAGCTCCTCACTTTTTCCTCTCCCCAGCCCCCACCATGAACCCTTGATAATTTATAGATTATTACTATTTTGTCATGTCTTACACTGTCCGACGTCTCCCTTCACCCACTGTTCTGTTGTTCATCCCCTAGGGAGGGGGTTTAATGTAGATCCTTGTAATCGGTTCCCCCTTTCTCCTCTACCTTCCCTGGTTCCCCCTTTCTTCTCTACCTTCCCTCCGCCATCCCGGTATCGCCACTCTCGCCACTGGTCCTGAGGAGTTCATCTGCCCTGGATTCCCTGTGTTTCCAATTCCTATCTGTACCAGTGTACATCCTCTGGTCTAGCCAGATTTGTAAGGTAGAATTGGGGTCACAATAGTGTTGGGGGGGGGAGCATTTAGGAACTAAAAGAAAGTTGTAGGTTCCATCATTGCTACACTGCATCCTGACTGACTCATCTCCTCCCCGAGACCC
The DNA here is from genome assembly GCF_000313985.2 of Echinops telfairi. Taxonomy (NCBI): domain Eukaryota; kingdom Metazoa; phylum Chordata; class Mammalia; order Afrosoricida; family Tenrecidae; genus Echinops; species Echinops telfairi. The sequence continues at coordinate 8,935,212 of NW_022103926.1, forward strand.
TTCCGTAAGGGGATGTCCAATTGCTTACAGATGGGCTTTGGGTCTCCACTCTGCACCCCCCTCATTTCACAATAATATGAGTTTTTGTTCTGGGTCTTTAATGCCTGATACCTGATCCCATTGACACCTCGTGATCACACAGGCTGGTGTGCTTCTTCCATGAGGGCTTTGTTGCTTCTGAGCTAGATGGCCGCTTGTTTACCTTCAAGCCTTTAAGACCCCAGAAGCTATGTCTTTTGATAGCCGGGCACCATCAGCTTTTTAAACCACATTTGTTCATGCACCCTTTACGGGAGTAGAAAGCCCGGTCTTTCTTGTTGACCTGCCCCACACAGGAGACACTCACCCCTTTGGGCTCGGAGGCTCCGGCGGTCAGCGCCTCCCGGCCGGCCCTGCTCTTACTGCCAAGGTGCGGGGAGGAGGAGGGGGAGTCGTCGATGTAGGGCAGCCCATCCTGGTGCCTCCGCTGCTCCTCCGCCTGGTCCGCGGCGCAGCTGTAACCGGGGGGCGTCCCGAACGCAGCATCTGTGCATGCAGAGAGGAAGCCGCGTCAGAGATGGAGAAGACGCCCCACCTGGCCAAGCCCCCTAAGCAGCAGATGCCACGGGCATGCTGACCACAAGCCCCCGGCGCCCAACCCCACCAAGACAGGGCTTGTCGCACAAACAGCGCAAAGCCAGGCCCTTGAAAACAAGGGCGCTTTGGAAGGCAGTGCATAAATTCCATCACTTTGAATTTCACTGGGCCACACTTTGGGAAGCCTGCTGTGACGGGGACATGGCCGTTCCTCCAAGAGGGCCGGGGTTGTGACTGGAATCCCCCACCCCTCCCATCCATAGTCCACTGCTGTCAAGTACGCATCCCAACTCAAAGCAGCGCAGCGAGACGGAGAACTAGTCTCTAGGGCAGCGGTTCCCAACTTTCCTAATGCCGTGACCTGTTGATACAGTTCCTCGTGTGCTGGTGACCCCCGCAACCATATAAAATTATTTTCCTTGCTCCTGCATCACTGTCATTTTGCTACGGTTGTGAATCGGGCGACCCCTGTGAAAGGGTCGTTTGACACACACACCCCCAAGGGGGTCGTGATCCACAGGTTGAGGACCACTGCTCTAGGGTGGCCAAGGCGGTCGATCTTTACAGGAGCAGGCAGCCTCATCTTTCTGACAGGGAGCAGCTCCGAACACAAACTCACCGCCATCCAGTCCACGCCGACTCAGTGACCCTAGAGGACAGGGCAGAACTGCCCCTATGGGGTACGAGAGCGGCTGGTGGTTTTGAGCCCCTGACCTTGCAATTAGCAGCCCAATGGATAGATGCCACCAGGGCTCCTCGCTAAGTGGAAGGTCGGGGTTCAAACCCACCAGCTGCTCTCCTTTGAGGGAGAAAGATGAGGCTGTCTGCCCCCACAAAGATTGAGTCTTCGAAAAACACAACGGTAGTTCTACGCTGTCTTCTGGGGTCGCTAGGAGTCAGAATCAACTCAATGGCAGAAAGGTGTTTTTGTGGGTGGGGTGCGGGGCGGGGGGTATAGTTAGCCCTAGTCTATCAAAGACCACAGCTTTCAGTATAGAGATACCTCAATGTCAAAACAAAAACAAAATCCACACAACAGGACCAGTAGACAACATCATAATCAACAGAGAAAAGGTGGACGTTGTGAAGGATTCCCATCTTGCTTGGTTGGATCCACAGCCAATGCTCATGGAAGCAGCAGTCGCGATCCAACGACCCATTGCATTGGGTAAATCTGGTGCACAAGACCTCTTTCAAGTGTTGAAGAGCGAGGAGGAAGGTAGCCCTGGCCCTATGCGTGTGAAAGTTGGACAATGAAGAATGAAGACCGCCTGGTGCTGGTTAAGAATATTGAAACCACCATGGCCGGCAAATCGGTCTTGGCCGAAGTATAGCCGGAATGCTCCTTAAAACTGAGCACGGAGAGACTGTGTGCCAGGTACTGGGGACGTGTTGTCAGGAGAGACCAGGCCCTGGAGAAGGGCATAAAGCAGAGGCCAGAGAAAAAGAGGAAGGCCCACCAGGGCATGGACAGACACAGGGCACAACAATGGGCTCAGATATGAACAGGATTGCAAGAGTGGTGCAGGGCCGGGCAGCACCGTTTGGGTCACTATGGGTCTGAAGGCCTATAACGCTCAATCCATTCATCCATCTGGGGAGGGTGGTCCAGTGGTAGAATTCCCACCGTCCAGCAGGAGGCCGGAGCAGCACGGTAGGTTGACTTTCTCCAGCGTGAGCGCAGGGACAGGATACTGTGGCCAGGAGCACATCTCGGGAACGTCTGCAGCAGTCCAGGATCATTCCCTCCACTCCCAGCCTCCCCGCCTTCGCTCCCGGCTCTTCTCCACCCATCCTCCCCAAACACAATCAATGAGCTAGGGTTACATGAGCCCCAGGGCAGCCTGTTGCATCCCTCAACTTTCCCACCAGTGAAACAGGGGCAGGGATGACGCTCTCCCCCACCTGCCGGGGAGGTGGCTTCCAGAAGCCCAGGCATCATTTACCCTCAGGACTGGAGGCTCAGGGCTCCCTCTGATCCCTCCTGCGATGCTTGTCACGTGGCTGCCCTTTCAAGAAAGTTGGGGCCCCTCCCATCTGGCTTCTCCCTGCGGCTCCCAGGGAGGCTGACGACTCTGCTTTAGGGCCCACTGTGGGGCCCATGGGCTGAGGAGACGCTGACTGGAGCACCCCCCCACCCCTGCCCTGCCATTGCCCCCTGGGTTGAGGCGTGAGCTACACAGGGTCAGAGAGTGACCCTGGTGTGATACCCCAGTGTCAGCCCACACCAGCTCATCACACCCACCCTCCCACCGCCCACAGCAACGGCAGGGCCTCCCCCCTCCTCCCCCGCCCCCGCCAGCAAATCTCTGAGTGATGCAAGCAGTTTGCCTGCTCGGTTGCTCACCCAAAGGTAGAAGGTTCCAGCTCTTAAGAAAGGCCCGGCGTCCCCTCCCAAGCGGTCAGCCATGGCCGACCCTGGGGGCACAGGGTTTCTCTCATGCACAAGGGGGCGCTCCACATCGGGATCCGTGCCACAGCAGTCGGCACCCTTGAGCCCGCTGTTTTTGTGTACAGATCCCGCAGTGGCACCCACAGGCTGCAGGCTCAAGCCCACCAGGAAATAAGGACTAGTGACCAGCATGCATGATGACAGGCAGAGCCCCCACGGGTGCAGCTCTGTGTTCTGTTAACAGCGGGTGGGGGTGGTGGATGTATGTGCAAACAGTTAATTCACGCAGGCAACTGCTGAAAGGAAGGTGGCGTCCACGCCGCCGCCTCATTCTAAAGGCCGGGTTACCTGGTTGTGACAAACCAGCCTTGAAACTGGTGTGCAGACCCTGTACAGTATGGGCTGCCGGGGCTCCCGGCTGACTCGACAGAGCTTCATAGGGGAGTTGTGGTCTCCCCGACCCACCCCGCCAGTTCTCAGACCCGCCACAGGCCACAGCAGAGCACACTGCCGGAGAACACGCCCCACAAGGTCCGGATGCAGGCCGAGACAGTGGACTCGCCCAGTTCCTGCCATGAAACCCGAAACTGTCCTGGTGGGGATTACCACCCACGGCGATAATCCCCGCTGTCATCGGGACTGTGACGGGGCTGGCCTGCCAGGTCCTGAGACAGGCCAGCTCCTGGCCCTGGGGATGAGGGGCACGGACACTGGTACTGTCCCACTGGCCGCCAGATGTCCACCCCCCACCCCCACCACGCCACCATCTGCACGCCCAGCCCAGGCCGCCTGGCATTGCGTTACCACGCGCCCAAACTCAGGGCAGGGGAGGCTGCTCAGGTGGAGACGCACCAGGAAGAGGCCCGTGGGATCCCAGGGGCAGGGGCGGGGAGAAGCTTCCGGAAAGGGGGTGGAAGAGGTATCCGACACCGGCTCTAGGCTGTCTGGCATGACGCCCAGAAGGCCCTCAGGTGCTGGAATAACAGGTTGGCTCACCTGGTCACCTGCCCAGGACTTGCACCTCTGTGCCCACCCCGCCCCCGCCCCCGCCCCCGCCAGATGGCCAGAGTAGTGTGCAGTTACAGATCAGAGTTCAGTCCCAGGCGACGATGGAGTGTGGCGCAAGTTCCTGGGTGCGCGCACGCGCACACACACACATACACACACACACACACACACACACACACACACATGCCCTGGGGCGCCAGCTGTGCCCTGGCACGCAGAGGCATCTAATAGGTGACAGCTCCCCCAGCCCCCGGGTGTTCCTCTGCCTCCCCTGGCCCCATGATTCCGTGCTTCTTACAGCAGACTACTCGCCTTCCAGGTGCCAGGTGCCAGTGGTCAAGTCCTACTGGCAGCGCTCAGCAGCAGCCACCATGGTCTGTCTGCTGAGGTGGGCCTGGTGCTGTGACACGCTACAAAGTCCGGGGGCTTTGATCAGCCAAGGAGACTGCTGGGATCGCAGCCATCGGATCCCATTGTGTGTAGGGTCAGCTTGGGGGTCGCGGATAGAGAGAACCACAGCCCCTGCTTCTTAAAGTCAGCCACCTCACTGCCGCGGAGTGGACGCTGCCTCACGGACATCCTACAGGACAGGGTAGAACTGCCCCTGCGGGCTTCCGAGCCAGTCACGCTTTACTGCAGTAGAAAGCACTGTCTTGTCTCTTGCTGGTTCCGAACTGCTGACCTTTTGGTCAGCAGCCCAATGTGCAACCACTATGCCAGCAGGGCTCGGTGCCCAAACTGCCACTGAGCCAATTCTGACAGAGGAGAACTATCCCCTAGGGTTTCCGTGATTGCCAATCTTTATGGGTGTAGACAGCCTCATCTTCGTCTCACGGCATGGGTTTGAACCGCTGACCTTGTGGTAAGCAGCCCAATGCCCAATCCATTGTGCCACCGTTGGTGATCCAGCTGTGGGGTAAAGGTCTGTGTCCCCCTCTGGCCAGCTCAGCCCAGGGACAGTTAGAACGGCCCATCTGGGCAGTGAGCCCCAACTACTTCAGAGCTGACCGTCTCCACTCCCAGGTCCCTCAGAGTCCACAAGGGCCAGCCCGGTGGACCCCCACCGGGCTTACCCTGGTTCTCAGCTGTCCCCGGATCCACACCTGCCCCTGTGCTGCCCACTCCCGTGTCATCCTCATGATGGTCAGCCCCTTCAAGTCCAACCTCGTAGGTGTTGTCCACCCCACCCCAGGGAGAACTGTAAGGTCTGCAGTCTTGGCGGGTTTTCAGGATTAAGTCCCCAGGCCTTTCTTCCTTGTCTGAGTCGGGAAGTTCCACGGAAGCCTGCACCCCATCACGCCACCCTCCCCCCATCACCATGCTGCTATCTATCTGAAACCCCAGTGCACTGCTTCCAGCAACACACAAGGCTGCTCAGTGCCACAGTCCGGCAGAAGGCGCACTCTCCCCTAAAGGGGTGCAAAGTCCCGGGGACACGGGTGGGGGGCTGGTGGCATCCACAGGGTCTGGAAGCTGCGGGAAGGTGACACTTACTGTCTCCCTCAGAGGGAGAATGGGGGTGGGGGCACGTATTCTAAGGTGTTGCGCCACAAATATCCAGAAATGTTCCAGAAATATCCGTGACTCACCGTGATGGAATCACACCACCTTCCGCAGCTCCTGGGTTAGGTGTGAGAACCTGGGGCCTGACCTCACGGGCTCTCATGCTGGGGACATTCTTGTCCTTCAGGCATGGGGTGGCACCCAGGACTCTGTCCTGGAACGCAGTTCACAAGCTAAGTGTGAGTCTGCAACTCATTCTGACCTTGCTCTCTCTGGGGGCTCAGCGGTCTGCACCCCCTTAGCCGCACGGGCTGCTCCTGTAAAGACTATAGGCTTAGAAACCCTAGGGGGCAGCTCTGCTCTGTCCTGCAGGGTCTCTGTGAGTCAGACAGACTCAATGGCCATGAGTTTGTTTTGGTTTCTGTTTGTCTCGGGGGGAGGGAAAAGGTAGGGGGGAGGGAGGGGCCGGGCCACGACACTTTATTCTTGGCTAGTGCACTAGAGGTTGGTGATTCCTGGTGGAGCTGTGGAATATAGGCCTGGCCGTCGGCTTCCATAAAGGCACTGGGCTGCTGGTTCCCCGTCACGGCTCCGGGGTGGGGGGTGGGGGCAATAGGTTCAGTTTGGTTTTCATGGTGGCTGAGAAATTGGGAGAATTAAACGCCGGAGGTGCCATGAGTCAACTTCTCCCGGCTCCACCCGCTGCCTGCCCCCAGCTGCCCTCTGCTTCCCAAGCTGCAGCCCACAGGGGCTGCCGGACCCCAGCGCTCGTGAGGGCCCAACGTCCACGCTCACCGCCTTCCTCCGCTCCCTCGGGCCTGCTGCCGAGGCCTGGGCACCCCGCCCTCCCCATCGAAGGCCTCCTGGAGTCCCTGCTGTGGTCAGCCTCAGCCATGGCAACCGAATGACAGGCTGCCTGCTCCAGCGCCATGCCCCTCCTCCCTCCCCATCCCCCACTGCAGTTTATGCTGCGGGGGTGCACGGGGCTTCCACGAGTTGGTTTGCAGAAATTCCAGGGTGGCTTCAGAGCCAAACCCCAAAACAAATTCACACCCATCAAGTCGATTCCTGCTCAGAGTCACCGTGGAGGACAGGGCAGACTGCCCCCATGTGTTCCTGAGACTGAAGTGTGGACGGGAGTCGAAAGTCCCGGCTTTCTCCCAAGGAGCAGCTGGTGGTTTCGAACTGCTAACCTTGTGGTTAGCAGCCCAACTTGTATCCACTCGCCACCAGGGCTCCTTGTCGCTTCAGAAAGGTTGTAGAAAAACCCACTCATCTGTTCATTCCATTTGCCCACAAACTTCTTGAAAACCCTTCTCACGGATCACTCTTTCTCTCCTGGTCATTCTTCGCCTGGCTACCTTTTGAGAACCCTGTCACCCACATGCCTGTCTGTGGCGGGTGAGGGTGGTGAATGAGTGCCAGGAATTGAACCCAAGTCTCTTGAATTAAAAAATGCACCTGCCTTCAAATCCACTTTGACTCATATGACCTTACAGGGCAGGGTAGAACATGGCCCTTTGGTTTTCGGAGGCTGCCAATCTTTTCGGGAACAGAAAGCCTCATCTTTCTCCCTCCGAGTGGCTGGCGAACTTGAGCTGCTGGCCTTGCAGTGAGCAGCCCATCTTGTAACCACTACACTCCAAGGCTCCTGGTTTCCTAAATGGAAGGCAGGGATTACACCAAGGAGCCACTGCTGCTCCGAATTCTTCGTGACCCGGGGACACACACACACACACACACACACACACACACACGGAGCAGCCTCTGTGATATCCCACCCTACTACTTCACAAGTCCTGGGCTGACTCTGCCCACCAGTCTGGGGAGGGTGCTCGTACCCTGTGGCAAGTTAGGAAAGATGGCAGACGGAATGAATGAGGCTCACAATGACCCGCCAAGTGCCCCATGGCCCACAACGTGCAGGGATTCCAAGATTCCTGAGGCCAACACGAGTGGCCACTACTGTCCCCAGCCTGTGCACACTTCTGAGGGCATGGACTGTACCTCACTGGCCTCTGCAGAGATGAGGGTCAGGAAGGGCCAGGCGATGTCATGCCAAAGGTCATCGGCTTCCATGTGCCCCTAAGTGAACGGAGGGCCCTCACGCTTCGAGCTCTTCCCTTCCCGTCTTTCGGCAGCTGTACAATCCATCCAGTACCGGGAGGGGTCGATCGGAAACGGGAAGCAGGGAGAAGGGCCGACAGAGTGCGAGGAAGGATCAAGAAGGCTGGGGCTAGGACCCCCAGTTCAAGAGCCCTGGTGGCCTCACAGCTGTGCACGGGGCTGCGATCCACAGGGTCAGTGGCTTAAAACCACCAGCCGCTCCGAGGGAGGAAAACGGGGCTTCCTACTTCAGTTGCAGCTATTACAGTCTCGGGACCCCAGAGGGGCAGTGCCACCCTGGATGGCAGTGACTGAGTGAGTGAGTGTGTTGAGTCTTTCCCATGGGCTGTGGGAACCCAGCACTGGTCTCTGGGCCACAGAGGGGGCGGGGGGAGGCACATCCCCCAGAGCCAAGAGAGAGAACACAACCCTGACTCCCTGACTAGTGCCCTGTAGCTGAACTTCTAGGCTACATAACTACGAGAAAATAAACTCCTGCCCCTGAAAGCCACCCCCTTGTGGTATCTGGGTTGCCAAACCAAAATTCCAAGCTCACTCCCACTGAGTCGATGTCGACTCACAGCAACCCTATAGGACAGGGTGGAACGGCCCCGTGGGTGTCTGAGACTGTAACTCCTTACTGGAACAGAAAGCCCCATCTTTCTCCTGCAGAGAGGCCGGTGGTTTTGAACTGCTGACCTTGTGGATCTCAGCCCAACTTGCAAACAGGCCTCCATGACTAAGAGGGCAAACAAGAGCACGGCTGCTTCCACTTGACCTGGCAACCCGACGACCCTCCCACAGTCCACACCCAGCACGAAGAGCCCTGGCTATTGCTGTGGGCTGGCCCATCTCGAGGTGACCCCACCTCCAGCTGGTCTTGGGCGGTTCGCCGTGATCCCGTGGGAACACAGGAGTTTCCTGGGATGGTTTCAGAAGTCCATTGCCTGGTTTTTCTATCTAGCCTGCCTCAGTCCAGAGGCTCCTGGGAAACCAGGCCTCTGCTGACAGAGGAGGGCACTGGCGGGAGTCGAACCCAGGCCTCTCTGTGGAAGGCGAGGAGTCGACCGCCGAGCCACCACACCACCACAGCCCGCTCAGGACCGTGAACAAAGCCGAGAGGGCACAGGCCAGGAAATCAGGGCAGTCACGTGTGAGGAGAGGCCAGGGCAGGCATGCCCGGCCTGTGAGGGCTGCCGGGTCAGCCAGGCCCTGGGGGGTGGGGGGGATGCCTGCCCCGCTTCCTCCGGGCGGTATGGGAAGAAGAGATAAACGACCTTTCACGTTGGCAGCCAAGATATGGGCGGCCCATCTCGCCACGCCAGAGCTCACCCGGGCCTCTCCCACCCACAGAGGCAGGAAGAGGTCCTGGCGAGGGGATGGGGGTGGAGGTGAGCCGAGCAAGCACCCACAGTGCCCGTGTGGCAGCAGATGACAAACCAGAGATTCATGCACTGCTGCCTGGTCCCCGCTCACCAGTCGTCCCCACCTGATCTCGCCACCCCCCCCCCCCCCGCCCCCCGCAGCTACAAGTCCTTCCCTTATACCCTGCTGGCCCGGCCAGCAAGGGAGAAGGGGCGCTGCATACACACAGCCATGCATGATGAGACACATGCGTGTATGGGCACATACAAGTCCCCACGTGGGCACCCACAAACGGGCACAAACAGGCGCACACGGTGCACACATGGACACCCATGTGAATGCACACAGGCATGCACCCACACCGGTCCCTTAGTGCAGCTCTGGTCCCAGCTGGCACCACCACCCCCCCCCACCGCTGCCCCTCCTCCAGCAAGGCTGGACCAGGGGGCCCTGAGCTGGATGGAGCAGAGGCTCCTTGGAAGAAAGGCATGGTGATTATTCAGAAGGCGGCAGACAGTGGAGACCCTGTGGGGCACAGTTCTAATGACATACAGAACGGGGGTGGGGGGGGGACGGGACACACAGGAGTCTGGACAACAGCTGATGGCTTCCACCTGAGGGGTGAACTGGATGCCCACCACCCACTCAGGGGCTTTCCCCAACTCCTGCTTCCCAGGCCTGGGAAGCTGACCATGTGGGAGATGCCCCCCACGAGGGCCGTCTATTGTGAGTGGGTTCAGCATTGGATTTTGCCCCTCCCCCTCCCCCCAGGTTATTTTTAAGCCGTCCTGTTTCCTGTTTTCACTGCCTGGCGGCCAGCCCTCCGTCCACCCATCATCCAGGCCACGGAGTGCGGTGTGACGTCAGGAACGGCTCGGGGACCAGGGACCAGCCACCTCCCCAGCACCGGCTGGCCTTCAGATCGACCATAATAAGGTCTTCCCAGCTTCCTGCTATGGCTGCCGCACTCACCTCAGACACAAGGCGCAGTGAGACTTCTCCCAAGGTTGAGTGGGCCCTGCCTGGCCACTCACGGGGCCCACCTACACCCCACCAGGGGCCAACCAAGCCAGAACCACACCCATATTCCACCCAAAACCAACAAAGCTGAGCTCACTGCCCCTGTGGGTTTCCAGGGCTGCCACTCTTTGCGGGAGTAGAAAGCCCCAAGGAGCAGCGAGTGGGCTCAATCTGCTGACCTCACGGATTGCAGCTCAGCACATAATCACGATGCCACCAGGGCTACTCCCCCGCACTGCCCCGCTGGGCTTCCCAGACTGTCAGTCTTTACGGGAGCAGACGGCCTCATTTTCCTCCGAGGGGTGGCCGGTGGGCTCAAACCTCCGGCCTTGCACTGAGCACCACCAGGCTCCTTCTGATATGTGGGGGTGCCCCCACCTTCTGTCGACTCAAGACAAAACGCATGCATCTCAGCGGGCAGAGCCAAGCAGTCAGCTTCATTCAGACTTCCCACACACCGGGCACTGTCAGAGTGCCTTCCGGAATCCTCACAAGATCCAAGGGCGGGTGAAGGGTAGGAATGCCCAGGGGCTGGCTGACCATGGCCTATGGAATCTTAGGGAAAGCTCACTGGACACCTACCGGCCCCTGGCTCCCATGGTGAGAGGTGGTGAAAGGACAGGTGTTCGGAGAGGCCAGCGGCAAGGAGAAGCATCTTATTGCCCTCCCTGGTCTGAGGAGCAGGGCAGGGCCCAGCCTCTCAAGGAGGGGGGGGGCAGGGCAGGTGCTGAGGGAGCCGTGGTCCTGCCCTCTTGGACTCAGTGGCCGTGGCCTCTGTGGCCCCAACCAGACCTCTCTCCCTCGGGCAGGTTCCCTCCAGTGGGGCCAGGGCCTCTCCAGTCTAGGTAGATGGACCCATTTAAGGCCCTTACCCATTACACAGCCCATAGGCCCTCTACTGGGGTCCCCCTGTCCCCCACAAAGCCCAGGAACTGTCCCCTAGAAACCACACCCCCGCCAGCCCAGCAGTCCCCATTCAAACCTTCTGTCCCTCCTGCAAAATCCAAGACCCCCCAACTCAAGTGCCAACTCGGGCCCAAGAGCACCTCCCCTCAAGCCCCCTGCCCCCTAACAGCACAGGACCCCCGTTTGAGCCCAGGAGTCCCCTCTACCCAGCCCTGAGGCAGCCTTTGGGACCGCCCTTCCTCCACTTTCCTGGCAACCCCTCTCATAGACAGAGCCCACGCCCCTCCCCCGACTGTCTTTGTGTCTGTACCGTTCTTGTTTGAAACACTTTCCACCTTACGGAAAAGCTTGCTCAAAGAATACAAAGAATCGCTTGTCCTACTTGGTGTGGGACAGCTGTGGCCGAGCCAGCATGGGAGGGGTAGGCTGGTCACCCAGCCAAACTGACCAGAAGGCTGGTGGCCCTAGGGCACCCAGGGGACCCTCAGGAGAAAGGCCAGGCTGTCCCCTCCCCTGCCCCCCCCCCAAAAAAAAAAACAGGGCTGGAAGCCCAGTGGAATGCAGCTGTCCAATGTGCATTGGCAGGGTTGCAGAGACAAGTGGGGTTTAAAGCAGAGACATCTGATGGAAGGGGTCCTGGTGGCAGTATGGGTTAAGCATTGGTCCCTGGGTGACAGGTGACGATTTCAAAGCCACCAGCAGCTGAGGATGAAAAGCTCTAGCCTCCTGTTCCCATAAGGACGAACCACTTCAGAAAAGGCAGGGGGCCATTCTACTCCATCCTGGGGGTCACTGTGTGAGTTGGGACGGACGGACGGACCGGAAGCATACAACCAAGTCCCCAAACTGCCGCTGCTAATGACACAGGTGGGTCCCTGCCATGACCAGTCTGAGGGCGGCCAGCTCCACAATGACCGCTGCCCCCTCACAGCTGGGAACAGGCTCACACCCACTCCCATTGGAGGCTCCGTGAGCTTCCCAGAGCGGCGAGTCCAGTCTCCTGGGCAGAGAACCAGGCCACACTCCTAGAACCTGCCCTCTTCCTCAGTCACCTGCCGAATTCCAGACGGGGGCCTGACTCACGCAGGAGATGCGGCCCTTCCCTGTCCATTCCTGGGGCGGGGTGGGGCCTGGCTTTAACAGCAGTGGGGGGTAGAGGGGAGTGGGAGGGGGACAGGACTCTAAGAGCAAACCATACAGCCTCTGGTGTCTTGGTTCCAGAGAGGTGGACCACACCCGAGGGGAGAGGGACGGTGGGGCTAGCCCCACCAAGAGGGCCCACCTGGGGCCACGCTGACCAAGCCTTGGCAGGCAGATGTCACCCAGTCACCCACTGTGGCTACATGGGAGGGAGGACAATCCCCCCAGGGGCACAGACGGACCACCCCAGGCCGAGCCCCAGGTGTTTCTATTCAGAATGTTTCTGCCAGACTCAAGGCAGGCCCTGGAGCCTGCGTCCTTCCAGCACGAAAGCTGGACGTTGCAGAAGGAAGACAGGAGAAGACTCTTGGGGTTGGACAAGAATGTTGGAAGTACCACGCACAGCCCAAAGAAGACACAGCTCTGTCTTGCAGGAGGTGCAGCCAGCCAGACTACCCCTTCGAGGCAGGGCTGGGGAGAACTGGGCTCAGGGACTTAGCACACGTCCAGGAGAGACCCATCCCTGGAGAAGGACAGCATGCCTGGTAAAGCAGAGGGGGGCAGCAAGCGAGCGAGCGAAAGGCCCCCGATGAGATGATGGGCACGGTGGCTGCAACAACGGGCTCACATACAGCTGGCTGCAACAGGGTCACATGCAGCTGGCTGCAACAACGGGCTCACATGCAGCTGGCTGCAACAACGGGCTCACATGCAGCTGGCTGCAACAACAGGCTCACATGCAGCTGGCTGCAACAACGGGCTCACATGCAGCTGGCTGCAACAACGGGCTCACATGCAGCTGGCTGCAACAACGGGCTCACATG
>NW_022103926.1:8948151-8948549 GCF_000313985.2 Echinops telfairi
CGGGCTCACATGCAGCTGGCTGCAACAACGGGCTCACATGCAGCTGGCTGCAACAACGGGCTCACATGCAGCAGCGGGGAGGACTGAGCAAGGTGATGTGTCAGGACGGGCTCCGTGGATGCAGCCTAACAACGAGGCCAGAGAAAGCGGGGGTGCCCCAGAAAAGGAGAATGAGAAAGGGGGGTGCGTGAACAGAGAAGGGGAGGGGTTTCCCCAGCATCCCCTGAGCATGTCGGCCAACACAAGGCTGTAAGCTGAGGCATCAGGCGGGCTCTGCCAGGGGGAGTGCCTAGGCTCACCCCTGGAGGCTCTTCAAGGGCTGATTTCTCAGAAGAGGGTCGTCAGACCTTTCTTCCAAGGCACCTCTCTGCATGGCTCTGACCCTCCAACCTCTGGGC
>NW_022103926.1:8948949-8972835 GCF_000313985.2 Echinops telfairi
GGCTTGTTCATAGTCTGTCCTACCCCTTCTAAACACACACGCACACACACACACACCACCACCACCACCCCCCACCCCCCTACCTCGGCTTATCTGCTGGAGCAAGAGGCTGAGCCAGATTCCTCGCCTGGCTACACACACATCCCCTCAGCAGGGCCCCGAGAGCCCAACCAGAGCATCCGCCACCTGGACTGTGCCTCCTGGCCCTGGCCTCCGGCACAGGGCAGCTCACGGAGCGGAGAGAGCCCCTGAACCACACACACACAGCCTGCCGCACTGGCACGGTCCCAGGAAAGGCCGAGGCCAAGCCAGGCAGGCCCGGTGACCTCGGCTCCCCATCCGCCTGCTTCCTGTGTTAGCGTGGCACGGACAATGTCATTTGTTCCCAAACAAAATGGTGTTTGCACACCCCGGCCTGGCAACAGACACTCTGATGGAAAAGGGCGCCTTGCCATCTTCCGCTGCAGCCGAGCCTGACGCAGAGCGAGCCCAGGGGTGGGGCGGGCCTGCTCCCTGGGGTCCCCGAGGATGTCCGTCTACCCAGGAGCAGACAGCCCCACCTTTCTCCCGTGGAGCAGCTGGTAGGTTCCACCGTCGGACTTCTCAGTTCAGCAGCCCAACGCGTAACCAAGCGCTGCTTCCCTTTTCTCAGTCATCAGACTGCCCTCGAGTCCAGGTTGACTCAGAGCGCCCCTAGAGGGCAGGGTAGAACTGCCCCTGTGGGTTTCCAAGCCTGGAACTCTGGAGACGCAGAAAGCCCAGTCTTTCTCCCGAGGAGATGATGGTGGTTTCAAACTGCAGGGCAACGCGGAACCACTGCACCACCTTCTTCAAAAAGACCCAAACGGTATGCAGGCCAGTGAGCAGCCGGTACCCACTCCATTCTGCGGCAGCAACGGCGGCAAAGCAAGAGTAGCAGCCATGCAGTGGGGAAGGAGCCCTGGTGGGGCTGGGGGCTAGGCACTGCGAATCACAAGGTCAGTGGTTCAAACCCACCAGACAACCCTGAGGGAGAGAGAGGAGGCTCCCATGAACACAGGCAGACTTGGAAATCCACAGGGGCAGTTCTACGCTGTCACAGCACGTAGGGGTGCTGGGAGTCAGAATCAATCCCACGGCAGTGGGTTTGGGGACTTGGAGGGAGTCTGGTCATCAGTGGTAGCATAGTGTTTGTGCATTGGACTGCTAACCGCAAGGTCGGCAGTTTGAAACCACCAGCCACTCTGTGGGGAAAAGAGGAGCCTTTCTAGTCCTGGAAAGTTACAGTCTCGGGAATGCACAGGGCAGTTCTACCCTGTCCTACAGGGTCGCCATGAATTAGTATCAACTTGACGGCATGAGTTTGTTTTGCTTTCGGTCAATGAGATATGGCTTAGATGCTGAGAACCCAAGTGACCATGGGGTCTGCAGGGGACAGCCTATCCCTGCTGATAGGCAGCCAGCTGGCTGAGAAGCACCCATGGGGGGCTTTGGTGGTAACTGTCCAGGAGGTCCAAGTGTGTGTCTCTTTGTGACCCGCAGGCTTTCCGGCAATCAGGATAAAGCCAGCCACCCCTCCCGGGGCCGGTTCCACCACAGACAAGCAATTCACCCTCAGCTCAGGTAACTTTCATAGCAGGGTGTGCAGCTGGCCACTGGCCAGAGAGCGGCATGTCCCCTACTGAGGCTCCATCACAGATGTGAAAAAGGCCAGGGGACTTGGTCACCTGCCAGAGGCCACATCTTGTGCCAGGAGAGCCTGGGCAATTCTCAGGGGCTGGAGCACATCCATACAGCATGCCTGAGACATGGGCAAGACCTGGAGCTTGGGGCATGTCCACACCACATGCCTGAGACCCAGGACAATGATTGGGGCCTGGGGTATGTCCACACCACATGTCTGAGATCCAGGACAATGCCTGGGGCCTGAGGCATGTCCACACCACATGCCTGAGACCCAGGATAATCCTTGGGGGTGGGGCACATCCATACCACACCACATACCTGAGATCCAGGACAATGCCTGGAGCCTGGGGCATGTCCATACCACTTATCTAAGACCTGGGTGATAACTGGGGACTGGGGCATGTCTACACAGCATGTCTGAGACTCAGAGCAGTAAGCAGGTCCAACCAGAAGTCAGCATGCTCCCTACTGGTCCCTGGGCGGGGCCCTTGGCAATGGGTCTCTGTGGACGCCAAGCTGCACCCAAGGACACCAGGCAGCAGGTCCAGTGACTAGGACAAGGTCTGGAGAAGGCCCAGCTCTGAGCACTTCCCACCCACCTATTTCTTCTCCCATTAGACAATGCTCCTGGCCATCAGCCCACCCACTGCAGTGTGGGACCCTGTCTCCCAAGGCGGAGACCCAGCCAGAGCTGACAGCTTTCCAGGCCTTGCGGAAAGCTGAGGACAAGACAAGCAGGGCCCCAGGTGACATGGAGGTTGCTTCCTGACTCCGGAGGGAGTAGCCCCAAGCCAAGAGGGACATTTGCAAAGGCACTGGCTCAGATAGGCCACCACGCTACCTGGAGGTCAGGTAGTACAATCAGTACAATCAGGGCCACGTGCGCCAGGGGCGAGGACCAACTGCCCCGGCAGCACGAACACACAGAACAGAGATGCGTATGTATGGAAGAAGGAGCCCTGGTGGCCTAGTGGTTATGTGTTGGGCTGCTAACTACGAGGTCAGCTGTTCAAAACCACCAGCTGCTCTGTGAGAGAAAGAGGAGGCTTTCTACTCCCATCAAGAGTGATAGTCTTTTTTTTTTTAAGAGTTATAGTCTTAGACAAGTAATAATAATTTTTTTGGAAAAAAGTTATAGCCTTAGGGGGTGGGGAGGGAGGGGAAAAAAGAGGAGCTGGTACCAAGGGCTCAAATAGAAAGCAAATGTTTAGAAAACTATATATATAAATATGCTTGAAATGATGAAAAATACAACTCTCCTCTGGTTCCTAAATGCTTCCTCCCCGCCCCCACTATCATGATCCGAATTCTACCTTGCAAGTCTGGCTAGACCAGAGGATGTACACTGGTGCAGATAGGAACTGGAAACACAGGTAGTCCAGGGTGGATGATCCCTTCAGGACCAGTGGTGTGAGTGGCGATACTGGGAGGGTAGAGGGAGAGTGGGTAGGAAAGAGGGAACTGATTACAAGGAACTATATGTGACCTCCTCCCTAGGGGATGGACA
Source organism: Echinops telfairi (assembly GCF_000313985.2). NCBI lineage: Eukaryota > Metazoa > Chordata > Mammalia > Afrosoricida > Tenrecidae > Echinops > Echinops telfairi. The sequence goes on from NW_022103926.1 coordinate 8,952,122, forward strand.
TCAGAAAAGTGGGTGAAGGGAGACGTTGGACAGGGCAAGATATGACAAAATAATAATTTATAAGTTATCTAGGGCTCATGAGGGAGGGGAGAGCGGGGAGGGAAGGGGAAAATGAGGACCTGATGCCGGGGGCTTAAGTGGAGAGGAAATGTTTTGAGAATGATGAGGGCAATGAATGTACAAATGCGCTTTACACAATTGATGTGTGTATGGGTTGTGATAAGAATTGTATGAGCCCCTAATAAAACGATTTAAATAAATAAATATGCTTGATACAATGGGTGTATGGACTAAGAGCTGTAAGAGCCCCAATAAAATGATTTAAAAAAAAAAAAGAGTTAGTCTCGGAAACCCAGAGACAGTTCTACCCTGTCCTACATGGCCGCTATGAGTCGGACCCAATTGACAGTGCGTGACATCAAAAATGTGCTGTATGTTACACATAGTAGGAGCCCCGGGAGCACAGTGGGTTATGCACTGGGCTGCTACAGGAAAAGGTCAGCAGCTACAGAAGGACGAGGACAGAGTTTAGAGTCTTGGGAACCCACAGGGGCGGTTCCACCCTGCCCAAAGGGTGGTCAGGGGTTGACGTGGACTCACTGGCAGTGAGCGGCTGGTGCATGGCGTGGTCGCTAGGACGTGGAAAGGACGTGATGGCCGTGAGCTTTTCTCAAGTAGGAGAACGGATGCACTAGAACGATGGTGCGAGTGGAGAAGCCTGAACCTCCAGCGGACGGCAAAAGAACAGACAAGTCCGTCTCGGAAGAAGTCCGGCCGGCCGGCCACTGTGGCTCCTTAGAAGCAAGGAAGGTGACTTCATCTCACGTACTTTGGACGTGTCCGGAGAGACCAGCCCCTGGAGAGGACATGGTGCTCGGTAAGGTAGAGGGGCAGCGAAAAGACAAGAGAGGAAGACCGTTGACAAACTAGACCGCATCCGTGGGCTCCAATGGAAGGACGGCGGCGCAGGACCGGGCAGTGTTTTCTTCGGCCGCACATCGGGCCGCTGTGAGCTGGGCCAGACTGGACGGCACCCGACAACAGAGTGTGGGCCATGGGACGTGACAGGTGCCCGTGTTCTCCGGTCTCCTAGTGCACAGTTCAAAGACAAAGGCAGAGAGGCAGGCTCATGGACGCCCTGCCCCTGCCTCCCTCGGGAAGCGAGATGGGGAACGTGTCCCGGTCCAGCTGCGCCACCTCCGGCAGCAACTTCCCTGGGGAAAGCGCCCGCCCTCACGCCCACAGTGCGGAGGGCCCCCACCGACCTCGCAGGTTCCACCGGAAAGTACAGTCACTGTGAACTCCGGAGGTGAGATAGGAGACGCACACCCCTCGGCGCTGTCTCCCGGGTCATAATCACCAGCCACAAACCAGGCCCTGCCCACTGCGAAGCGACCCAGGAACTCAGAACGGTTTTTATGGCCTGTGAGTATGCTTTTACGCAGTTCTCTGAGTACCTATAAAACGTCTTCCATTTGGCCTCCTGGGTCACACCACGCAAAACCAAGCCGGTCGCACACGGCCCAGTACATGTCAGAGCAGGGTCCTGTCGAGAGTCTCCAACACCTGATTTCTTGGGAGTAGGGCACCAGGCTTCCCTTCCGCTGCGCCTCTGGGTGAGCTCCAGCCTCTCACTCTAGGTGAGGGGCCGGGCACTGCATGTGCGCCGCCCCGAGACTCCCATGCGTGACAGAAACCAAACCCAACCCACTGCCGCGGAGGCCACAGCAAGCCTACAGGACGGGTTACGGAGGCTGTCCGTCTGTCTTTCTGGGGCCGACAGCTTCATTGTTCTCCCTTGGGGGGGCTGGTGGGTTCGATCCGCTGACTTTGCAGTTAGCAGGGCCACCGGGGCTCCTTTTTTAAGTTAGCAGCCGTGGCAACGCTGGTGGCCCCGAGGAGGGCTGTGCTGCACAGACGCAAACCGCCAGGCCTTTCTCCCGCGGCACGGTAAGATGAGCTCACACGGTTAGCCCACTGCCATTGAGTGGATTCTAAGTCACAGTCACTCCACCGGACAGAGAAGAAGTGTTCCCCATGGTGTTCAAGGCAGACCATTACTCTTTCTGGGAGCAGACAGCCTCATCGCTACCCCTTGGGGTGGCTGGTGGGTTTGAACCACCAATGTCCCCCAGCAGCCCAGTGCGTAACTCTCTGCACCCCAGAGCCCTTTCATGTCATGCCTGTGCCCCAAATCACTCTGATTTTGCCTCTTACCGGAGAGTCCCATATTCTTTGCAATCTTTTCTCGTTAAGAAAAGGCTCACAGGACCCTGATACCCAGGTCCCCTACCTGTACCCCAGGTGCGAAGCTGGCCCTAGGTGCAGATCCTGGGAGGTACGAAGAGCCAAGTGCCTGGTACCCGCACGACTACCAGGCCTTTGCTGCGCCCCACACGCCAAGGTGCAGAACAAGACAGCCCTGCCCAACGTGTGGAATAAGCACAGCTGTGTTGATCTGCGTCTGCAGAATGGCCGCCCACCGACAGTGCCCCTCCACCGGCCCCCAGACACAGGCCACCCATGGAACAGCACCCCTCTGCTGGTTGCCCACCACACAGTGCCCATCTGCTGGTCCCTGGATATGGACCGCCCACCACACACAGGATCCTTCTGCTGTCCCCAAGACACTGACCACCCACCTGACAGCGCCCCTCCACTGGCCCCCAGAACCCACCTGCAGAGTTGACCTGGGTGTCCCTGTCTGGAAACCGGTTGGCAGGAAACCGGCCTGGGACTGCAGCCTGTCCCAGGGACTGGTGGTGTGTGACCAGGCCAACACATCGCCTGACCCGGCAGAGGGGCATTCCACCACCACTACCTGCCATCACTGCTGTCCTCAGCCTGCTGCCCAGTTAACACCCAGCTGGCCACTAACCCACCACATGGGGACCCAGTGACACCCCTGTCCCCCCATAGCCCGTCCTGCAGGAACATGGCAACGGGGCTCTGTTGACCACTCAGAGCTGTATGTTACCCGGAACACCCCCACTCCCCCCACCCCCAGCAGGAACACGGCAACCAGACGCCGCCAACAGCCAACAGGTTTGCCGAGTTGCTGGCCGGGATTCTGGAGCCTCAAGACTTCATCCCACAACCACAAACCTCCCAGGCACGACGGACTGCCCAGAGCCCTGGCTTGACTGGCAGGGTGGGCCCCAGGCCTTTCAGGGGTGGACAGGCACTGGGAAGGGCACTGGCGAGAGAAGGCAGGCGCTCGAGGTAGCAGCAGGGGTGAGTGGGCACTGCCCCCCACCCCCCACCCCGCTCTGTGACTCACCAGTGGGCCGAGGGGCTGTCACAGTAGAGCTGGGCTTTGGGGCGGCTGGTTCTTCATTAGCATCTCCCTTGTGGTCAGCAGTTGGACAGGCTGCCTGTCCCCACCACCCAGACGCCAGCCATACCAGCTGCTGGCGTAGGGGGCTCCACAGGGTCTCCAAGGCCTTGACTCCTCAGTGGACTTGAACCAGACTCCCGCCTTAGGCTACCAGCCAAGTGTGTGCCCAGGGACTTGGGAAAGGCTCTGATGAGGCACCCCATACAAGAAACCAAGCCCCCCACCCCATCGAATCCATCCCGAAGCCCACAGACGCCATTGGGCCAGGCACACCTCAGCCCACAAGGGCGCAGCCACCACTGCATTTCCTGACTCGGGGCACCCATTCTCCCAGGGGCGTGGCCCAGCACCCCTAGCCAGGGCAGGCATCTCCCCCTCCCGAGAAATCCCCTTTATTCCACAGCATTCCTCCAGCCACTCAGGCCCAGCAGACACTGCAAGAACCAGAACGAACCAGGCCACCTCATCTCTCCGACCTCGTCCACTGCCAGCATACACACGGAGGGGCAGGGGTCTGAGGATTCCATGGGAAATGCCTGATGCCTTCCCTGACCCCCACTCCCGTGAACAGGTTTCCCGCCAAGCACAGGGGCAGCAAGTTCTCACCCTACCAAGAACCACGGAGCAGACAAAGAGCCAAGTGGCCTCAGGAAACGTCTGGAATAAGAGACGGTACCACTTCCGTCCTGCTCAGGGCTCTTCTCCATAAGATGTGGGCTGCTAACCTCCAGGTTCGCAGTTCGAAACCAACAGCCGCTCCAAGGAAGAACAGCGAGGCTCTTGACTCCCATAAAGAGTTACAGTCTCAGAACTCACAGGGACACTTCTATCCTGTCCTCAAGCATCGCTATAGAGTTGGCAGCGACCGGACGGCAGTGAGTTTCTCCCGCAGCTGGGGGGGTGGGGTGTTGAACTGCTGACCCTCTATGCTGCCAAAGCTCTTTAAAGGACGTGTGGCATATTGAGTTACATGCTTGGTACAGGGGAGGATCAGCTTTGCAGATGGCAAGGTCGGCAGTTCGAAACCACCTGCCCCACTCTGTGGAAGAAAGATGGGGCTTTCTACTCCTGTGAGGAGTTACCGTCTCAGAAATTGACAGGGACATTTCTACCCCGGCCCATGCGTCAGAACAGACTTCGTGGCAATGAGTTTCTTGGGAGCATTCGGCACATCTGCTGCAAAGAGCTCGGTACAGATTTTTAAAGGCACCTGTCACTTGGATGACTATAGTCACCGTGCTTGGTGCAAGCCACGTCTCTCCGGCGGCCTCCTAGGCATGCCAAGGACGGGCACTGAGAACACAGAGATGGTAGAGGAGTGGAAGGATACCAATGACGGCGTGGTCTGCCGGAGCGAACGAGGCCTGGAAGCAACACACCCGCGAGGTTCCTGAAGACAGACAACAGAGGCCAGGGCGCGTGGACTTTGGACCCAGGAAAGGCCAGCTCTTCAGAAGGGACACGCTGTGTGGAAGAGTGGCGGGTCAGCAGAAACAAGAACCCCCCTCCCCCTCCACCACCAATGACGTGGACAGAATTCGTGGTTGCAAAAACAGGCTCACCGATACCAAGGATGGTGGAGATGGAGCGGGGCCAGGCAGGGTTGTGTTTTCTGTAGGGTCACTCTTGGCACGGACCACGACCACAGGACGACAATGACAATGACAATGATGATGATACCAATCCAACCCCATGTTTAATGGCCGGCATGTCGCATAGAAGCATTGCCACCTGTGTTCCCGATACAGGCAGGGCCAGGTTGGAGCAGGGCTCCCCAGACGAAGACCAGGAAGAAAGCCCCGGAGACCCACCTCTGAATTTCCACCAATGGAAACCCCATGGCGCTCAACAGAATGTTGTCTGGGCAGCGCTGGGAGATGAGCCCCTAGGCACAGGGGATCCGTGGGAACTCTGTCAAGAGACTCAAGCAGCAATGATAACATGCAAGGATGTACTGTCACTCAAGCCACACCCGCAGCTGCTGCGTGACTGAGCTCAGCTCCATGGGATTTTGGAAGCTGTTAGCCTTCCTGGGGGCAGGAAGCCTGATTTTCCACCCATGGAGCAATCAGTGGGCTCGAACTGCTGGCCATGTAGTCAGCATCCCAGGGGATAGCCTACTGAGCCACCAGGGCTCCTTGGAACATGTGGAAGGTCAGCGAACCTTCAATGTCGAGCACAGGCTAGTCTCTAGGAAGCTTTTCGTAACTAATTACAGACCAGTCTCCTGCTACGTCCTGGTCTCCCCAATCCCACGCCCCTTCTGCCAGCAGAGTCCTCCAAACCTGGTGGTCTGGTGCTGATAAGAGTCCCAGGGGCCACGGTTCTCAACCCTACAGAGTAAACACCGCGTGGAGCCTTCTAGAAAGCCCAGGGGAGGGCAGGGACGCTCTGCCTCAGAGTCCCTGGGCTTGGCGCCTGAAGGGCCTTGGAGTGGTGACCCTGAAGGAGGATCCTACCCCCAGGGAGCCTCACCCTGGTAACACCCCGCAGACCCCCGTACAGAACACCAAGCACACAGACTGGGGCACTCAGAAAACCACAAACAGTCTCAGGGTGGGCCAGGAGTGTGCACCTGTGATCACATGCCACGTGTGGGGTAAGTCTGCAAGTGTGTGCGCGCGCAGATGCACGGCAGTGGGTGTGTGCATGTACGTGTGTCGATGTGCACTGCGTACAAGCAAACAGGAGCATGCAAGCAGGTGTCTATGTGGTGTGCCGAGGCAGAGCAACCCTGCGGGGCACGGCAGAACTTGCCCCGTGGACTCCCAAGCCTGTAACTCTTTACGGAAGCACCAAGCCCCATCGTTCTCCCATGAGGATGACAACACCCACAACCCCCCACCAAGACAAACTGTCACTGAGTCACTGCTAACTCATGGTGGCCCCGTGGGCTACAGAGCAGACCTGCCCCATCAGGTTTTCTGGGTTGCAACCTGTCCCCACAGAAGGACACCGTGTGTGGTAGAGGGGCCAGGAGAGTGGGTGAGGCCCTCAAGGAAATGGACGGACGCCGTGGCTGCACCAATGGGCTCACACAGGGCAATCGGGAGGACGCGCAGGGCCAGGCGGGGTCACCTTCTGCTGTGCAGGGGTCACTGTGGGTCAGGGCCGACCCTTCAACCAGTCGCCGCGTAGAATCTGTGCAGCTCAGGCACCCCAATGAGGTCGCCTTTATGTCAATGAAGAGAGCCCCTCACAGGAGTCTCGCAGTGAGTGGGACACCCGCCTAGGGGGGTTTACGAGGTCATGGGCCCTGAAGGAGGCCTCAGAGGTGGGCACTGGCCATGCCACTGGATGAAGACCATTCTACCTGTCTGCCTCCAGGCCAGTCAAGCCAGGGAACTGTCCTCCGGCCACCTTCTTCCCGGCTGCACCTTCCCACTCCTGGGCAGCTCAGGGCCTCTGCCCGGGCCACAGAGGAGAAGCGAAGCCCTCGGGGCCCCAGACTGGAGGCAGGGCAGGCGTGTGGAGGTGTGGCAGGGCTGGAGGCAGAGGAACAGGCTCGGCCACTTAAGGCCAGTGCCCTGCCCCCCAGCAAACCCACAGAGGCCCTGGGCCTTCATTCTCCCAGCAGCCAGGGCGAGGCAAGGAGGCCCTGCCAGTCCCACCCACCTCCTCCCCAATCCAAGAAGGCAGGTCTGAGCAGTGCTCCCTGGGGCCTCTCCGCTGGCAATGAGAGAGGGGCCAGCCTGCTCACAAACACGCCCTGCTTAACAGAACCGGAGGCAGGATGGTGTGTGATGTCCACACGAACCAAAGGGGCAACACGTGAAGGTGAGCAGACCAACAAAATGTGGACACTAAGGTCGGCCGGCGTCGCCCAGTCTGCAAAGACCCACATTCTCTAGACCCTACCTTGGTGAGTGGCGACTGGGGGGCAACTACCAGAAAGAGGAGCGAAGCAGAAGCAAGGCACGTGGGAACAAACAGGGCCGCTCAAACACTCGTCTCCTCGAGGCCCCAAGGAGCAGATGGTTGCCCGGCTACCACGGAAGAAGAAATCCCGAGCGGAGCGGCAGACAAACGTGGAACAAAACGCAGAAGCAGACAAGAGCCCAGACATGCTGGTCGGAGAGAGACTGGCGGAACCCTCGAGGCGATGGCCCCAAATTCAAACCCCTGTTTAGAATCATCAGCCATTAAACCTCAGAAAGGCAGCACTGACCCAAGGGATGAGGAAAGGGGGGAGGGTGGACACAGGACACACAGGGGGGCAGAGGGATGAGGGACGGCAATGGGTGAGTCGATGCACACGGTGCGTCGTGAATGTGCACTTACTTCACAATAGAAAGGCAGACGTCAAGGAAGAGAGGTGAGATCCACCCGGGCAATGGACCACTTCCCAGCCTACAGGAGAATCACACGCCGGCAATCGTGAAAGCCTGGTGTCACCGGGTGCCACCAAGTAAGTTTCAACTCACAGCGACCCCAGGTGCCACAGGAGGAAACGCCAGCCACCGGGGGTCCTGCGCCACCCTCACCCTCGTTCTTATGCCCGAGGCCACGGCTGCAGCCACTGGGTCAATCCAACTTGTCAGGGGTCTTCCTCTCTCGCTGCCCCTCCACTTCACCAGGCACGATGTCCTTCTCCAGGAATGGCCCCTCCCGACAACACGCCCCAAGTGTGCAGACAAAGTTTCGCCATCCTTCCTTCTAAGGCACATTCCGGCTGCACTTGCACGGCAGATTCGTTTTCTCCCTCTGGCAGTCCATGGGACTCTCGGTAGTCTCCCCAGCCTCGGAGTTCAATTGCATTGACCTTCCTCAGTCTTCCTTACTCAACACCTAACGTTCACAGGCGTGAGGGGCCACTGAAAATACCATGGCTTGGTCAGGTGCTGCTGCTTACTCCTCAAAGGAACATCCTTGCTTTTCAAGACTTTAAAGAGGTCTTGTGCAGCAGATGGGCCTAATGCAGTGCACCAAGTTGATCTCCTGACGGCTGCTTCCATGAACACTGGCGGTGGATCTAAGCAAGGTGGAGTATCTGACAACTTCAAGCTCTTCTCTGTTTATCATGATGTGACCTATCGGTCCAGTTGTGAGGATTTGGGTCTTCTTTACATAGAGTTGTGATCCATCCTGAAGGCGGCAGTCCTTGATCTTCATCAGCAAGTGCTTCAAGTCCTCCTCACTTTCAGCAAGCAAGGGTGTGTCAGTTGCATAGCGTAGGTTGTTGTGTTAGTCCGGGTAGACTAGAGAAACAAATTCATAGACACTGATATATGTGTAAGAGAGAACTTTATATCCAAGAGCAATTGTACATTAAGAAAACACCCCAGCCCAGTCCAGATCAAGTCCCTAAGTCTGATATTAGCCCATATGTCCAATCCCAGTTTATCATTCCTCTTCAGACTCATACAACACATGAAATGACACCAAATGCAGGAAGATCACAGGCCAGTAGGTGGAAGGTCTTGTGGATCCAGTGGTGGTAGAAGCATCTCAGTGCTGGTGTGATTCTCCAGGTGGCTCCTCCAACTCCAGGGCTCTGGCTACACCAGCGTAGCTCCACCAGGCTTGTCATCAGGAGTGTCTCCCAGGGAGAGTGGGGCTGGCCTCCAGTGAGCTATTTATCTCCTTCGAGCTTCCAAATGAGCTCATCAAGCTGTGACCTCATTGACAGGCTAGACTCCACCCCTTTGCAAGTATCAGGAGACGATGTAACTGCCATGGTTGTTAATGAGCCTTTCTTAGGTGGAACCAAAGCTTAGGCTGAGCAAAATCTGTGGGTCACCAAAGGAAAAACATGGTGCAATGCACTGACATGAGACGGACGTACAGCCCAAAGGAGCCCTGGTGGCACCGTGAGGACCACACACAGCTGCTAGCCAGGTTGGCAGTTCAAACTCACCAGCCGCTCTGAGGAGGAAGACGAGGCTGTCTGGTCCCATAAAGATGGCCAGTCTTGGAAGCCCACAGGGCTGTTGTTCTCCTCTGCCCTGTGGGTCATTACAAGTGGGATGCTTCATGTCAGCAGTGGAGTTTGGGTGCTTGATGGACGGAGCTGCACAACCCTGCGTGACTCAGCCAAGGCCTGGACCCAAGGCCTGGACTGAAGGCCTGGTTGGATCTTTGGGGTCCCCTGCTCCCTGCTTGCAGTCTGCATTTCTTCTCTTAGGGCTCCCCAACCCCCCAAAGGAGAGCAAACTGGTTTTAAATCTTCCCTCTGCCAGCTAGGGGTGGGGGAGGCATGAGAAAAACTAACACGATTCTGTCTTCTAACTCCTGGCTCCCACGTCCTCCTAACCACCAAACGGGCCCAGGGTGTAAGCAGACACTTCTCCAAGGGAGACCAGCAAGCGGGCAACGCGCACAGGAAGGACATGTGGCAACGTGGGCACTAAGCCGCTGACCTCCAGTGGATGCCGACTCACAGCGACCCCTCCCCCCCCCGGACAGAGCAGGATGGCCCCCTAAGCTTTGCAAGGCCACCCATCTCTACAGGGCTAACAGGGCCATCTTTCTCTCGGAGCAGCTGATGGATTTGAATTGCCACTCCAGCGGTCAACAGCGATACTGAACCCAGGGTTCCTCCTACCAAAACACAACCGAACCCACTGCTGGGAGGTGAGTCACACTCACAGGGCAACCGTACAGGGCATGGCAGACCTGCCCCCAGGGCTTCTGAAACTGTGCATCTTGACAGAATCAGGCAGCCTCGACTTTCTCCTGAGGAACCACTGGTGGGTTTGAACCACCAACCTTTCCAGTAGCGGCCCAATGCTGACCCGAGGGGGCCATCAGGGCTCCTGGAAAGCAGAGCCCTGGCTACCTTTGTCAGGGATTGGGATGGAGTGTTATCGTGGAGTGGACACAGAGCTTCTGTTTGGGGCGACGAAAGCGTTTTGGAAGTGGAAGTCCACGATGGCTGCAGGGCAGTGGGTGGCAGTGATCTCACTAGGCTGTCCACTGACCCACGCTCACGGCCATCAAGTGGATTCCCACTTACAGCGACCTTCCAGGACAGGGTAGAACTGCCCGGTGGGTTTCCAAGGCTGTCAATCGTCACAAGACCAAAAAGTCTCCTCTTCCCTGAGGAGCAGCTGGTGGTTTTGAACTGCTGACGATTGTGGTTCGTATCTTGAAGCCGCGCTTCCTATCTTTCACCACCCACTCCCTGCCCTCGAGTCGGTGCTGACTCATAGCAACCCTGTAACAGGAGGGGCAGAACTGCCCTGGCGGGTTTCCAAGACTGGAAGTCTTTAGGAGAGTAGAAAGCCTCCTCTTTCTCCTGAGCAGCAGCCGGTGGTTTTGAACTGCGGGCCTTGTGGATCTCAAGTCAGTTCATAACCACTATGCATCCAAGGCTCCTCTTTCACTACCCTACTACTCTCAAAAGGCCATGTGTTAGTCTGGGTAGATAGAGAAACAAATTCATAGACACTCATATGTCTATAAGAAAGAGGTTTATATACAAGAGCAATTGACTATTTGAATTTTGAGTTTTGAGAATTGAATATTGAGATATTGAAAACTGAATACTGAGAAAAGGTCTCAGCCCAGTCCAGATCAAGTCCATAAGTCCAATATAAACCCATGTCCGATACCAATCTATTAAGTCCTCTTCAGACTCACGAAACACATGCAATGATGCAGAATGCAGGAGGATCACAGGCCTGTGGGTTGGAAGTCTTGTGGATCCAGTGGCGTTGAAGCATCTCAGCGCTGGCTTCTCAGGCTCCAGAGGTCTGGTTGCATCAGGGTAGGTCCATGTGGCTTCTCCAGCTCCCAAGGCATAACACCATGTCTCGTCAGTAGTGTCTCCCAGGGAGCGAGCAGAGAGAAAAAAAAGTGTCTCCTGCTTCCAAGGAGGAAATACAGGAGTTCCCAGAATTCTCAGAAGAAGACCAGGCCCACACAGACCTGATTAGTTGTAACTTGATTGACAGCCCAGACTCCACCCCATCATGTACAATCCTCTCAAATGGCCACCAGATGATGTAACTACCCCAGGCCGCATGTCCAGGGACGCCGTCAGGCACGGCATATTGCACCCCACACTCAAGCCCCCTGAGGACAAAGGTCACCCTGCACCCTGAAGTGACTGCAGCCCAGCAGAGGAGGGGCTGTCACAGCTGTGGTGGACTTCACAGGAGCCCCCCCCCACCCCAGGGCCCCATTCTAGGTGAAGTCACCGACTTTCAACACCCCTCTACCTGTCGCAGAGCACAGGGGAGTCGTGCCCAGGCCTACCCTCAGGCTCACTTATCTGTCAAGCTGCCTACTTCTCAGAAGGGACAGGGATGTCTCCAGGGCAAGGCCACATTAAACACCAGGCCTCGGGCCAGCAGGCTCTGCCTTCACATCCACATCTGTGCTCGGCTCTCTCCACATGCCCCGGCCACTACCCACCACCAGAAAGGAAGAAAGGCAAGCACCTGGTGCTTTCAGCCCACCCAGAGACACGGCGTCTGCCCCCTGTGGAAGCGGCGCCCAGGACACCAGATGACGCGTGGCATCAGACAAAGCTGCTGCCCAGGACCCTCTATAGTGACAGCACAGAACGGCAAGGATGTCACTTGGAGGACTAGGGTGCGCCCAACCCAACCTATGGCTTTTCCGTCACCTCCTACGTGTGGAAAGAGCCCTGGTGGCCTAGTGGTTACATGTTGGGCTGAGAGCAGTTTGAAACCACCGGTGGCTCCAAGGGAAAAAGACGGGGCTCCCTACTCCCGTAAAGAGTTAGTCTCAGACCCCCTCAGGGGCAGTTCCACCCTGTCCTGCAGGGGGTGGTACGAGTCAGCGTGGACTCGATGGCGGTGGGTTTTCTCCGGAGCTGGATGAGGAAGGTGCAGGCTGAAGAAGCGTGTGAATGGCGGTGCGGGCCACGAATTCCAGGCTCACCACGGACTGCCACGTCTGCAGGGTGCTCCTTGGAAGCAAGGATGGGGGGACTCGCTCTTGGCTCGCTTTGGCCACACCATCAAGAATGACCCCTCACGGAACGGATCACAATGATCGATATATAACCGCCCCCTACCCCCAAGGGGGATGGAGGACAGAAATGTGGGTGAAGGGAGACAGCAGTCAGCGTAAGACATGAAACAATAATAATAATTTATAAATTATCAAGGGTGCATGAGGGAGGGAAGGAGGCTCGGGGAGGGAAGGTAAAAAATGAGGAGCTGATACCAAAGGCTCCAGGAGAAAGAAAAAAAATTTTAATGATGGCAATAAATGTACAAATGTGCTTGACACAATGGATGGATGGATGGATGGATGGATGGATGGGTGGGTGGATGGATGGATGGTATTAAGAGCTGTAAGACCCCCCAATAAAATGATTTAAAAAATAAAAAGAATGACCCATCACGGCCACGGGGGCAGCCACCAACGGCCACCAAGATGGGGCAAGGTTTCTTAGTCACAGGGGAGACCGCTGCCCACCAGAGCCAGCTCAATGGCCACCAGCGAGGGCGGCATGTCACCCACACTGCGTCTGGGCAGCTTTTAAGGAGCCCTGGTAGCATAGCAAGTTAAGCCCTGGGAATACTCGCCGAGAGGCCAGCCGTTCAAACCCACTGGCCGCTCCTGGAAAGAAGGGTGCGGCTATGTGCTCCCATAAAGATGACAGCCTCTGAAACCCTATGGGGCCGTGAGTCAAACGGACCCCACAGCAGCAGGCAAGAGGTATGGCTCAGGGTGATGTAGTCAGGGCGGTGGGCTGAGTGGGGGCGGGGCAGCAGTCAGATAGCCTGACTAGGTCTGACGGCTGTGCTGTAAAGGGGTACCAGGGGCACACCCTGCCCTTGATGTCTGGCCATTCAGGAGAGGGGTCCCTGGTCCCTGGCCCTGCCCTGTGGGTCACATGTCTGGCTGCCCACACTGGCTCCTGGGCATGGCCCCTGCCCTGTCCCTAGATTCACGCCTGGGCCACTGGGTGGACAAAGGCCTTCCTGTGATCTCCTCTCGGGTCCCTCACACATCACCTGCTAGGAAGGGGGTCCCCGACCAAATGCACCCAGCATCAGGGCACCTGCCTCCCTGGGGGCCGTGCAACATAGACAGGCGCTGGGAGGCCGCCGCCTCCAGGCTGGCAGCCAGATTTCCCTGGAGCCGCTTCTGCCACACGTGCTGGGTACCTCAGCCCCTGCTGGACACAGCAGGCATCCCTGGCATCCAGGGGCCACCTCCCTCAAGGACCCCACCACCACTCAGTCTGTGGAGAGACCCCCACCCTCACCCAGCCCCGGCCTGTGTGGCTTCCTCTCACGCCCCTGAGGCGAAGGCATGTCATGATGACAATTCACCAGGACGCTCAGGGTCTCGCAGGACTGCAGCCTTTACCGGGGAAGCCATCTCTGCCACACGCACCGTGACTCCACCCCCAACCCTGGTCCAGAATCCCCTGGGCCATCCGCCAAAGTGCTTCTGCCTGGTGGCAGCAGCCAGGGCCAGAAGCCGAAGAGTCCTTAGCTGGTCCCCCTTGAGGATTCAGGAGTAGGGGTCAGGAGGGTCTCCTCTGAGGATTCAGGCCCCCATCTGAGGATTGGGGAAGGGGGTGTCCAGGAGGGCCCCCTGTGTGGATTCAGGTCCCTACCTGATGACTGGAGAGGGGAGTCCGGAGGACCACACAGCAGCAAGGATCTAATGGCCGGCGACCTGGCCATCCAGGGGGTGCCCGCACAGTGATCTCATGCCTGGTGCAGGGAAAACGCCGCCCAGACCCGGTCCTTCCCGCGGTCGCCGTGGATCAGACCGCTCAATGCAAAACCCACAGGGTCCCCACAGCTGACCCGGAGGTTCCACCTCCAGGCCTTCCCTCCTCGGCTGCCTCAATCGGGAAGCTCCCCTGTTCAGCCTCGGCGCAGAACTCTCGCTTCCCCAGGCGGACGCACGGTGGTAACCGAAGCTGCATGGAGGGAGGGGGGCTCCCTCTGACCCCCCGGTTTCCAGAACTTCCAGTGCCCACGGTTCGACAACAATACAAAACCCACCGTGGGAGGGTCAACTCCGGCTGAGAGCAATCCCGCGGGGCAGTGCGGACCGGCCCCACGGGGTGTCCCAGGCTGAAGAGTGGCTGGTGGTTCAAACAGCCAACCTTGCAGTGAGCAGCCCAATGCTGAGCCCAATGCACCAGCAGGGCCCCCCGAGTTCACTCACTGCCACCAACTCTGTGCTGACTCACAGCAACGCTCCAGGACCAGGTAGAACGGCCCCTGGGGTTTATGAACCCCTAACTCTTCACGGGAGTAGAAAGCCTCATCCCCCCATGGAGTGGCGGCTGGCGGTTTCCAACTGCTGGCCTTGCCGATTAAATGGGGCTGGGCCAGGAAAGGAAGGATTCAGGCCAATAAAACCTTGAGGGTTGGGGTCCCCCTCCATCTCGGATCTTCCTTCCACCCGGAGGAGGAAGCCAGACAGACAGAGAGGGACCAACAGGACTGACAGGAAGTAGCTGCATACAGAGTTACAGACAGACCCAGGGCCGGGGACAGACTGCCTCTCCCGGTGCCTGCTGGCTCTCTCGAAAGAGTCCTCGGAGATGGGCCTTTTCCACAAAGCCGGGAGCATACTCATGAGCCAATTTTCACCAAGACTGTGCCCGGCCGCAGGCAAAGCCATGACCAAACCTGCCACTGCCAACCCGTGCAGCGGGGCGCATGCCGCAGCGCTTTCTCAGCCGGCGTCTGGACAGTCACGGGTCTCCAGCCAGGCCTTTCTCCCCTGGCACATGGGGAGGGTCTGGACCACCAGTGCTTCTGTGAGCCGTCGAGAGTAGGTGCCCAACGGACCTCCTTGAGGGACTGAATGGGGAGAGGTGCCCCAACCTTGGTAAAACCAAAAGCCGAAACCCCATGTCGCTCAGTCAAGTTCCAAACCAGAGCCCCAGAAATCCGACCCACAGCAGCCTGCGTGGCTACCGCACCCCCAGGGCTCCTTGGCGCCCTCGAATCCATCCCGACACAAAGGGACCTGGTGTAGAACAGGACGACAGAGCCCATCACTCAGGCCCCGTGTCAACCCACCTTGTGGAAGGCCTTCCTCATTGTGGCCAGCCCTCTGCTCCATCAAGCGGGGCAGCTTACAGTGAGTGCAGGCCAACCCCAGGGCCCTCTATCAGACAATGGTCCACCACAGTGTTCCGCCACAATGTGTAGCAGTTTCCAGAGGCTAACTCCTGAGAAGTGGATGGCCAGGCACACTTTCTTCCTAATCTGATTTTGTCTGGAAGCCCTGCTGAAAGCTCCCCACCACACTGAAACACCCATGGCATTGCTTCCAGAACCCCCCATGGCACCACGAACCGACAGCCCAGTGACACCAGCTACACAGCTGTATGTGTGTGTGTGTGTGTGTGTGTGTGTGTGTACATATATCCATACAAACACATAAACCACACAGAAATCACTTTGGTCTGGTGGTTCCACTCTGGGCTGCTAACCATGAAGTCAGCCGTTTGAAACCACCAGCCACTCCTCGGGAGAAAGACAGGAATTTCTACTCCCCTAAAGGCTTCCAGTCTCAGAAACCCACCGGGACAGGTCTACCCTTTCCTATAGGGTCGCTATGAGTCCAAATTGACTTGATGGCAGTAAGTTTATTTTTTTTAACGGAAATCAAAACCCACTGCCTTCAAGTTGTTCCAACTCCTATTGACCCTATCGGTACCAGAACCCTTGACGCGTGGAGTCAAGTCTGGTTCATAATGACTCTATAGGGTCCAACAGAATCTTTATAGGAGCAGACAGCCTCCTCCGGCTCCTGCGGATGGCCGGTAGGCTCAAACCACCGACCTCATGGTGAGCAAACCCAATGCTTATCATCAATTACATTAACAACCAGCTACGCCACTACACCCACTGCCGGAAGGACTGCCTCTTTGGGTTTCCCAGTTTAAATCTTTATGGGAACGGACAGCCTCATCTTTCTCCTGCAGAGCAGCTGGTGGGTTTGAACCGCCGACCTTACAGTAAGCAGCCCGTCGTGTTACCCACACCCTCATAAGGTGCCCTTGACCCGAGGCAGGGTATTTTGAGTCATCTCGTAGACCGTGACTTCGGGAGGCCACAGAAGAACAGACGCCTTTGAAACACGGTGTGGGTGAAGACTCCTGCAAGCACAAGGAACGCAGGAAGATTGAACCAGGCTGTCTTGGGAGAAGTGCAGCCAGAAGGCTCCTTCAAGACAAGGATGGCGAGATTCATCTCATGCACTTTGGACATGTTGTCAGGAAAGACCAGTCCCTGAAGAAGGACATCGTGTGTGGTAAAGTGGACGGGCAGCGAAAGAGAGGAAGACCCTCAAGGAGATGGACGGACACCGCGGCTGCGACGATGGGCCCACATAGAACCATGACGGTGAGGCTGGTGTGGACCGGGCGGCATTCTGCTCTGTGGTCCACGCGGTGGCTGGGGGTTCCAGCAGATGCAACGGCACCTAACCACAACCACCCCTCCCTGCACTGGCCTCTGGGCGGTCCTTCTTCAGAGAGCAGCCGGCTCGGAGACCACTGGAGGGACACTAGTCACCAAGCGGCTGCCTGCTCCGTTCAGGATCCCTCCTTTCTCGACAGGTCGTGCTGCAGGGCCGAAAGCCCCCCACCCGGAGCCAAAAACCACAGGATGTTAAGAAACCATCACGGGAGAGAGGGGGTGGAATCTCAAGATGCAGGCTCTGGATTGTAAGATGAACCCCAGAGCCATCCCTGGACTGCACCGTGTGCGCGGCACGGGTGGTTAGGGTGGGGAGGGAAGGTGGCACGTCTATGGGAGCAGGGAAAGGCAGATGTGAGGTTCCCTGAGAGGGTGTGGAGTGGGGGGCGGGGGGGTTTGCTGCAAGGATGCCGCTGACACCCACTCCTTCCCCCCAAGGGGCCTGATGAGCCGAAACATTCCAATTCCAGCCTGCAGCGGACGGCTCACCTGGAAACCTTTCATTTTTTACTAGTAATCGGAATCCTGGTGGCATAGTGGTTAGGTGTTGGGCTACTAACTGTGAGATCAGGAGTTCGAAACCACCAGGGAGACAGAGGCGGCTTTCTGTTCAGAGTGACAGTCTCGGAAACCCACAGGGGCAGTTCGACCCTGTCCCACAGGGTCCCTATGAGTCTGCCTCGATGGCAGTGAGCTTGGTTGAGTAGGAATGCTCCCCCGGCCATGGTGCTCGGGCCAGGGCAAACTGTTAGGACTGAAGGTAACCCGCTGGCCCCCAAAGAAGCCACTGTCTGCAAAGTACCTTCCAGCTCCTACAGCCGGCTGCCCCTCACAAGGGGATGGGGGCGGGGGCTCACCAGGCCAGGCCACTGTCACCACGGATGATGGCCCAGCAGCCACGGGGAAGCTCAGTAGCTCCAAGTCCCTAAACCAAACAGGACAGGAGAACAGGGTCCAACAACAAAAAAAGGCCAGCTTCCCAGAGCCAAAAATAGCCTAACTGCTTTCAAAAGGATTCTGGTAGCCCAAGCACATACAACTCCACCGGCAGAGAGAGACAAATCGATGGGGGCGGACAAAGGGAGTTGCTCAGCCGGGACGGGGACCCCCGAGGGCCACCTGTTTCAAACAGCCCACCAACCAGCTCCCCAGTTGGACCCCAAACCTACTCTGGGACTGCGTCCCAAACCCTGGCCTCATGCTCTGAGCCCTTTGTGGGGATATCTTTACCCTGTGGACGGCCCCTAAGGGTCAGGCCATCAATCGAGAGCCCCAGGTAAACCCCAGGGAAGGCTGGGAGGTAGGGGCCTGCTGAAGGCCTCGCTACTGGCCTTGGGGTAGGAACAGCCAGACATTCGGGGTGAGTAATGCAGGAAGCACGAGGGTGGGGCCGTCCTGGATACAATCTCCACCCCTGCCCCGTGGGTGCCAGGGGTCCACTGAGTCAGGCCCGTCTGTCGCCTCACCTCCTCTGCATTCAGTCTCACCTGCTCTGTGCCAGTGACCCGACAGCGGTGGGTCTGGCTTAGCTTAGTTTGGGACATGTCCCCGATGGAGACTCCTGACCAGCAGCTTTGGGATCCATAAAACCCATCATGTACTCCCTCCTGTCCCTGGGGCAGGAACTCTGGTGGGAGGGGAGCCCTGGAGGGGGGTGGGAAATCCCCTGGACAGACATCAAAGCCCACTAGGATGACCCAGCCTCCACCCCCATCGTCCTCAAAGCCTCCAGAGATCAGAGGCAAGATGGCTGTCCCAGCCAAGTGGAGATTCACAGGTGACGCGCCGACAGGAACCCAGAGCCAACCCCCTCCGCCCAGCCCCATTCGGGGACCAATGTGGCTGCACTCAGGAAGAGGCCGGGAGAGGGAATCCATTCCAGGTGCAGGCTTCCTAGGAACCTTTCCAGCCCGATTCCTGACATCACGGCAGACCTGTGCAGCTCCTATGCCAAAGCTTCCCAAAGGCTGGGTCACCCCGAGTCTTTCTTCTGGGGCACCTCTGGGTGAACCCCAACTTCCAACCTTCCACCTTCCTTCCAGTTAGTAGCTGAGTACTTAACAGTGTGCGCCACCACAGGCAGCGACCCAGAAAACAAGCCTGCCGCCAGAGCTCCCGGGGCACTCCTGGCACCCCCTGTGTGAGCCAGCGGAGCTGCCCACCAGGGGCTCTCCATGGTCGCTGCTACCCGTGAGGTTTGCAGGGGCCAAGTCCTCTGAAACCAACAGCCTGCTTCTTCTTCGAGGTCTGTTCTCAGTCTGGTCACTTTGGGTGACCCGGTTGGAATCTAAAACACCAGTGACTGAGCTGCCAGCCCCAGAGCAAGCCACCCCAGGGGGGACAAAGGGACAGACCAGTCCCTGGAGAAGGACATCTTGCCTGGTAAAGCAGAGGGGCCGTGAAAAAGAGGGAGGCCCTCAACAGGGTGGACGGACACAGCGGCTGGACAATGGGCTCCAATGGGCCCAGGCCCAGGCGGTGTTTCTGTCTGTTGTACATCGGGCCGCCGTGAGTCGGACCCGGTCACCACAACATGATCTCATGGGAGCAGACTGCCACGGCACTGGCCGGTGGGTCTGAGCTGCCAGCCTTTAGGTGACAGGTGAAGGCTTAACTGTTGTCACCACCCAGAGGCTGCTTATCCATAAGCCCACCAAAACCCACCACCAAGTCCACCCACAGCAGACCTCTAGGACAGCGTAGAACTGCCCCCACGGGATTTCTGAGGCTGTCAAGCTTTCTGCGAGCACACTGCCTCTTTCTCCCTCTGAGCAGCTGGTGGCTTAGAACTGCCACCCTTGCAGTTAGTAGCCCAGTGCTGAACTCACAGCCCCCCTAGGCTCCTTCCCTCTACAGCTCGACTGAAAACTCAAACTCCGACCCACAGAATCAATGCTGACTCACAGTGCCCCTGTAGGGCACGGCAGAACTGCCCCTGTGGGTTTCTGAGGCTGTAACTCTTGACAGGAGTAGAAAGCCTCATGTTTCTCCCTTGGAGAAGCTGGTGGGTTTGAACCACTGACCTTGTAGTTGGCAGCCCAACCCATAACCATGATGCCACCAGGGCACCTTTACCTCCACAGTAGTACTTGAAAAATGAACTCAAAACCGTGTTCTCCCCACAGCCCCCTCATATCCTCTCCCACTCTCCCCAGTGGACCACCCGGCAGGTGTTCAGTGGGTACAAAGGTGTGCCCATTAAAGGTGGCGCAAGCACCCACCTGGCTCTCCATGCAAGCTGTCCACATCACTGGGCCAGATCTGCCCGGTCTTGCGGACACCCACGATGGTGGCCTCGGCCACTACAACCTGGCCCTGCCTAGGGCGCTTCTGGCACTGCGGCGTGGGGGGGCTGCTGCTCTCAAAGGACTGTTGAGAGTTCTGGGAGGGGGAGCGGCTCTTGTCCCGGAACATGCGATAGGTGGTGGGGCTGGGGGACACGCGGCTGGACTGGCCGGAGGAGAAGTCCTCCTCGCTGGAGGTCAGGTTCTCGTTGGAGCTGCAGTCCGGGGTGTAGCCCCCGCCGCTGTCCTCGAAACTGCGCGGGGAGTAGGACCTGCGCGGCCAGGTGAGGCGCTTCTCCGGCTCCGAGGCGCTTTGGCTGCGCAGGAGCTGGCCCTTGCCCTCGCCCTCGCCCATCAGGCCCCCGATGTAGACGCTCTGGTAGGGCTGATACTCCAGGGGTGGCCAGGGGGCCCGGCCGCCGCCGCCGTTGGACTGGATCAAATTGTCCTTCAGGAAACGGGGGTTGAGCTCAGCGTCCTCGTAGTCCATGTCCAGGCCGCAGCCGCTCTCCGAGGCCCGCACGCGCTGCGGGGGCCTGGGTGCGTCGCCGCCCCCCACGCCGCCCTTCTTGCGCTCCAGCTGCATGGCCTGGCTGCCCAGGGCGCTGATGCGCTCCGACACCTCCTTGTCATTGACCTTCACGAGGCCGCGCTCGTGGTGGAACTCGACGTTCACGTAGAAGGGCTTGTCGCCCTCGCCCCCAGCCGCCG
>NW_022103926.1:8973802-8975114 GCF_000313985.2 Echinops telfairi
GCCCTCCGGTTTGCGTCCCCGCAGCCCAGCCTGGGCCCACGCAGCTGGCTGGGCGTTGGGGGGCGGGGACACGGATTCAGAGAGGGGCTGAACCTTGCTATCCCCCGACCCCCACCCGGCGTGGGGGGCCGGCCTGGAGGAACGAAGTCTTCACCCCCCGCCGTACTAGGCATTCCTGGCCCTGGCCACCCAGCGCCCACACCTACGGTCCTATGACTGTCCCCTTGCCTCTTCTGAGCAACATGGGACATTGAGGGGGGGGGGTGTCTCCTAAGGGGATTTCCAGCCTCCATAGTGGCCCACGCAGACCTGAGCGAAAGCTGGGGTCAGCCCAGAGCAGATAAAGAGATCGGGCCCAAGGGAGCAAAGCCTGCTGGGGGGTTGGGAAAGAACTGGGGTCTGGCAACCGGACAAGTGGCGTGGTGTCACCGCCCCCCTCCCCATAGACTTCCTCCCATTTCCCACCATGCAGAATCTCTAGTCGTGTTGGTTGCCAATTTTTAACCATAGACTCAAATGTGATAAATACAGGCATTTTTTAAAAAAACAAAAAACCTTAAAACTCATTGCCATCAAATCGGTTCTGACTCCTAGCGGCGATCCTACAGAGCAGAGTGGAACTGCCCCTGTGGGTCTTTGGAGCCTGCTAACTTAAGGAAGGGGAGTGGAAACCCTCTTTCTCCCTTGTAACCCCTAATGGTTTCTAACTGCTGGCCTTGCAGTTAGCAGCCCAGTGTATAACCACTGCGTCACCAGGGCTCCTAAATGCATATATATATTGGCTAAATGTAGTATGTCTTAGATGATAGGAGGACACCAAACCTAAAGCCACGGAATTCCCTGACTCACCTCACCGCCAGAGTCAATGCCATAGGATGGAGGAGAACTGGCCCTGTGGGTTTCCAAGACTAACCCTTTTCTGGAGTGGTAAGCCTCTTCTGTCTCCCTGGTGATTTTGAACTGCTGACCTTGCAATTAGCAGCCCAACCTGTAACCACTGTGCCGCCAGGACTCACAGGGACCCGCGATAGGGTTTCCAAGGCTCTCAATCTTAAAGGAGCAGTCAGCCTCATCTTTCACCCAGGAGCTGCTGGTGAGTTTGAGCCTTGCACTCAGCAACACAACACCTAACCCATGGTTTGGTAAAATCTGTCTACATTGGATTACAACATTCTTTGTAACTGAGTGGAAGCCTTTAAAACACACACACACACACACAACTTCTTGGTCTTTCTTTTCTTTTAATTACTACTTCATTCTCAGGGAAGTTATTGATGTCGCGTCACAAATACTAATCATCACAAGATTGGAA
>NW_022103926.1:8975794-8980777 GCF_000313985.2 Echinops telfairi
CCAATGTGCCCCTCTAGTGATGCCACTGTGCCCTCCCCCAGCCCAGAGCAGGTGCACCCCTGGGTCCCAGGAGTGCGCCCTCACACTCTCGGATGAATGATCTCAGCGAATCCACGACTTCCTTCCATCCTCACGTGGAAAGCAGGTGTGTGCCTCCAGCCATCCAGCGGGGCAAAAAGAAAACACCTTCCCCCAACACATGGCGCGTGGGGGGTGGTCTCACTCCATGAAGGCCCCCCCGGGAACTGGTGCTGGAAACCCTTCGGTGCCACTCCCTCTTCCAGGCACTGTTGTTAGGACGCAGCTCACTGGCACCCTCTACAGGTGTCTGCGATGACCTGCCTCTCCCCTCCTGAGAGACAATCCCTCAACAAGGTTGAATTACTGCTATTGTTCAGGTGCTCTGTGCTGCTAACTGCAAGGTCAGCAGTTCGAAACCACCAGCCTCTCCAAGGGAGAAAGACAAGGCTTCCTACTCCCGTCAAGCATCACAGCCCCAGAAACCCACAAGGGCAGTTCTACCCTGTCTTACAGGGTCACTAGGAAATGGGATCAATGTGATGGCAATGTGTATGAGGGTTTGGGGTGGACAGGATGGGGAAGGAGGGGATCATTGAGGTGGCCATATGGGCCTTGGCTCAAAGCAGAAAACCAAACCCACTGCCATCGAGTCCGTGCCGACCCATAGGGACCACGTAGGACAGAGCAGAACTGTTCCACAGGATTTCTGAGGCTGCCAGTCTTTAGGGGGAGCAGACAGCCTCAGGGTTGTCCTGCAGGACAGCTGGTGGGTTTGAACTGCCAAGCTTCTGGTTAACAGCCCAGGGCATCGAATTGGCATTGACTCAATGCCAGGGAGGTTCTTCCTCGGGCAGAGATCTTGGAAGTGCTCTTCCAAGGTCCTGGAAGCTTCTCTCATCACTGCTGCTTCAAAAATGGTTCATCCTTATAGCCAGGGCAGCGGTCATGAAAGTTGACCAATCCCCTCCATGAGTGCTACACATGCCCTATTTGCATAGCCCCACCCCATCATTGGCTGGGAAGGCCAGAGACTTGGGCCGTTTCACTTTACCAAATATGATGTCCTTCTCCAGGGACCGTTCTCCCCCCAAAACATGTCCAACGTATGTAAGAGGAAGTCTTGCCATCCTTCCTGTGTTTCTGACTGTACTTCTTACGACACAAATTAAGGTGTCCTTAATATTCTTCTCCAGCTCCACAATTCAAATGCATTTTTTCCCTTCGGTCTTCCTTAATCAGTGTGTTAGACAGGGTTCTCTAGAGAGATAAAACCAGATTGCTGATAATTTTATATCTATATTTATAAAGATAGATAACAGAAGAAATGAACTGTTAAATTATAAACAGATAGATATATAAGAAATGAACAGCTAAATTATAAAGCAGTACAAATGGCTCAGTGCAACTCACTCCCGTGAGAGAGTTGTGAGACACTGGCAGTCCTTCAAGTCTTGAGGGCCGTGCGGTAGTCCTCTGTAGAGAGAGAGCTAGGCTATCCCAGCACGGGCAGCAAGACAGCCAGCAGGCCACCAACTGTCAATCCTCAGCTCCAGAGATGTAAATTTCAATCGTGTGGTCTTAAAGGGACCTCAGCTTACAGCGACACAGTCCACAGACTAGGCATCCCACAGGTAGTATAGCCTGTAAATTGAGGCACACAACAAGCAAGGCAGCCGCACACTGGTCCGATGATCAAAGAGCGAGAGACAAGAAAGGCTCACCGAGCCATTTATCTCTCCGCCCTTCAATTAATCCCACTTGTGTTTATTGGCCAGGCTGGCACAATAGACTAACTATCTCAATCAGTGTCCAAGTTTCACAGGCCTATGAGGCCATGGAGAATAACATCGTTTGGGTCAGGTGCACCTTAGTCCTCCAGGGAACACCCTTCCTCTTCAGTGCTCTACAGAGGACTTGGGCAACGGATTCACCTAATGCGATACGTCTTTTGACCACTTGACTGCTGCTTCCATGAGCATTTGAGAGACTTGGGTAAAAGAGCCGAGTCAAACAGTGTCACCCTACCACACCCGCCTCCATCCACATTGGAGGGAGGCTGTATGCCAGCGTGGCATGGCCACAGGCCCTCATCCATCATCCCGGGGGCTGGTGGAAAGAACAGAAAGGGACCCTGGAGTCCTGCTTTTAGTGCTGGGTTGAACAGCGCTTGGGAGACCTCCCTGGGGAAGGGCCCGCTCTTTCCTCTCAGACATGGGTCCCTCCGGCCCAGCTTCCTGCAGATCTGTTATTGACGCAGGGATCCTGGATGCTGTGTTCACCTTGCCTGGGGAACCTGGGCTGGGGGGAGCTGGGATAAGGTGAGCTTGCTCCTACAGGTGGCCTGAAGGAGCTGAAGCCAAAGGCACAAGTCACCTGTGGGGAGGAAGGCAGCCCTGGGCGGTGCCCAGTGTAAAGGCTCTGGGTTTGAGTCCACCCAGAGGCAGCTCAGAAGAAAGGCCTGGGGTCTGGTTCTGCTACAAGACCACCAGTTGCTGTCTTACCTTCTCTGGGCATCTTGCCTAGAGGCAGACTGGTCCAGAGGCCA
Source organism: Echinops telfairi (assembly GCF_000313985.2). Lineage (NCBI taxonomy): Eukaryota > Metazoa > Chordata > Mammalia > Afrosoricida > Tenrecidae > Echinops > Echinops telfairi. The sequence goes on from NW_022103926.1 coordinate 8,978,361, forward strand.
CAGCATGGACTGTGTCGTCAGCGGGCCCCTAGCAAGGACTTGTTCCCTAGAGAAGCAAAGCCAGTTTGATTTACGTCAACGTGCACTTGTGTGAGTGTAGGGGTGGAGTGGGAGTCCAGCCTATCAACAGGGTCACGGCCTGATGATGCCTCTTTGGGGGTGAGACCTTTTTATAAGAGAGACACTGGGAACTCCTCCTCCTTTGTCCCTTTCCCTCTGTGTCTGCCTCCAGGGGTGGCCTGCCAATCTGGAGAGCTGTCAACACCCAACCATGCTCCCACTGATCTTAGATCTTCATGATACTGCATCCACGGGTCTGTGATCTCCCTGTACTGCTCTTTACTTTTCTACGCCATCAACCTGCAGCTGTGTGAGTCTGAAGAGGGGCCCCGGCTAGCATCAGACCTGTGGACTTCAATTGGACCTAACTGGGATGCCTTCTTGACATGAAGTCCTTTCTTATCCATATATAGTTGTCACTGGTTTTGTTTCCCTAGACAACCCAGCCTAACACAATGAGTATTTATAGAAAGGTTTACATCAAGGAGATGGCTTGCATAGTTATAGAGGTGGGCAAGTTCCCAGCCTGTGGATCAGATGTCAGGCTGAGGGCTTCTCCTGACTCATAGCTTCTGGGGCCAATGACCCCCAATCGGCAGGAAGATGACAGGCATCAGGCGACAGAGGTGAATAAATCTAAGGTCAGCAGGTCAGTTGGCAGGCTGCTGATGACTCCCAGTTTCAGCAGGCAGTATGGCAGACTGCTGGCTCAATTCCACAGAGCCTGAGTTTAGATGGTGAGCTAGATACAGGATCCAGACCCAGCAAAAAGCAAGCAAGCTTTCTAGCAGCCCTGCATGTAACCGCTATGCCACCAGGGCTTGCTCTTCACCAGTAGGTCCAAAGTAGCTTAGCTCAGCTCATGACATCTTGCATTGGGCAAATCTGTTGCAGAACACCTTGTGTTAGACTGGGTTGACTAGAGAAACAAATCCAGGGACCCTCATCTATGTGTAAGAGAGCACTTTATATCAAGAAGTAATTATCTATCAAGCAAACATCCCAGTCCAGATCAAGTCCATAAGTCTGACGCTACACGGTAAGTCTGATACTAGTCCATAAATCCCTCACCAGACTCACGCAGCCACATGCAGTGACGCAGAATGCAGGAAGATCACAGGCTGGTGGGTGCAAAGTCTTGTAGATCCATTGACGGTGGACGCATCTCCAGGCTGCCATCAGCGTGGCTCAAAGTGGCTCTCAACAGGAAGGTGAAGCATAGAGAGAGAGGGGGTGGGTGGGAGGTTCCCGGGACCCTCTTTATGAGAAGGCCACACCCACAAGGAGGCACCATCAGGCTGTGACCTCATTGACAGGCTAGACTCCGCCCCTTAACCCTATCAAGTTGCCATGAGATTATGTAACTACCACACACCTCTTGAACATGTGGAAGAGTAAAGGTGTCACCTTGTGGACTAGGGTGCGCCTGACCTAAGCCATGGTACTTTCACGTGCTTGTGAAAATCGGACAATGAAGAGCAAAGGAGAGTGGATGTCCTTGAAGTATGGTGTTGGAGAAGAATATTGATTTTTACCATGGACAGTCAGAAGAAGGCAGGGGAGGGGGGAATCGATCCTGGGGGGGGGCGGAAATACAGCCAGAATGCTTCTTAGAAGTGAGGATGAAAAGACTGTCTCGTGTACTTTGGACACGTTATTAAGAGGGATCAGTCCCTGGAAAAGGACATCGTGCTTGGTAAAGTCGAGGGGCAGCAAAGAGGAAGCCCCTCCATGAGACGGACTGACGACAGACCGACGCAGCGGCTGCATCACGGGGCTTGAACATCACAAGTGTGAGGACGACCAGGACCAAACAGAACAGTGTTGCCCATGAGGGCACTGACTAGAGGACACCTGACGGTCGGTCGCAACCAGTACTTCTAATTCAACGCCCACACGGCCCTGCGGCTCTCTGCCTTCCAGCAGCCGTGAAGGCAGACACGAAAGCAGGGACTTGCACACCGCAGCGCACCGCGGCACCTCCCACCAGGCGAGAACCAGCTGCGTGGCACACACCGAGGCCCGGATCCGCGTAGCGTGTGTCACAACCGTCCATGCAAACAAAATCCTGATGCACGCCCCAGCCCAGACCTCGAACACGGCATGCCGAGGGATGAGAAACCAGCAAAACCCAAGCCAAACTCATTGCCAGCGAGTCACTGCTGACGCCTCAGGGCCCTATGGGACAGGGCAGGACTGCCTCCGGGGGTTTCTGAGACTGCCACGCTTTATGGGAGTAGAAAGCCCCGTCTTTCACCTAAGGAGCGCCTGGTGATTTCAAACTGCTGACTGCGGATCACAGCCCAACCCGTAAGCGGGACACCCGTTGCAAAAGGGCAGATCCCCTATGATGTCAC
>NW_022103926.1:8982455-8996155 GCF_000313985.2 Echinops telfairi
TGTGATCTGGGACGTGTCCCTGGGCTGCTGGCGCTCGGAGCACATGACGGGAGGGGTTGTGGACTTGGGAGTCACAGAGCCAAGGAACAGACCCACTGGAAGCAGACCCCATGCTGGGATGGGGCAGGGGACCCACCAGGTACAGACCTTACACTGGGGTGAGGCAGAGACCCCACTGAGATGAGAACCTATACCGGGACCAGGTAGAAACCCCCCAGGAGCAGATCCCATGTTGGGGTGGGGGCAGGTGGTGGACCAATCAGGGTGTGGAGGGGGTGCTCAGACCACCTTCTCAGGTCAGGGCTGCTGTAGGACTCGATGCCTTTGGGGTGGCGGAGAGAGAAGGCAGGGCAGGACCACCCAAACTGCAGGGGTGCAGGGAGGAGCAGTGGGGATGACGGAGCGCCCGGTGTCCCCTCTAATGCTATCCTGGAGGGTCCATCCTCCCTCCGTCTGAACTGAGTCCTGGAGGGCCCATCCTCCCTCCGTCTGAACTGAGTCCCAAACCCTAGGGAGCCAGGAACCAGATGGCACTGTGACATGGGGCATTGTGGGGCTAGGCGTGGCTGGCAGGCCATAGTCCCCCATGCCATCTCTCGGGCCCAAGTGTCCTGCACAGACAGCCACCAGGAAAGCTGTGTTGGGGCTGGAGGAGAGTCCGTGCAGGGCTAGATTCCCAGCAATGTCCCTTGTGTCCCCAGGCTACCAACTAGTTCAGCATGACTTACAAGAAGCTCATTGTTCTTCAAGCACTTATGTTCACTTAAAAAAGTAATGACAAGGCCCAGCTGCCTTCCCCCACCCCCACCCTGACGCTGTGAGGGTTAGATTCGAACTGGGCCCTGAGGGGTCTTCATAGCTGGAGTTCCTACAGCACATTGCCAGTCTTTCTTCCTGGGCCTTGCTGATCAGACTCAGACCTGCTCCACCCAGGGACTTAAAAAAAAAATCTATTAAAAAAATGCATCTTTTAATAGTGCTCAAGCTAAAAGGGAGTGGGGCACGTGGCCAATAAGTGGGTATTTGCTAGGTATCACAAGATGCACTGCTCAAACGCCTGCCCACAGGAACCTCGCCTTCTGCAGAGGGGACAGGACACCTAATGGGCCCCCTGTCCCGGGCAGGGAATGCAGGCGGGCAGTTATAGTTCGGAGGGTCCGGTGGGCACTGGGGGGAGCAGTCTGATGCCCAGGTGTCTGAGGAAATGGAATAAGGGGCTGATGGACTGTTCGCTGGCATGTGTTCTTGGTCCCTGGTCCTGCTGGTCACATCTCAGTGCTGCTGGGAGAGAGGACATGGTGGCCAAAGCGAGCAGTAGCCCAGGGACCAGGACCCACAGTGACTCAGGAGTCAGGTCACAGATGCCGAGGCCAACGGGGTAGCGTCGCCATGGGGCCACTAGATGGTCCAACCAACAGGTAGCCAGTGTCCAGCGGGGGCTACCTTTAGACCCAGGGGACTTGCCAGGTCAGCAGGGAAGTCAGTTTTAGGCAGGGCTGCGATCCAAGGCAGTGGTTTCAAGTCCTATTGGCTGCAGGACCCCCAAGGCCGGCGGGCAGGTGGTCCGTCCTGCAAGCTGTGCAGAGCAGAGTCCCAACCCGCCTTAGGGGGCCTGGGAGGGTTTCGGATTGAAGGGCCATGGGGCCCTCTGATGATGATGGTTGTCATGGTGACCTGCAGCGCCCCCCCGTGGGAGGACGGGCCTGGCTGAGCAGTGGATGGAAGGTGCAGGGCCAGGCCTCTGTCCCTGCTCACAGACATGCAGGGGTTCTGTGCCGCCCTCCTGGGTCACAGGTGCTGCCCCGTGGGCCAGGTGGGGGACTGGCGCAGGGTGGTTAACAGCAGTTCTGGCTGGAAGGGCCCTGGCTCTCCTTGGCTTCAGGCAGCGTTCCTTCCATTCCTGCAAGGAGGGGAGATCCCGCTGGCATAGACCGAGGTCCCCCAGGCAGGGTCCCTGAGCCTTGAGCCAGGCCCCAGGCTTTGGGCATCCAGCAAAGGCACCCTGCTGGAGGGTGGGCGTTCTGGGCAGGGGCTTGGAGGCGAGTGTGTGGCCAGACCCCATGAAGGAGGCCTGGCAGGGGCGTGGGGGGCCGGGGTGGGGAGGGGAGGGGACAGGGCGAGGGAGGGGTACGCACGGATCAGGCCTGCGTCGCCGACCTGGAGCCGGCCGTTGCTCCTCCTCCGCTCTAGCTCCTGCAGCACCGACTGCTCGAAGGCCAGGGCGGCCACGCGGCTGAACAGCGCCCTCACGTTCTCCCCTGTGGGCCCAGACACCCGCGGTCACACCCCGCAGGTGGGCACCAGGCTCCCCCCAGCAACAGAGCCTACCCTGGGGAGGACTCCGCCCTGCCCAGAGGGAGGACATGGTCTCGCTCATAGAGAGAGGGCAATGCCCAAACCTTGCAGCACCCACCCTATCCCCTCTCAGCCCCCTCACCCAGCACCCTACCGAGTGGTCCCGCCCCAGCAGATCCTCCCAGGAGCTGGCCAGGTACAGGAGCGCTGGGGGAAAGAGAGCCTCCTGCCCTGAGCCTTCCTCAGGGCGCTGCGCGCTGTCTTCCAGACTCCCGGCCACCGAGTCGATGCCGACTCACAGTGACCAGAGAGGACAGGGCAGAGCTGCCCCTGTGGGTTTCTGAGCCTGGCACTCTTCATGGGAGTGGCTAGTTAAGGTGACCAGACGTCTTGCTTTTGGCGGGACAGTCCCGATTTTTAACAATTTGTCCTGCGTCCCGCGGCATTTTTAAAAAGTCCCGGTTTTTGGAAAGAATGCACGACAAGCTTGGGTCTATGGTTTTTGGCTGCCATGTGGCTATTTCGCCAGGATATGAGTTTTATCAATAGTGTTCTGCTTTTGTCCTGCTTTACCAATGTTAAAATCTGGTCACCTTAAGCTAACTCCATCTTTCTCCCTTGGAGCGGATGGTGGTTTCGAACTGCGGACCTTACGGATGTAACCACTAACCACGGTGCCACCAGGGCTCTAAGGACCTTAAACATCAGCCAGAGGAAGTACTCACCGGCCCCACCTCCCAGTACTCATGCCAAAGGCCCTTTACTGTGACCCTACCCATCAGGCCAGCTCTGGGACCATTACCCATCTCTTCCCACCCCTGACCCACCCCTGCTGGGGGTTGGGGGGTGGAGAGGTCCCACAGCCTGCTTTGGCTTCGCTGTAGGGTCTAATATGCCTCAGTGGGGACATGGGGATTTTGACACTTAAAATGGGTTTTGTGTTAAAAACGGCCAGTGTCAGAGTGGAGATTGGGGCTTGGGGATGTTGGTGTCTTGCCCATTGGGGTCAGCAATGGCCATGGGGTGTGTGGCATGGCCTGCGGTGGGGTATCAGTGCTGCCGTGGGGCCTGGCAAGGGACGATGTCACACAGCATGGCAGGCCAGGGGAAGACCCCAGCCCTCCACTTCCTCCCTGAGTGACTGTAGGGGGCTTCACGGGGCTGGGTCTGGACCCACAGCACCCAAGAGCCTGACAGCAGGGCAGGGCCTGGGTCCCTGAATGCGGGATGCAAGCCTCCGTCTGGGCACGAAGGGGCCGAGAGGGATACTGCAGGTGCCTGCCCGGTCCTGACTTACCCGTCTTGGCCGACACCGCCCAGTACTCAGCATGCATCTCGTTGGCCAGGCGCACAGCCTCCACTTCAGCCTGTGCACAGGCTGCCCCTGACTGGGAGAGACGGCGGATAGGGCCCCAGGAGAGGCCGTCCCAATCCTCCTACCCCAAGAAGCCAGCCACCCAGATCTTGCCCCTACCGTAGGAGGCCACCCCATCCCCTGCCAAATGGCGGGGCTCCAACTGCCTCCCCAATGCCTGACAAGACCAAGCTCCTTGGCAAACCCTGTCCAGGTCTATCGAGGCCTCCCCCTACCCCCGAGTTGGATGGGGAGGAGGAGGGAGGGAGGCCTGGGCCCAGCCCCAGCCTGCTTACCAGTAGGTCCTTCTTGGTCCCCACCAAGAAGATGGCACTGGCTCCCGGCTCGTTCTCCCGTAGCGCATCCTCCAGCCACTGCCTGGACCACAGCGGGAAGGGGGGAGGGGAGGACTGAGAGACACCACCCATCAGGAGCTTGGGTGAAGTCTCGGGTCCTTGTAGGGCTCAGGGTGAGGAGGCTGCTTGGGTCACACTGCTGAATGGACGTTGGTCCTGCAGCCTCAGAACCTGGGCGGGACTGGGAGGCATGGGGGACGAGGACTGCGTCACCCGGTCCTGGTGCTGGTCTTCTCCCCAACATCTGAGCCCACCACTAAGCCTGCCTCCCAGGGCTCGGGATCTACCAGACACGAAGGTCCAACAGCCACAAGGGAGCCTGTGTGACATGGACGTGCTCGGCCAGCCACCAGCCCCAAGGCTGGCGGGGCAAGGCCACCCGGAGGCAGCTTGGAAAGCCTGGCCATCTACTTCCAAAAAGCCCACCCAAAGGAGCAGAGCTCGACCCTGAGGCATGAGGAGGCATGGCTGACAGGCCGAGACCCCAGGCAGATGGAGCCAGCCTCAGGCGCCAGACACACACACACACACACACACACACACACACACACACACACACACACGGGGCCCCAATCACGGCACTGTGGATGGACTCAGTGGTGGTGCTACCAGAACTCTTGTTCAAGGATGGATATTCCAGATGGGGGTGGCAGAGTGGGGCGGCTGCACACCCACGCCAGCTGCTGGCTCACGGCCGTTCTGCAGGAACCAGGCCCGCTGTACACCTCCCAACAGAAACCAAAGACTGCACCCACTGCTTTCAAGACAAGTTGACACCCCCCCCACCAAACCCAAACCAAACTGACTGCATCAAGTCGATGCCGGCGCATAGCCACCCTGTAGGACGGGGTAGAACGTATGTGAGTAGAAAGCCCTGCCTTTCTCCAGAGAAGCGGTTGGTGGTATTGAACTGTTGGCTTTGTGCATTCCAGCCCCATTCTTAACCACTATGCCACCAGGGCTCTGCCAGTGGTCCTATAGGACAGAATAAAACTGCTCCTGAGGCTGTCAGTCTTTATGGGAGTAGACTGCCTCCTCTTTCTCCTGTGAGCGGATGGTGGGTTGGAACCATTGACCTCGCAGGTAGCAGGCTAGTGCTTAAGCACTGCGCAACCAGCGCTCCTTCCAAATCCCCTGCCATCAAGTTGACGCCGACTCACAGCGAGAATGTACCTGTTCAAGGGAGCCGGAAGCCCTGTCTCTCTCCCTCAGAGTAGCTGGTGGTTTCGAACTGTGGGCTTTTTGGATCGCAACCCTGCTCGTAACCACTCTGCCACCAGGGCTCCTTCCATAGGCACTACAGCATTGGAAATCCTAGGGTGCTCTTCTACTCTGCCCTCTAAGATTGCTAGGAGTCAGAATTAACTTAAGACAAAAGGTTTCATAAAAAACCGCTATGGAAGCAGCCGGCCACATCTTTCTCCCAAGGAGTAGCTGGTGGATTCCAACAGTCCACCTTCTGGTTAACAACTGAGCACTTAACCCACCAGGCCACCAAAAAAGCACCCCCAAAAACCTCACTGCCATCAAGTCAATTCTGATTCATGGCAACCCTGTAGGGTAGGGTAGAATTGTCCCTGTGGCTTTCTGAGGCTGTAACGATTTATGGGAGTAGAACGCCCTTTCTTTCTCTCGAGGAGCGGTTGGTGTTTCGAACTACTGACCTTGCAATTTGCAGACCAATGTGTAACCAGTATGCTACCAGGGCTCTTTAAATTCACGTTTAAACTCGCTGCCAAATAAAATAAAATAAACTCACTGCCATTGACTGGATTCTGATTCACAGTGACCTTACGGAACAGAACGGAATTCTAGGGGTTCTAAGGCTGTCAGTCTTTATGGGAACAGACAACCTCCTCTTTCTTCCTTCGAGAGGTTGGTGGGTTTGAACTGCCGACCTTATAGCAAACAGCCCAAGGCTTAGCTCACGATTCTACCACGCCCTCCTTCAGATACAGAGGCTGGGGATCTAATAAGGCAGTTGGACAGCAAACATCTAGGGTCGGTGTTGGGGGGTGGGGGGCGGTAGTCCTTCAGTGCCTGACCTCACGCCACGGCCAGGTGGGTTGGCCGCTGCCATGGCCCTGGCTTGAGGGTAAACTGTCGGGGCTGCCAAGATCGACTTGCCTGGTGTGGTCCAGGGTCTGCACGTCCGAGAGGTCGAAGGCTGTGATGATGGCTGGACAGGGAAAAAGAGCTCATCAGGGAGGTCGCAGCATGCCTCGTCCCCGCTCCCCCAGCCCCCACCCAGCTTTCAGGGTCATGGCGTTCAGTGAGGGAAGGCGGGCAGGATGAGCAGGTGGGGAATGCTTGGCTTTGCCTGGGCCAAAGGCTTCCCGCAGAGGAGCTCTCTCAGCGTCCCCCTGTGATGTGGTGACTGGGGGACCCCAGCTCTCAGGCTGCTGGAAGGACTAAGGGAGGGCAGGTTCTGGGGGCAGCTACCATCACTATGGAAACAGTCAGGGCAGGTGGGTCCACAGGGGTGAGAGATGCACTCAGCCCCTCTGTCACTGGCCAGTGCTCAGTGGTGTCCAGATGCCTGCTCTCTGCTGCCCTCTGGGGGGTAGGGTGGGGCTAGAAGGGCTTTCCTCAGCGCCTGAGCTGGGGGCCACCAAGGCCTGAGGTAGAGGGGCTGTGAAGGAGGAGCCTGGACAGTGATGGCAAGGGACCGAGCCCTCCTCCACATGCAGGCCAGACAGGCCATGAGGGGCGACGGCGGGTGTGGCAGAGCTGGGATGCCGGCCCATAACGGAGGCTGCTCAGAGTTTCTGTCTTTATCTTGCTGGAAAACCCACAGTCCTGGGGTCGATTCCGCCTGCCTCACAGAGATGCTGTCAGGCAAAGTCCAACGGTCCCCAAGCATTTCTGCGGCTGTAAAACTTGACTGCCTCCTGCTTCTCCTCAGAGCAGCGGGTGGGTGCCAGCCACCGGCCTGGCGGTTGGCAGCCCCACACCTCCCCGCCACAGCTCAGCGCCACCAGAGCTCATGATGTCTTCCTGACACGTCCCAGTTTCCACATCACAGCTGGCCTGATGAGCAAGCCCGTGGTGAAGAGAAAGCTGTCAAGGATTCCATCTGACAGGGAGCCACCCTCGTGGGCACAGGGCGTGTTGCACGGGGGAAATCTGCTGCTCGAGACCTGTAGAGTGCTGAAGGGCAAGGAGGCCACTCGGAGGGCTCAGGTGCCCCTGACCCCAGCCGTGGCCGTGGCTCACTCCGTCGTCTCGTGTGCATGTGAAAGTGGGAAGATGAAGAAGGAAGGCTGAAGAATTGAGGTCTTTGAATTGTGCTTTCTTTCTTTTTCTTTTACTTTAATGTCTTTGAATTATGATGCTGGTGAAGTCTCCAAAACACCACGTACCACCTGAAGAACAGACGGGCAGCCTCGGAAGAAGTACAGCCAGAATGCTCTTTAGAGGTGAGGGTGGGGAGGACTCATCTCGCGGACCTTGGACAGGTTGACGGGAGAGACCAGTCCCTGGAGGAGGACATCGTGTTGGGTCACGATGGAGGGCCAGCAGCAAGAAGACGGCCCTCAAGGAGATGGACGGACCCAAGGGCTGTAGGCATGGGCTCAGTGGTGAGGATGGGGCAGGAGCAGGTGGTGTTTTCTCTGTTGTACATCGGGCTGCTGTGAGTCAGAACCAACCGGCTAGAAGGTACCTAACACCAGTTGGGTGGCTCATGATTGGAGCCTGCCACTGCAATGCATGCCGGCCTTCTCCCTTGGAAGGTGGGGCTGAGGGGGTGCCCTTGGCCGTGGAGTGGGAAACTGTGCCGCGCCATCCCCAGCCCCGGGCTGCTCGTTCTCCTGTCCCACCTCTTACCTACCTGTGTGTTGGGATCTCTGAGCCAGGACAAGTGTCTTCCCCCACTCTACCCTTCTGGAGCCGACTTGGCTATCCTGGGCTGGGGTCTCATGATGGGCACTGCCCTCTGTTTTCCTGAGCTAAGGACTTAAAGCAAGTCCCACCCACCCCCACTTCCCCACCCCAGCTGCCATGGACCTGGTGGGAGACCTGCAGCTGTCCCAGAGGCTGGGTTGTGGGGCATCATGCCTGCTGCTCACCCTGGGCGCCCCGGTAGTAGGCGGATGCGATGCACTTGAACTTCTCCTGGCCGGCCGTGTCCCAGCTGGGAAGCAGAGAGAAAAGAGGCCTTTAGACATGTGGTCCAAGGCACTGGGGCAGAGTTGAGGAGGAACATGCTGGCGTCTCGGGTCTCAGGGTATACCTGAGAGAGCCATTGCCCTCAGCTCCTTAAGACCTCTTCCGCCCTACAGGGGACAACACCAGAGACACAGTGTGGGAATTGCACCCGATCTGATCCCGCCACGCCGAGGCAAAGCACTAAGGGGTGCAACAGAACAGCAAGGGAATGGAGCGGCGAGGTCCCCAGGGAATGCTGAAGGTGGACTTCAGGGCCAGGGTGTGGTGCCCCAACAGACTGGACTGGAAAACACTCCTAAAGGCCAACAAACGCATTTTTAAATGATGGTGTTGGAGGAGTTCATTGAATGCACGACAGACTGCCGGAGGAACACATGGCCAGGATGCTCCTGGGAAGCGAGGACAGTCAGACGTCCTTGTGTCTACTTTGAATGTGTTCTCGGGTGGGACCAGCCCTTGGGGAAGGACGTCCTGCTTGGTCAAGCAGAGGGGGCTCGGGGGAGAGGAAGGCCCTCAGGAGGTGGGCTGACCCAGCGGCTGCGACACCAGGGTCCCGCGTAGAAAGGATTGTGACGGTGGCCGGGGACTGGGCGGGGTTCCGTTCCGTCGCACACAGTGCTGCAACGCACGCGCGTCGAGAGGCTGGGGAGGATTTGACGCCTTTGGATCACGGTGTTGGTGAGGAACGTGAACTGTGCTACGGACTGCCGGGCGAATGAACGATTCCATCCTGGACGAAGGCTAGCTGCCAGTGAGGTGATCTTCAGGGTCTGGCAGGGAGAGGCTGAGCCAGATCCAGACCAGGGCCCACCCTTTTGGATCCTTTAATTAGAGGAGGGGGCCATTGTCTCTCTCTCCCTGAGCTGGAGCCTTCTAGCTAAGCTCCTCTGTCCCCCTGCCCCAGTGCTGCATCTCCACAGCCTCTCCTGCCCCGCTCTGGCCCTCTGTCCCTCTGTCCTTTCTCTGTCTGGCGTCCTCAGGGCTGGGGACACTGTCACAACAGTGTTGGGAGCCATGGAGGCAAATGTGATGCCAGAGAGGAACGAGAGGAGGGAGTCTGAATGGAGGACCGAGGAGGGGACAGCGCTTGGGCCAGGAGAGTCTGGAGGACTTAGAGCTGCACAAGAAGTCCCCCAGATGTCAGTGGAAAAGGGGGGGATCTGGGGCTGAGCTTCTAACCTCAAGGTTGGTGGTTCAGAATTGACCCGATGGCAGTGGGGTGGGAGGGAGGGGCTGTTCTGAGGAAAGTCAACGAGAGGGCTGCAGGCCTTGGCCCCTGACGGGTGAGGCAGTGGGGCCCGCCTGGGAAGCAGACAGAAGGGCAGACGCTGGGGAAGAGAGGCAGGGGCATGAGTGAGGGCAGTGGTCAGGAGGAAAGAGCCTGAGAAGGGGTGTGGACAGGTTCTACCGCACCCTATTGGCTCTGGGTCTCCCACTGCCCCCAACCCTCTTCACAGCCATGGGATGATGAGGCTCATAGGGATGTGCTGGGGCCAGAGCTTGGGGGATAAGGAACCCGTCTAGAGGGTCCGGGAGAAGAGAGAGTCAGGGAACCGCTGATTTTGTGGCCCCAGGCCTTCCGAAGCCCACCCACAGCTGCACCCACCACTCACATCTGAAGGCTGTAGGGGACCCCAGCGATCTCAAAGCGCTCGATCTCGAAGTCTACCCCGATGGTGGCCTTGTAGTCGCGGTCAAAGACGTTCTTACAGAACCTGTGCGGGCGGCAATGGCAGAGTGGCCTTCCGGGATGGCTGAGCTTCACCCTCAAGGGCCAGACCTGGGATAGCTTTGCACCTGCTTCTGCCATCCCCAGGTCTGATCCTCAGGACAGAGCACAGCACTGGTGGGGTGTACCTGTGAATGAGGCTGGTCTTCCCAACATAGAGGTCCCCCACGACCACCACCTTGGAGAGTCGGAGCCTGGAAGACACGTGTGGATGCTTGGTGGGGCTGGGGGCTTCAGTCTCTTGCAGGCTGACCCCACCCTGCCCTTTCACAGTGTCCGACAGGTCATCCCATCCGAGTGGGCAGAAGCCCGGCTTCCCCAAAGTCCCTGTCCTGAGGATCAGACCTGGGGACGGCAGAGGCTGGGCAGTGGGCTGGGGTAACCAGGAGTCACAGCATGGTGTCCAGGCCCCGCTGAGGGGCCCAGGCAGCTGATGGGGCCCGTGGGCAGGAAGACATGGGTGCTCGGTTGTCGGTGTTGGTGAGGCAGCCTAGCACCCCACAAGCTTCCTGGGACAGAGACCGCGAGGGCCCCAGGGCTCTGATGTCCACCCTGACCCCACCTCCCAGAGGGCAGTGTCATCATCTTGACTCCACCTCCATGAGGGTGGGGCAGTCATCAGGACACCCCCCCAAGAGCATGGCCATGTCCACCCTGGCCCCACCTCCTGGATAGAGGATTCTGTTTGCTGGCCCCAGGCTGCCCTCTTGTGTTGCACAGGGTGGGTTGGACCTGTGTCCCATAGGGGCAGTGGTACCTCGCAGGCCATGGCTGAGACCCCTGGTCTTGAGTCACAGTCCCCACATGCTGTTGGGAGGGACCTCGGAAACAACAAGCTCCCAGCCCCTGGCCCAGAACCAGCTACCTCAGACCCAGCAGCTTTTCTGGGCGGCTGTGGAGGACCCTTGGCCAGGGCACCTCCAGGCCTCATGTGGGGCCTCTGCCTGGCCTCTTCACACCTGTAGGAGCTGCTTTGGACAGAGGCAAGAGCAAGCCCTGTTGATCCCAAGGAGGGGCTGAACCAGGGACGAGGGATCACAGGGGGGGGCGGTGATAGATGTGGGGGTTGAGAGAACATTCCCGATGCCACCATAACAGTTATTCTGAGACTGGAGGCGGGAGGGGGCTGCAGGCATGGACATGAGCAGAGGCCAGGGCGGGGCCTCTTCGTCCACTCTGGCACTCACCCGACGGTGCCTGTGTCCCTGCGCTCACAGGCGGCGCTGACCTTCTCATGGAAGTGTTCCTTCAGCTGCAGGCTGGCCTCGGGGGTGTACCACTGCAGCAAGACAGGTACCAGGGAAGAGGGCTGAGACAGGGTGCCCTGCTCCCCAGCCCCCCACCCCTACACAGAGAGTGACCGCAGACTCAGGGCTTGGCCAGGCCAGGACTGCTTTTGAATCCATGGGCCGGCCAACTGCAAGGTCAGCAGTTCGAGACCATCTGCTGCTCCGCGGAAGAAAAACTGGGCTTTCTACTCCCACAAAGAGTTAGTCTCGGAAACCCAGAGAGGGAGTTCTACCCTGTCTCGTCGGGTCTCTATAAGTCCGCATCGACTCAGTGACAGAGTTTGTTTTTCCGGCTTGGTAACTGTTTGGAAGGGGCCCGAGTAGCGCTGTAGGTTAAGCAGCGGGCTGTTAATGACAAGGTTGGCCATTGAAACCCAGCCAGCACTCCCTCAGGAGAAAGAGGGGCAGCCCTTTATAGGGAATCGACTGGATGGCAGTGGTTTGGTTTGGCCTGGAGGCTGTGCTTGTCTCCGTAGCTGGGAAGGAAGGGCTGAGGGGGCGGAGGGGGGCTCTGAGCACTTGCCTGTGTGTCCTGCCCTGGCCTTCCGTGACCCTGGCCTCTCACGTCCCCGTTTAGAACGTTCTGGGCTGTAGCCGTGCCGCACTACACATGGAGCCCTCGACAAGTGGCTGTGGCGACAGAGAGGCAACAGCACCCACTGAACAAACCTAGCACCCATGTGAGAGGGCCTATTCCGACTCAGCAGGACCTCACGGGGCAGGGAGAACTCCTGCACGGGGCTCTCATGGACATCGAGTCCATGATGATGCAGTGACCCTGCAGGACAGGGCAGAACTGCTCAGGTGGGTTTCCCAGCCTGTCACTCTTTACGGGAGCCGAGAACCCTGTCTTTCTCCCTTGGCAGCGAGCCGGTGGCTTCAAACCGCTGACCTTGCAGATCTCAGTCCGATGTGTCACCATGATGCCACCAGGCCCCCACCGCTGCAGGGCCCATTCGGACACAATGACCTTCTAGGGCAGAGCGGAACTGCCCCATGGGAGAGGGGCATCATGCTTGGCACAGCAGAGGGAGTGAAGAAAGAGGCAGGCCTTTGAGGAGATGGACCGACACTGTGGCTTCCACAGGGGGCTCGGGCACAGGAACCACAGTGCGGAGGGCACGGTGAGGAGGGCACGGCCGGCCGGGCAGGGTTTCCTTCTGTTGCACGGGGTGGCTATGGGTCAGAACTGACGACGACAACAACAACAACAACAACAACAACAAATCTTTATGGGAGCAGACTGCCTCACCCATCTCCCTCAGGGCGGCTGGAGGGCTTGAACTACGTGTCTTTCGGTTAAGAGCCCACTGCTTAACCCACCGCGCCACCTAGGCCCCTTCCCTGAACGCACAGAGCTTCTTAAACTAGGGGTCCTGACCCAATACGGGGTCGAGAGACTGATGCGGGGTACTTGAGAACATTTGGCAATGGCCAAATGCTTCGAGAACCACACATGAATTCCAAATCAAATGCGTAATGCAGGCGCCGCGTCTCCGGCAGCGCTTGCCCGTGTGATAAGGTTCTCCGGCGAGATGGGGTTCACAAGTGAAGGCAGTTGAGGAAGGCCTGGCTTAACGTTCGGAAAAGGGTGATCCTCCCAACCTCAAACTGCTGTTTGGTGACATCAACTCGGCACAGGACCGAAGCTAAGACACAGTGAGGACTTGGGCGTGGGGTCGGTGCTAGACTGCTGACTGCAAACCCACCGGAGGACGATGAAGCAAGCTGCGCCTATAGAGTGATGACCTCGGACACCTGGGAAGGCCGTCAACTGGATGGCTACCTGCTGGGCCGGGGCCACTCCTCGGTGCAGTGCTTAGACCTGCAATGGCTACCCTCCCTCCGGACTTGACCCTAGCTCACAGTGCCTCTCCCGAAATCTGACAGTAGATGAACCCTACCTTGGCCTGGCAGCCTCTCAGGGCTGGTTGTGACTTTGGCAGCAGGGGCAGCCGAAGGACCGCGTGAGGGCAAGTCACGTGTCCTTCTGGGCCTCAATTTCCCCATCTGGGAGATAGTCTCGCTCATGCCTATGAAAGGGGCCCTTGCAGGATGATGGGTGACCAGCTTAGCCTGGCGGCCCACATTCACTGGGCAGGGTGTTCCTGTCGCTGGCCACACAGCTTCAAGCAGATGGGGGTTGGGGGTGGGCCGGGGCAGTTCTGACGCCATGGGTCAGTAGTGGAATCAAGCCATTTCAGTGAAGAGTGAGCCCTGGAGGCATAGTGGTTAGGCACTGGGCTGCAACTGGGCTTCTAACCACAAGGTCAGCAGTTCAAGACTACCGGCCGCTCCTTGGGAGAAAGATGAGACTTTCTCCTCCTGTTAAGAGTTACAGTGTTGGAAGCCCACAGGGGCAGTTCTACCCTGTCCTATAGGGTCAGCATGGTCAGATGCACTTGATGGCAGTGAGTTAGTTAAAGTGAGGAGATGGGGGAAGAAAGGATCAAGGATAGAGCAATGGGCTAAACATTAGGCAGCTAGCCAAAGGCAGAGGTTCGAAA
>NW_022103926.1:8996255-9000060 GCF_000313985.2 Echinops telfairi
CCCAGCCTCTCTGAGGGAGAAAAGCGAGGCTGTCTGTCCCTGTAAAGGTTCACAGCCTTGAAAACTCTAAGGGGAGGGGGGGCAATTCTGCTCTGTCCTATGGGGTCTCTCTGAGGTGCAACTGTTGCCACGGTAGTGGGCCTGGCAGACAGCTGTGGGTGTTCCGCAGAAAGCGGGGCAGAATGGCTAAGGTGGATTCCGACTCATAGTCACCCTGTAAGTCACAATGGGGACCTGCCATGTCCAGAGGCGTCTCTGGTCTGTGATGCTCACCAGACACGTGACAGCCAGAGACAGATGGGTTTGAACCTTCAGAACCTGGCTGTTTTGACTGAAACAGAAACAAACTCACTGCCATTGTGTCCAGTCTGACTCATGGTGACCCCATAGGACAGGGCAGAACTGCCCCTGTGGGTTTCCGAGACTAACTCTTTAGGGGAGTAGCAAGCCCTGTCTTTCTCCTGAGGAGCAGCTGGTGGTTTCGAACTTTAGACCTGTGGTTTGCAGCCTCACATGTACCCACTATACCACCAGGGCTCCTCCAGGTGTGATGAGAGCAGATCTACAAGGCCGGCCCCGAGGATCTCTGAGGCAGTGGGTGCTGTGGTAGAACTCCTGCCTTCCATGTGTGAGACCCAGTTCGATTCCAGGGCAAGACACCTCGTGTAACGCCACCAGCCACCCGTCACAAGGAGGCTTGAGCATAGCCAGTAAAGAAGACCACAATCCTCACAACTGGACCAGTGGGTAACAGCATGACAAACGGAGAAAAGGCTGAGGTTGTCAGGGATTGTGTCTTGCTTGGGTCCAGAGGCAATGGTCATGGTAGCAGCAATCAGGAGATCAAAGAATGCATTGCATTAGGTAAATCTGCTGCCCAAGGCCTCTTTAGAGAGTTGAAATGCA
The DNA here is from genome assembly GCF_000313985.2 of Echinops telfairi. Lineage (NCBI taxonomy): Eukaryota > Metazoa > Chordata > Mammalia > Afrosoricida > Tenrecidae > Echinops > Echinops telfairi. The sequence continues at coordinate 8,997,162 of NW_022103926.1, forward strand.
AAGAGGTGACTTTGAGGACTCAGATGCACCTGAGCCAAGCCATGGCATGGAATTTCCAATCACCTCAGAGGCACGTGAAAGCCGGGCACTGATGAAGGAAGACCAACGACGAATCGGGTGCGGTTGAACTATGATGTTGGGGAGGTATATTGAAAGTACCAGGGACTGCCAAAAGAACAGAGAGATCGCTCTCGGAAGAAGCACAGCCAGACTGCTCCTGAAGCAAGGATGGCCAGACATCATCTCGGGACTTTGGACGTGTGGTTAGGAAAGACGGGTCCCTGGAGAAGGGCATCGTGTTGGGTAAAGTAGAGCGGCAGCGAAAAAGAGGAAGACCCTTGGCACGAGGGAGGGACACAGTGGCGGCAACAACGGCTCAAACATAAGGCCGACTGTGAGGATGGGGCCGGGCCGGGAGGTGGTTCCTTCTACTGTACATAGCGCATGGGTCGGGACGGACTCCATGGCACCTGACAACTGGATGCTGAACAAGCCAGACGAGGAAGAGAAAGCTGGAGGTCTCGGCCTAAAATCTGCCTGCACCCGCAACACTGGGAATACAGGACAGATAGAACCCTCAGGGCCAACAGGGAGAGTAGAGCTACCAGAAGGATTAGGGGAGGGTTGGGGAGAAAGGGGCAATCGATCACAAGGATCAACCTAGAACCCCCTCCCAGGGGGACAAATAACAGGAAAGTGGGTGAGGGGTGATGGAGGATGCTGTAAGATATGCAGAAAATAACCTATAACTTATCAAGGGTTCGTGAGGGAGGGCGGGGAAAGAAATGGGTGGCTGATATCAGGGGCTCAAGTGGGAAGAGAATGCTTTGAAAAGGATGATGGAGGCATATGTACAAATGTGCTTGACACATTGGAGAAATGTATGGATGGTGATAAGAGATGTCAAAGTATTTTTTTTTAAATCTGCCTGTAAAAGTCCTTTGGGTTCCCAGCTGGGAGTGGGGGTGGTGCAGGGCCCTACAGTAGGGGCAGACTGCACCTCAACCCACCACCATCAGGAATCTCTACCTTCGGGAAGCTGGTGATGACACAGTCCCGGCTCACAGGTGGCCCCCACGGCTTCAGGCTGGCCCTCATCCTCCTGGAGTCCTGGGGATCAGAGGAAAGAGTTAGGCAACTGCCCACAGGTTTCCCTGCCAGGCCCTCGAGGCTCACCAGAGAAGGCTATCTGACCTACGAAGGCCTCCCACCCCCACCCCACCTCCCATTTACAGCCCTGACTGGTCCTGCTCAGAACCGGGGACCAGCATCCCCCAGGCTAGGGTCCAACCAGTGCGGGTAAGCTCTGGCCCACCTGGTGGAGGCGGGACGGGAAGGATCCTGCTCCAAGTTCCCACAGACTAAGGGCTGGGCCTGGGAGGGGGTCCACCCCCAGCATCCGCAGGCAGCCCAGCACCCACGCCCCCTCTGGGTGCCCCTGATCCAGGCCCGGATTGGGGCTTCCTTGGCTGCCCTCCTCGGTGACCAGGCCCGCCGGCCCGCCGGGCGCCAGGGCGGGAGGTTGCGGGCCGAGGCCAGGTTTGTCTGGGTCGTGCAGGAAGAAGCCCAGAGCTCCACGCGCACTCACCTGCAGCCCAGGCAGCTACTGCTGCAGCGGGGGTTCTGAGCTTAGCCCGCGGCGCCAATCACCATGGCAACGAGGCCCCACTCGGGACTTGCGGGCTCCAGGCGGGGCTCGGCTCTGGGCGGAACCCGACCCGGGGAGAGTCACGCATGCGCCCTGCACAGGCAATCTGCATGACAACGGGGCCGGGCCGGGCGGGCGGGGCCAAAACGGACAGGGGGCGGGGATTAGCTTGGGGGCGTGGTCTGGACGGGGAATGGTCCAGGCACCGGAGGTCACCATGGTAACAAAGGCCTCGCCAGAGCGGCTGACTGCAGAAGGGCGGCCAGTGGAGAGATCTGTTGCCAGGCAATTACCAAGGCAACGAGGGTGGTGCCTGGGAGACAGGGCTGGGCGGAGCCAGGATAGCCGGAAAGTGCTGTCGGGTCCCTGGGCGGAGAGGGACTTGGAAAGTGGCTGGCGCGCACGTGGTTGGCGCTGGGGACCCACCATGGTTGGGGGAGGCGGTTGCTTCAGGGCTAGGGAAATGTTTTAATATCTTCTTTTGTGGTACATTAAATATGTACTTTTTTCTGGTTAGTTATTTCCCGCGCCACCAGTACACCCTGTAGGTTGCACTGTCTACCCCGGGCAGGGCCACCCTCTTCCCATCCCTCACCTAGAAGCCTTGCTCTGGCTTATTCCAGAGTCAGCCCCAGTGAGCCTGTTGAAACACATCATATGATACCTGTTCTTAACACACACACACACACACACACACACACGCTCCTGCCACACACTCGGATAAAGTCCTTATGTGGTCCCCCCTAAGCCCCACGTAATTCTCCCCATCGCCATCTCTCCTGCTGTGGGGTCTACTACTTCCTGCCAGTCACTAGCCTCTTTGATGTCCTGGCACGCACCACCATGCATGGGGGTGGAGAGGTGTTGAACGGATTGCCCATAGACCTGGAGCGGCCTTCTCCAGATCCCCAAGCGGCTCTCTCCATCACTTCCCATTCACCCCCTGCTCTGAGTTGATTCCAACGCATAGTGACCCTACGGGACTGAGTAGAACTGCCCCTTTGGGTTCCTGAGCTTGTCAACCTTTTTGAGAACAGACGGTCTCCTCTTTCTCCCTGGAAAGGACAGATGGGTTTCAAACTGCTGACCTTCTGCTTAGCGCTTCAATGCCTGACCCACTGTGAAACCATACCCTGCCAGTTTGCTCAAATGTCACCTCTAGCTGGGGTCTCTCCGGACTACAGTGTGTACAATTTTACCCTCTGTCAAACCCCTTCTGCTCTGCCACTCTCTAAGACGGTGGTTCTCAAC
>NW_022103926.1:9000553-9001876 GCF_000313985.2 Echinops telfairi
TTAGGCGACCCCTGTGAAAGGGCTGTTCGACCCCCAAAGGGGTCGTGACCCACAGGTTGAGAACCGCTACTCTCAGATCATAAATCTGATTAAAACAAAAAATGTTACATTGTGAAGGTGAAGGCCAACAGAGCTTTCCTGCCAACAATTCAGACACCCCTCCTCATCCCACTTCCTCCCTGGCGTTCCTGTTTCCTTTCCCCTTCCTCTCCTAACCCCTCTGCACTGTCCTTGGGCCAGCGCTGCCCTCTGACCTCTAAGAAGTGTGTACTTCCCAGTCTTACTGTTCTTCTATCACACACAAAACGCAACACACATTGAATCCATGTCAACTCACAGTGACCCTATAGGACAGAGTGGAACTGCCCCTGTGGGTTTCTGAGACGGTTAACTCTCTATAGGAGGAAGACGAGGCGGTCTGCTCCTATAAAGATGGGTGGTCTCCGACACCCTAAACAAACAAACAAACAAACTCACTGCATTGAGTCCATTTTGATTCAGGGTGACCCTATAAGACAGGGCAGAACTGCCTCTGTGGGTTTCCGAGATGAGCTCCTTACAGGAGTAGAGAGTCGTGTCTCTCTCCAGGAGCAGCTGGTGGTTTTGAACTGTGGACCTTGCTGATCCCCAGTCAACTGCTAACCACTACACCACCAGAGCGCCCACAGACCTATTGTTTGACTGGAAGGTGAGCTGGGACGAAGGACCATAGTCTTGGGGGTTCCACCAGTCTCCACCTGACCCGTAAGCCTGCTCTTTTTCATAATTTTGAATTTTGTTCCACCTTTTCCCATATCCAGGACCTTCTTAAAGGAGCCCCTGTGAAGCAGCTGGCAGTCGTAGCTGGGCACCATCTGGTTCTTCTGGTCTCAGGGCCAGGGAGCCTGAGGCTCATGTGGTTTGTTAGTCCCTCAGATCATTGTATAACTGACCTTTTGTTTATTGCCTGTCTCCCTCCATTGGGAGCATTGACTATTGGGGTTTTGTCTGTTCCCCTGTTGATCACTGCCCGATCAGTGCCTGCATGAAATGAGACTCAATCATTGTTTAGTTAGAGTGAATGAATATTACATTAAAAAAAAAAGGAGGTGGGGCAGAGTGGTCACAGTAGGACAGTATGTGTGAAGAGTTGCTAGCCATGAGTAAATTCATGGGCACCTCATGGCCAACGTAACCAAATCCTCTCTGGTCCTGCACTGTCCTCAGGATGGCCAGCATGTTCAAGTCCATCATTTTGATCTCATGCCCATCTCTCTCACTGAGAGTCTCTCTGGCCCTCACTGGCCCTCGACTTCACCGAACATGATAACCTCCTACAGCAAT
>NW_022103926.1:9006317-9007743 GCF_000313985.2 Echinops telfairi
CATGATTGTCCTGCGTCCTTTGAGAAAAGCTATCAAGATGACCCCTTGGGAGTCCCATAGGAGCTGACCTCTCTGCCTCAAATGGGATTGGTCTAGCAGATCACCTAGGAAGCCACTCTCTCGACAGGCCCCCACCCCCTTTGTTTGAAGGCACCCTGTGCTGGTGTAGTTTTGGGTGAACTTTACAGTGCCAGGATTCTCAATAGTTTGGCAGTTGAGGCCTCACGGATGAGATGACCTAACATATTGCAATCAGCTCCACATTGGGATCTGCTGTGAGCAGCTGAGCAGTTGAATGAAGACTAGAGTAGAGTGCCCACCACCCCCCCTCAGGTCCCAGACCAATGATGTGTCCTTGGGGGTGTGGCCTACTTTGCATTTAGATGGATGCTGTGGTAATGCTAGCTCACTTCTTGCTGGCTTGGATCCTACAACCTTCGGTTCTTTGGTCTTGAGCTGATGGTCCACCATGTTGCCTGCTGGCCCTGGGAACCCTCAGAGCTACCATTTGACCTGCTGACCTTGGCTATCTGGCCAACATTGGATCCACTCGTCTCTGCCTCCGCCAGCTATCTTCCTGCTTCATCCTCCTGCTTCCTGGCTCTTCAGCCCTGGCTATAGCTGTTGTGCTATTGTGTCTAGTCTGACCCATAAAGGCCTGGTAGAACAGAGGAGAACTGGTCTCTGGGGGTTCTGAGGCTGTCAGTCTTTTTGGGAGAGGATCGCCTCCTCTTCCTCTATCTTGGAGCAACTAGTGTTTGACCTGCTGACCTTGAGGTTGGCAGCTCAAGGTTTTTTCTGGAAGCCCATCATATGTTCAATATTCTTCATCCATACCAGAATCTATATGCATTGCTTCTTCCCCGATCTTCCTTATTGAATGTCCCACTGTCCCATGCTCCTGAAGGATAGAGAGGCGGATAATGTTGCCGGCAGCCTGGCTGGAGACAATTAAAAGCGTCCACTCTGGTTGGAGATGGCCAAGAGGGCATTAAGCCACTTGCCAGGGATTTGAACTCTGCCCTGATGGAAGTGAGGAGTGATGGGAAGGCTTGAATGCAGGCACTGGGATGCTTTTGAGGACAATGATTTGTGTCCGCCAGGTGTTGGGTTCAGGGCTAGGCAGTTCTAAATCTGGACATCGTGTGTTTGGTCAAGGTCAGCGGAAAACAGAGAGACCCTCCACAAGATGGACTTACACGGTGGCTGCAACAGGGGACTTGAACACACCAGGGACGGACAGTGGGGACGGTGCAGGACCCGGCCGTGTGCTTCCCTCTGCGGTGTGTAGGGTCCTTACGAGTTGGGACAGACTCCACAGCACACCACATAGCTTAACCTTGCTTGCAAGTGGACGGCAAACCGGAGCCTGGTAAGCAGGGGAGAAATGGAATCAGATTCACTACCAACACCCACGGGAGCTTTT
>NW_022103926.1:9009273-9019350 GCF_000313985.2 Echinops telfairi
CGACTCACTCGCTCCCCGGTGGGCAGACTCCTGCAGCTCACGCCCCCTGGAAGGGACAGAACCCTGTCCCTGGCACCCTCCATTGGGCGGCGCCCAGGAGGGACATGGCTGTGCCCCACCGGCCTGGCCTTGTCACTTGTCACCTGGTGTCTGCCCCTTTGCAGCTGCAGAAAGACACGAGTCAAGATTCACACCGGCAGGCTTGCTCCCACGTGGCATGTGGCTAGGGCCAGCTCACCGTTGGTCGCTAAAGAGTGGGTGGGACTCCCTGGAGGACCCACAAGCTCACAAAAAGGCCCCAAGGCCAAATGCCGTGGTCACCGCCCTGTGAGAAAAGTAGAACTGGGTGTGCGGTGGGCGATCCATCGATCGCTAGCCCTCTCTTTGGAGGTACTTTGAGTGGCCTGAAACCTCCCCCTTTGGGGTAGCAACCCTAGCCGTTTTCTAAGAACCGTGGAGGCTGGAAGTGTTTCTTGGTTGTGGGTGAACCAGACTGCTCTGATTACAAATCCCTCGTGGGTGAGAAGGCATGACCAGATTTGAGACTTGGCTCTCCTACTTGCCCGTTCCAACCCCCTCTGGCCCACGATGCCTCAGTCTCTTCATTTGTAAAACAGAGAGAACACAGGTCCAGGTGGCACTTTTTGGGTAAGTGCTGGGCTGCCCACCACGAGGTCTGTGGTTCAAACCTACCAGCTGCTCCTAGGGAGACTGATCCATACCCTTGGAAACTCAACGGGGGCAGTCCGACTCTGTTCGACAGGGTTGCTGAGTTGAAATTGACTACATGGCTTTGGAGTGAGCTACTGGGCCTTGCTGAGTGTGGTGGTGTGGGTGTGACACCTCTTGTTCTTTTCCATGCCCATGAGGGAGACCCAGCCCGAGAGTTGTCACTGGTTGTGACCGTGGGTGACTCCTTTTAGTACCCGCATCCTCCGTTTGCCCCGCTGTAAAGTGGGATCGAAAATACCCATCCCGTTTGGAACCTGATCTGAGTAGCAATTGTACAAATCTGCTTGACGAGATCGAACATGGAATGGTATGATATATGCATTAACTCCCAATTCATAAGTTTATTTTAATGCCACTCCACTTATGCTCACCAGCTGAGAGCAACAAAAAACAAACACCAGACCCACCGCCTTCAAGCCCACTCCTCGAGGACAGAGAACTGCCCACCAGAATTTCTGGGGCTAGAGGAGCTCGTGGGTTTGAACCATCAACCTATAGGTTAGCAGCCCTCTAATTACCCAGGGCTCCTTATCAGATGACAATGTTGTTAGGTGTCATGGAGGCAATTCCGACCCAGGAGGACCCTAAGCACAGCAAAACCACACACTGCCTGGCCCTGGGCCATCCTCACAATGGTTCCTATGCCTGGCCCATCGAGGCAGCCCCTGTGCCACACCTTGTCAAGATGCTTCCTCTCCTTCACTGCCCCTCCACTTTACCAAGCAAGATGCCCTTCTGCAGGGACTGGCCTCTCCTGACAGCATGTCCACAGTATGTGGGAGGACGTCTCCCCCTCCTTGCCGCTAAGGAGCACTCTGATGGTACTGCATTGATTCTTCTTTGGTCTTCCTGATTCCAAGTTCAACTTTCCTATGCTATGGCTTGGGTCAGGCACACCTTAGTCCTCAAAGTAGCCTCCCTGATTTTCAGGTGGGAAGAGACTGCTAAGTCATTTTTCCTTTTTCTTTATTCAGTGGTTTCTGTGAAGCTTCGTTGTGAAAACTAGGGAGTAGTGTGGAAAGATGGCCCACACCCAAATCTCCATGTATCTGCCCCCAGACATCAACCCCACCCAGGCGGCCATTGCCTACGGCTGCCGGGCCCTGCCCAAGCTGAACGAGGAGCTGCAGTCAGAGAACCTTCGGACGAGGCAGAAAGCCCTCATGGCGCTGTGTGACCTCATGCACGACCCTGAGCATGTCTACCAGGCCATCCAGATAGGTGAGGCCCCGATGGGACAGCACTGCCAAATGGCCTAGGTGCCCCATCTCCCCCTGCTCTGTGTCCCTCCCATCCCAGCAGGTCATCCTGGCGTGGATACTTGTCCCAGAGTCATAGTAGCCCCACTGTGACAGTCACCCCCACAAAGTGCCTTGTAGGTGGGCCACTTCCACAAGGCTGGCACAAGAGGTGGGTCTTCCCATCATCAAGGGAAAAGCTTCCTCATGGAAGCTTTTGGCACTGGGACTGCTTCAGCAAGCAGAGTTGCCACCGAGGAGCTAACCCTGGGCCCGGTACCCCATGCACAGTGGCTGTGCTAGCTGAGTCCTCAAAGCGGCCACCCGAGGGAGGAGGGAGGATCCTTGTGGCTGTTAGTTGACATTGAGGCAGCTCCGATGGCCCCTAACGACAAGCCAGTGCACAACAGAACGAAACGCTGCCTGGTCCTGCACCGTCCTCCCAGTTGTTCCTAAGCTGGAGCCCGTCGGTGTAGCCGCAGTGTCCATCCATCTTGTTAAGGGTCTCTCTCTTTTCTGGCCCTCTGCTTTACCAAGCACGATGCTCTTCTCCAAGGACACGAGGCGAAGTCTCGCCATCCTTGCCTTATCTGTTGGTTCTTTTGGCAGTCCATGGTACTTTCAATAGCCTCCTCCAGCCCCACGGTTCACATGCTTCGATTCTTCTTTGGCCTTAAGTAGTCGCTGTTCAACTTTCACATGCAGATGAGGCGATGGGAAATACCATTCCGGAAGTCAGGCACACCTTAGGAGTCCTCAAAGTAACATCCTTGCTTTTCGATGCTCTAAAGAGGTCTCACGCAGCAGAGTTATCAAAACATGTCTTTTAATCTCTCGATAGCTACTTTCATGAACTTTGATTGTGGATCCAAGCAAGACAAAAATCCTTGACAACCTCAACCTTTTCTCCAGGTCTCATGTTAGCTATTGGTCCACTTGTGTGGGTGCCGGTCTTCTTTGCATTGCAATCATGTACTCACACCGAAGGCTGCGATCCTCGAGCTTCCTCTGCAAGTGCCTCAAGGCTGCCTCACTTGCAACAAGCAAGGTTGTGTCATCTGCATGCCACAGGCTGTCCAAGCAGCCTTTCTCGCAGGCTTCACCAAGGGCCGAGTCAAGGCTACCAGCTACATCCACGAAGCAGGCTTTGTCTACTCATTCTTTTCACTTAGTTCCGTTTTCTTTCTTCTTTCCTCCAGCCGACTCAACATGTCTCACCCGACGTTTTATCATGAAACGAGTGAAGGTTGGCAGCGCAGATCACTTTTTCTATCAGGACACAAATGGTTTCATCTCATCGATTGCCATTCCCACAGTGGAGCATCTCTCATCCCAGCCCACTTCCTCTCTGTGTTCCCTGTTTCTACTTCTCTTCCTTTCCTAACCCATCTGAATGTTGTCCTGGGATAAATACTGCCCGCTGAACTCAAACGGTTGATGGTTCTCAGGGAGGCATACCTCCCTGGTGTTATTCTCCATATGGGCCTGGATTTTGTTTGGTTGAACATCGAGCCATCGTGGTGAGTTCATTTTCAGACCTGAAGGGTGACAAAGGACCATAGTCTCAAGGGTCCCACCAGTCTCTACCCACATTTTTCTCCCCATCTATCCAGGACCTTTTAATATGAGTCCTTTCAGAGTGTTTGATAGGGTGGCCGGGTACCACCTTGTAGAGGCGGAGGCTTATGTGGTCCACTAGACCATTGGACAATTTGTGTCCATACACCATCAATTGACTTCACTTTTCTTTCCTCCACACAGGGTGAGGCCAATAGTTGTTGTTGCTCTTTAGATGGCCACGCATGAGCTCTTAAGACCCCTGTGCTAATCACTGGAGCCCTGGCAGCATAGTGGTTATGCATTGTGCTGCTAACTGTAAAGTCAGCAGTTTGGAACCACCAGCCAGCTCCTCCGTAGAAATACGAGGCTTTCTATTCCTATAAAGTGTCCCCATCTCAGAAACTCACAAGGGGTAGTTCTCCTATAGGATCGCCATGAGTCAGCATCGGCTCGATGGCAGGGAATTTGGTCTTGGTTTGGTTGCGGCTCACCAAAGTAGGGTGTAGACCATATGTTATGCCAACTGACCTGGACGTCCCCCTACACGCTAGTTGGCATCCCTGTTCAGTGACTCACCCCCTCAAGGTGTTTGGTCATGGCTAAGAAATGGTCATACCTCTGCCCCCGATGTGTTCTACTGTGTTCATGCATATACTTGCAGCAACGGCAATTACATTCATTCAACCATCCTCGGTTAAACCTAGGCACATTTGTGGGTGTGCTTCCACTCTTCCTGCTACTCCTGTCCAGCCGCATGTCTGTCTGTACAGTCAACGCTGGTTTCTTATGATTGCAGGATTTACCTCCATCGCCGTCAACACAGTGTCTTTCAGCTTGTGCGGCCCTCCCTCTTGTGGTATATTGCCTTTCCCTTCACCCCAGTGTCTCCCACAGCGGGCACTATTTGTCTCTCCTTTTCCTCTGGTATATTTGCCTGTGGTTTGTTAATGTTTGTTCACCTTTTCAAAGGGCCAATCCTAGTCTTGTTGATTCTTTGTTTTTCTGTTTTGGATTTCACCCATTTCTGTTCTGGTCTTTACTATGTCTTTTTTCTGTTGAGTATAGGCTAATTTAGCCCATCTTTCTCTTATTATTATTACTTTTAACCATTTTATTGGGGACTCATAACCCTTATCACAATCCATATAGCTCTTTCTCTAATTATTGCAGAAGTTTGGTCAAGGTATTGATCTTTATTTTCTTCTTCTTTTTAAATGGGTGTTTACTGCTATAAATAGCCCCTTGAAATAGCTTTTGCTTTTGTCAAAGGGATCAGGTATAAGGCATCATCAGAACAAAAAATCTTACCATAGTGAATGATGGGGGGAGTGCGAAGTGGAGATCCAAAGCCCATTAGTAGGCCACTGGAGATCCCCTTGCAGAGGGGTCTGGGGAGGAGATGAGCCAGTCAGGGTGCGATGTAACAACGATGGGAAATACAACCTTCCTCTAGTTCCTAAATGTTCTTCCCCGCTCCCACTACCATGACTCGAATTCGACCTTGCAAGTCTGGCTAGACCAGAGGATGTACACTGGTACAGATAGGAACTGAAAATCCAGGGAATCCAGGGCGGATGAGCCCTACAGGACCAGTGGTGTGAGTGGCGAAACAGGGGGGGTTAAAGGGAGAATGGGTAGGAAAGAGGGAACCGATTACAAGGAACTATATGTGACCTCCTCCCTGGGGCACAGACAACCGAAAAGTGGGTGAAGGGAGATGTTGGATAGGGCAAGATATGACAAAATACCAATTTATAAACTATCAAGGGCTCATGAGGGAGGGGGGAGCAGGCAGGGAGGGGAAAAATGAGGACCTAATGTCGGGGGTTTAAGTGGAGAGAAAATGTTTTGAGACTGATGTACAAATGCACTTTACACAATTGATGTGTGTATGGATTGCGATAACAGTTGTATGAGCCCCTAATAAAATGTTTAAAAAAAAAAAAAGAAAGAAATAGCTTTTGCTATGTCCAAAGGTTTGGGTATGTTGTGTTTTCGTTCTTGTTTGATTCAAGGGATTTTTTTAGTTTGTCTGCTTCCCAGTAGTTTTTAAACAGGGTGTTATGCGATTTCCGGGTGTTTGGCTTCCTCCCCCACTCATCTACCTATTGTTGATTTCTAATGTGGTGTTACTGTGATCTGAGAAGGTGCGTTGAAATATCTTGATGTTTTAAATTTACTGACATGTTTGTGGCCTAACCTACGGTCCGTTTTGGAGACTGTTCTGTGCGCACTGGGAAAGGATGTGCATTGAGCTGTTGTTGGATCAAGTGTTCCGTGTGTGTCTTGGAGGTCAAGTTGGTTGGCTGTGTTCTTTAGTTCTTCTGCGTCTTTGTTGAGCTTTCTAATTATTCTGTCTTTCTCTCTAGTTGTTCTGTCTTGGTGTATTAAAGTCTCCGGCTACTATTACAGAGTTGGCGATCTCTCTCTTCAACTCTGTTTATGATCAATGCCTATTGAGGCTCTTTCATTGGGTGCATTGATATTTATTATCAATACATCTTCGTGATTTTCTTCTCTAGTCGGCCCTGTTTGGGCCTCACCGAGCATTTTTGAATGCATGTTTTCCCATCTTTCACAACATCGGACAGGTTTTCTTCTAACCACTCTTCAATCATCTTCCTGCCACGGTCATGACTGAATACTGCCCGCCAAGTTCAAAGTGGACACGCCGTGTCAGGCCAGCTGGAAGTTTGTCCTCTCCATCTGCCTCCTATCTCATCTTTGTTTACTCAGCTTCTTCTGAAAGTTGGAACTGGATCCACTTGTTTTTTCTTTCCTTTGAAGGTTGAGGTTCCAGGGCTACGATAACGGTCTGCACCATTTGGTCTCTCCTGTCTTTGCCCTAGAGGCTCCGGGTAGTCTTTCTGCCTGGTCCTCCACCTTCCAGAAATTCTGCCTCACGGTTTTTACATGTACAATGCAGTGATACCCATTACACTGGTCATGTGTGCAGTCACCACCGGCCTCCTCGGTCAACCTTCCCATCGCCTTATATCAAAGGGTACTCAGCCATTCTCTCTTCAACTCTAAAAGAGTTTGATCAATGCCTTTTGAGGTTCTTTCATTGGGTGAATTAATATTTATCACGAATAGGTCTTCCTGATTTGTTTCCTAAGCAAAATCTTGCCCTCTCCCCTCCCCACCTGCCCCTGAGAACCACCCAGTGAAGGCCTTATCACGGTGCATCTGCCTATTCTAGAACTGACATGAAGGGGAGGCATAGGCTCTTTGGCCTTTGGTGACCAACTGACGTCCTGGCATGGCAATCTCCGGTCCACCCACGTCACAGGATGTGTCTGGACTTCACACCTCTCTGTGGCTGAGGGATACTCCATTGTTGGGCTGTTGTTGATGTTGCCAGGGGCCATCAAGTCAGTTCTGACTCAGAGGAACCCTCTGTACAGCAGAGCAAGACGCTGCTCAGTCCTGCACCATCCTCACAACGGTTATGTCTGAGCCCAATGGTGCAGCCGCTGTGTCCATCCATCTCCCCAGTGGTCTTCCTCTCTTCCATGAGCCTCTCTCTACTCTACAGAGCATGGTGTCCTTCTCCGGAGACTGGTCCTTCCTGAGAATCTATGTCCAAAGTACGTAAGGTGAAGTCTCACCGTCCTCACTTGCAAGGAGCATTATGGTGATTCCTCTCTCTGGAACGATTTGTTTGCTCCTCTGGCCGCCCATGGTACTTCCAATATGATGGGCCAGCACGTCATTCAAATGCACCAGTTCTTCTGCAGGCTTGTCCGACTTCCATATGCAGAAGAGGCAACTGGAAATCGCACGGCTTGGGTTAGGTGCACCCTTATTCCTCAAAATGACATCTTTGCTCTTTCCCCCTGCACTGAGGCAGATTGACTCCGTGCGATCCATTGTCTATCTCGACTGCTGCCCCCATGAGCGTTTATTACATAGATCCACGGGCAAGATGAGACCCTTGAAAACTTCAGTCTTTTCTCTGTCTATCATGATGTCGTCTCTCGGTCCAGTTGTGGGCCCTTTGCTTTCTTTACACGGAGTTGCAATCCACGCGGAAGGCTGCAGTCCCTGATCGCCATTAGCAAGTGCTTCAAGCACTCTTCGCTTGCAGTCTGCCTATCGCAGGTTGTGGAATTCAAGGTTGGCTGAATGGATGGGCGACGTTTCTGTCAATCCGTTCACCTGGGGAGGGCCAGTTGGGCTCGCTCCACCTTGGAGTCTCTGTAAATTATGCTGTAGTGAACCTTGGTGAACAGTGTCTGTCTGATTCACCAAATAAAGCTGGATTCCTCCCACTAGATGTGGCCGCCCTAGGTGCAGCCTGCTATCGTGCACAAGACAAGTTTGGGGTAGGACCACATCTGTCCTTGGGTCCCTCTGGTGCAGTGGCCATCTTGTGAACCCTGGTGGAGGGCATTGGACATTCCTGTGGGCCGTGAGGTGGGCCTGCTCACTCAGAATGGTCCCCCAGGCAGGGTCACCTGCTGCCCTGAGGGCAGGCTGGTGTCCCCGGCGGTCACTCTTTACAACCATCTCTGGTCCCAGGCTGCCTGGAGAGCCTGAAGGCTCTGCTGAGGGATAGCAACCACTTGGTGCGGATCAAGACCACCGAGGTGCTGTGCATCATGGCTACCCACAACATAGGCAGGTAGGTACTAGCTCCTCGGCATGACTCTGCTCACCCATGTCCCCACACAGCCAGCCCAGCACAAGGCGGGGTGCATGGGCTGCTCTGTGGAGGGGGGTTGTGTGTGTGGGGACTCCCAGCACCCCAGGCCCGCTTTGAATGTGTGCTCTTGGCTCTGAGCTCCCCCTCCCCTCTGCCCCACCCCACCCGCAGCAGCTGCAAAGAAGGTTCAGACTCCACAGTGATGACACTTTCTCCTTCCCAGCTTGCGGCTTCCTTGAGCCGCTCACAGCCCCCTGGGTCCCCTCCAAGGCACAGGTGCTAAGGTGCCAGAGCCTCAGAAGACACCTCTTGCTCAGCTAGGTGCTTGCTACCCTTCCTTCTACCCCGAAGGAGCATGAGGTGCTTTTGTCTCGGCTTCCGGCTCCAAGACATGCCCCTCATGTGGCCATGCCTCTCACTGAGTCCCTGGGGGTGCCCTGTCAGCGATGAACCCCAAACTGAGAGATTCCAGTTCTCCCACAGGTACCGCAGCTGGAAGGCATGACAGCCATTTCGGAAGCCCAATAGCACAGGGAGAGGGGGAGGGGTGGGGAGTGGGGGTGCAGGAGCGGGGTTGACCAGCAGCATTAGCTCAGTGCCTCTTCTTGACCTGGGATCACTGGCCTGGCTTTGTACTCAATCAGAACTCAATTCTACAGCACCCTCAGGGTCTGCCCAAGTGCCCATGGATCCATGGCCTGGCACCCACCTCCCAAGCCCCCGTGGCCTGGTGCCTACCTGCCCCAAATTGCCATGGTTCCCATGGCCTGGTACCTACATGACCAGACATCAGGAAGAGGGGATCCCTTCCAGGCGGAGCTGTGTGGTGTTCAGAGAGACTTCAGAGGATGTGTCAGGAGCCCTGCTGACACAGTGGTGATGTGCTGGGCTGCTGACCCCAAGGCCAGCGGTTTGAAGCCACCAGCCGCTCTGTGAGAGAAAGACGAGGCTTCCTACTCTTGTCAAGAGTTAGTCTCAGAAACCCACAGGGGGCCAGTTCTACCCTGTCCTAGGAGGTCACCAGAAATTGGCACGGAATTTGAGTTTAGGCCATTTCCCCCAAAGCCAAAGTTACCCAGCCCTGCCGTGCCCCAAACTCCATGTGCCTCCTATCTCCAGTTGCCACCTGTGTTAGTCTGGGTAGACTAGAAAAACAAATCCAGGGAGACACTCATTTGTGTATAAGCAAGAGATTTATATACAAGAGTAATTGAGTATTGAGAAAACATCCTAGCCCAGTCCAGATCAAGTTCATAAGTTCAATATTAGCCCATATGTCTGATACCAATCTATAAAGTCCTCCTCAGACTCACAAAACATAGGCAATGACAGGAAAATCTAGGCCAGTGGGTAGAAAGTCTTTGGATCCAGTGGCATTGTAAACATCTCAGCACTGGCTGGGGTCTCCACGTGGCTCCTGCAGTTCCCAGGGCACGGGGTCTGTTAGCATAGTGTGACATCAGTCTTGTCAGTAGAGTGTCTCTCGGGGAGTGAACCCAGAGAGAGATAGTGTCTCCAGCCTCCAAGAAAGAACACTGGAGTTCCCAGAATCCTCAGGGGGAAGGCCACGCCTACACAGAGGCCTCATTGGCTATGACCCAATTGACAGGCTAGACTCCACCCCTTCACTCTTAATCCTCTCAAGTCCCAAATTGACACCAGATGATGTAACTCCCACACCACCTCAAAACCAAACCTACTCATTGTGACAGGCGGTGACCCCATTGGACAGAACAGAACTGCTCCTTTGGCTTCCGAGACTGGCAGTCTTTACAGGAGCAGACAGCTAGTCCACAGCCCCAGCAGAGCCCCTGAGTTGCCGTGCCAGGGGGCAGGGGGGCCGTGTCCACAAGGCAGGGTGCCTTGGAAGTGGACTTCTGCTCTCCCGGCCCCAGTGAG
>NW_022103926.1:9019510-9020314 GCF_000313985.2 Echinops telfairi
ACGGAAAGGCAGTCTATGTATTCATACAGTGAATACCTGAATAAGAACAAGAGAGGCCCCGCAAGCTAGACGACATCATAGGAAGAGCTCTAAATGGTAATAAAACCATTAGTGCCTGACAGAAGCAGGACTATAGTTCCATCTCGCTTCTTGATTGGCAGCTCACTCGCAGTCTTCTTTGCTAATTACAAGCGTAGTTCCGTCAGCTTGTTTAGACCCGTGGAGGGCGGGACGAACATGGTGCTCAGAAGACGCTGCTGTGCAGACGCAGGCCTGCAAAGGAATAAGGATGGTGATTTTCAAATCGGGGCGCTGCTGGCCGCCCACCTTAAAGAGGACCCCATGACCAGGGCCATGCTAACAATCGGTTCACCCAGCTCCGCAGGAAACTCCACCTGCGGGCCCTGCCAACAGGCTGACTCCCACCACGAGCCCCACCCCACCCCACGTTGTCATGACAACAACCAGGGTTTGGGGCGAGCTGCTCTGAGAGGAGAGGGAGGGCGTGCCCATGGGACTGTCCAAGACAAACCCCGGGGGCTGAGGCTGAGAAGGTGAGAGGAAGAGGCGGGGACACAAAGTCACACCACGCATCCACCCCTGCCACCCCCCACCCCACCCGGCCCCTCTCTGACAGCTCTCTTGGTGGTTCCCACCTCTGGCCTTGTCTCCAATCCGGCTTGCACCTGATCTGGTCAGAGCTTGGCGGTCACTCGCTGTTGTCAGCCATCCCATGCACCACGGCCGCCATCGCCACGGTGTATTCCAGGGCCCTTCACGCGGCTGGGTTGGTTGCGGTTGACG
>NW_022103926.1:9020428-9034038 GCF_000313985.2 Echinops telfairi
CCACGGCCGCCATCGCCACGGTGTATTCCAGGGCCCTTCACGCGGCTGGGTTGGTTGCGGTTGACGTCTGCCAGGCCTTTTTTCCTGGTCTGCCTGAGTCTGGATGAGCTCCTGGAATCTGGCAGATAGCAGGCTGGGCAGGGGCTACACCGGAAGAAGCTGGGCGGGGCGCCTACGCTTGTGGTGGTGTCCAGCTCCCCCTGTCCTCCACCTAGGGAAGGCTTCTTGAAGCACAATGTCGTGCTGTTCCTGTCCCTCCTGCTGAATGACCCCCAGCTGCTCTGCCGCCTGAACCTGCACCAGGCCTACAAGCACCTGGCCCAGCTGCCCCAAGGTAGGCCGTGGTCACCCCTGGCCCTGCGTTCGGCCCTCACACGTCACTCTGCAGTCCGTTGCTCTCCACTTTTGTCCTGGGCGGCGGATCAGGGTACAAAGGAGGCCTGTCGCAAAGGCAAGGACCCAGGCCTGCTAGTAGGTGGGGAAATGCCGCCTGCCAATTCGCCCTGTCAACGAGGACAAACTCCTGATGCCAGAAGCCCTTTAAATGAAGGGTTAGGCCCAAGACTGAACCAGAAGGAGCCCTGGTGGCAGAGCAGTTATGCATTGAGCTGTAATCACAAGGTTATCAGTTCGAAACCACCAGTCGCTCCAAGGGAAGAAGATGGGGCTTTCTACTTCCTTCAAGAGTGACCGTCTCGGAAACTCACGGGGGAAGTTCTGTGGTGCCCTGTCTTACAGGGTCACTGTGAGTCGGCATCCACTCGATGGCAGTGAGTTTTGGATTTTGTTTTGTTATGCCTTTGGCCCAAGAGTCATGGCAAAGGGCTGTGGAGGAGGCAGACAGCCGGATCTCCCTTTGCCCTGTCTGGCTGATGCCCCAAGTGTCCCAAGGCAGGGGGGTCTCTGACTTTCTAAAGCGGGGTGAGAAGTGGGGAGGAGGCAGGCAACCCTGGCCAGAGGCAAAGTTCCACAAGGGCTCCTCCAGGGAAACAGAGCCTTTGACCATGGTTGCGCCTGGCAGTTTGAGCAGTAAGCACTCGGCTAGCATTTCTGAGTTGTTGGACCATGGTTCCGCCCCCTCCCCCCACCCACTTTCCCAGAGGAGCCTGCTAAGTGATTTTGTTTCCGGGATTATGCTGTTCCTGAACACAGCCTCAGTGAGGTGATATCTGAGGAGAGAGCTTGCCTGAGGTTGGTTAAGATGCTGGCAAACTGCCTGTCCTACATCAATGGCAACCAAACGTGGTCCTTGTCGCTGAGGAACCGACCCAGGGAACCGCTCAAGATGTCCTGTGGCTTTCCTCCACCGAGCCCTGTGGCCTGTGAGGTTGTGCGATGCATGTGAGCTTGGAGATGGAAAAGGTATGCTGAGAGCTGGCTAGGATGGTATATGATTCCAGCGTGGGGCCAACTCTTGATCGAAGACTGGTGTGTAAGCAGGAACACTGCTCACAGGATGGAATGAGTAGCTCTGGGGGGCACTTTTGCTTTAGGGGACAGCCTGCTTCTCATCTGGCCTCCGGAGAACTCTGATACTCGGCACCGGGTTTTTGGCTTGTTAAGGAAAGGCTTGACTCATTGAAGAGTGTTAAAAAAAATGTTAAGCTCCTTTTTTTATGATTGGGTAATAAAATGATGCAGACGCTCAGCTAAAACAAACAAACAAAATAGAAAACACCCCGCGTTCTGTTTGGAGTAAAACCCAAGCATGTGTGAACTGGACCCCTGGTGGCCATCGGTCCTTGTTAACTTACTCTTGGGTGTCTATTTGAGCTCGCGGTAGAGGAGGTATCCCTGAAGCAGCATAGGTAGGTGAAAAGTCACGGGGCCAGTAAATAAGGTGACAAAGGGGAAGGGCGGTCAGGAAATGACGCGGGCAGCGCGTATCTTCAGTTTGGTGGGGCCCTGGTGAGGCAGTGGTCAGCATGCCTAGACCACCAGCCACTCCACAGGAGAAAGACGGGGCTTTCCACCCCCCGTCAAGAGTTCATCTCAGAAACTCACAGCAGCACGTCTACCCAGCTCTACAGAGCCATGATGACTTAGCATCGACTTGGAGGCAGTGAGCTAAGTGTTTCCGTACCAAGGTGCTTTGGCTTATCTTTGCCTCTCGCTGTCTTTTCTTGCAAAGGTCTCAGCAGAAGGGAAGCTTTGGTACCACGGCTTTGAGCACGTAGGGTGTGCGGGCGTCCTGTCTGCCATTACTAGAGCTCTGAGGGAGAGCTGGGGTCCCTGGGTAGTGTGCACTGAGAGGTTGGCACCTCGGAAGAAAGGCCTGGAGACAAGTGGGAAGGGCAGCCCTCGCAGCACAGCTCACTCTGAACCCCGTAAGGTCACCCCCAAGGTATCTGGCTCCGTGATATTGTTAAGGATCATTTGTTAGTTGCTTTCTGGCTACCGTCAGCTCACCTGCCCCTTCCTTCAACTCCGCAGATCTGCACCGGACACTCTCTCTGCCCCAGGCCCAGGGGCTTCCGTTTCCTCCATCTGTAAAACCTGGCAGCAGGGTTGGTTAGACCATCCGATCCACACCCTGGCCTGGTCTACCCTGCCCTGTTGTTTCCCAGAGTGGCCAGCAGGCGGCGAGGCAGGACCGGTGGCCGGCTGGGGCGGCCTCCGGTGGCATTGCAAAGGCTCTGCCTGGCTGGACCGCTGCCTGGACTCCTGCTAAGCCTGCGACCGTGCACTCGCCATGTGCAGGTGTTCTGTGGGGAGGAAGCTCCAACACTGGAAGCAGGGGTCTTTCGTGAGCCGGGGCCCGCTCTGGCTATGGCCCTGAGCCCTCGGGTCCCCTCACAGCCTTGCTAATGACGCAGTGGACCTGGCAGATGGCTAAGGACGTGTGGGAGGGCGTGGCTCCATGGCCTGGAGCAGGCGGGGACAGTACCCCCCCCCCCAGAGCCCTAGACCCAGGCACAGTCACAGGGGTAAGGGTGAGGCGAGGGTTCTGGGGAAAGGCGCAGGTCGGGGTGAGGGTGGGGGTGTTGGGGGGCCCTCTTATGGCTCGGCAAGATTGTCATGAGAGCCTCATTCTCTCTGGTCACCTGCTCCTGTAGGTCTGCACCACCCAGGGCAAGTGGGTCTCACTCACCCCGCCCCCGCCCCTGGGGGTGTTCAGCCCATGGGGTGCTGCAGACGACCTCTTGGGGCAGCCCCAGCCCTGTCTTTGCCTACTCTACTCTGACCTTGGGGTGGGGCGCACAGCTTCTCGGAGGAGCCCTGGTGCCACTGAGAGTTAAGGACTGATCCGCTGCTAAGCTAAAGGTAGATGGTTCGAACCTACCAGATGTGCTCCTGGGGAGAAAGACGAAATTTCCGGCGTTTGTAGAGACTGAGAGTCTCAGAAGCCCTTTAGAGCAATTTGACTCAGTCCTATAGGGTCACCAGAGGTTGGACTCTACTTGATGCCACTGGGTTTGGTGGCGCTCAGCTGCTAACCAGAAGGTTGGCAGTTCAAACCTACCAGGCCTTCGGAGGAAGTAAGATGAGGCTGTCTGCTCCCAGTAAAGACGGACAGTCTTGGAACTCCTGTGGGATTGTGGCGATTTGGAATCTCCTGCACACTGAGGGAGGTGGGGTTTATTTTAGGGCCTGGCCGGTTGGTTGTAAGGGAGGTCCCGGGCTTAGGGGTCTTCTCACTGCGCCCTGCATGGATCAGAGACAGTGGGTCAGGAGTAGCAGAACAGTTGGGTACAGGATGCAGGAAAACGTGCAAACCTGGCTGCCTGCAGAGAGTGGGGGTGGGACCTGCAGAGCATGAGAGGGCGGGGTCTGCTGAGCATGGCCTGCAGTCGGCACCCACAGCGAGAACACACAGCTCTTCACCCCTCCGCCAGCAGGCTGCTGTTGCACCCATTCATCCACTAACAGCCCCCTACCTCCCCGCTCCCAGAACGTGGAGGAGCTAGGGGCCATGGAGGAGCCCGGGCTGTACATCCTGGGCTCCTGCCTTGAGAGGGCCGGCTTGGCCTGCGGCGTGCGAGGCAAGGAGCTCAGGCTAGCCTGCCTCTGGCTGGGCACGGACCCAGAGCACCTGCGTCCTGGCAACTGCCAGGTGGGTCCCCCTTGCTAAGACCCCTGCAACATGGGAACAGAGGCAGCCATGCCCACACAGGCTC
The DNA here is from genome assembly GCF_000313985.2 of Echinops telfairi. Lineage (NCBI taxonomy): Eukaryota > Metazoa > Chordata > Mammalia > Afrosoricida > Tenrecidae > Echinops > Echinops telfairi. The sequence goes on from NW_022103926.1 coordinate 9,024,547, forward strand.
AGAGGGGCTGGGGGTTGGGGTACAGAGCGATGCTGGTCATTTTGAGGATGGGGTGTCACTTGGGTTGTACTGTCTGGGCAGTGGGGCTGTGGGGAGGCCGTGCCAAGGGACCTACTGCACCCTTCTCCCTGGGGTGGGCAGCTGCCCCTGAGGGTTGCCTTGTCCCATCTCCAGCAGGGGAACCAGGCCGCTGTCCCTCTCTTCCTGAGATATTGACTGTGCCCACGATGGCCCTGATGGGTGTGCTCAGGCTCTCAGGGACCCCTCCTAGGAGTGTGTGGGGTACTCCACTGAGGGTTAATGCCCGCCCACCCACCTCAGCTCACCATGAGCTGGGCAGTGGGGTCGTGGTGAACATGGTTGTCCCACATTACACCATCTCGGGTGACCCAGCAGACAAAAGTTGGGATATGCCAGAGGGGTCCCTGCCCCCTACCATCTCCAGAGGGCCTCATGTAGTCTCCCCCACAGCCACTTACAGTGACATGACCCATCCAGCTGTGTCCTGTGTGCCCCCCACTGCCCAGGCATGTGGAGGGGTTAACAGCACATGGCAAGCTGGCAGACAGATCCCCCTGCCAATGAAGTGGGTGTGGTGGGAGGGTGGGGTTCCTGGTGGAGGGGGCTGAGGGACAGGGTGGGAGGGGTGTGGTGAGGCAGAGCAGGCCAGGCAGCACTGGCTGCTGGTCTCTCACAGAGACAGTGACAGCTGTCCCACGGTGGTCCCCAAAGTCCAGAGGGAGTCTGACTCATATCAGAGACTCCTGGGGCTCTGTGAGACAGCATGGGAGCTGGAGGAGACCCCCACATGGGGGGTCCGGCTGGTGATGTGGTATGTGTGCGTGTGCGTGAACATGCACATGTGTATGTACTTGTGTATTTGTGTGGGGGCATGTCTGCGTATGTATGCAATATGTGTGTACACATGTGAATATGTGTGTTCAAGGATTATGTCTATGGGCACGTGCATGTGAGTGCATTTGCCTAGGTGTGTATTTGTGTGTGTGCACATGTGAAAACGTGTACATGCATTTGGGTGCACATACATGCATGTACACAAGCATGTCTGAGTAAACGTGTGTGTACATGCACCCTCATGCAGCAGTGACCGCAGGAAACCTCAAGTGGGGTTGAGGGGTGCACCCTGCAGAAGTTGGGAGGGGCTATGCCCTCCACAGACCTTGGAGTGGAGCTGAACCCCCTGCAGATATTATGGGGGATAGTATTCCAGGGGGGCAGTGTCCCCGGCAGATGTCAAGGGGGATGGGTTGTGCCCCCTGCAGACCTAGGAGGTGGACTGTGGCAGATGCCCAGTCTGGGCACAGGGCATTCTGGAGGTCCAGCCCCTGACCTTGATCTTGACCATGTTTCTTGGGTGAAAAGAAAAAGACCACTGTTGCCCACCTCTGGAGGCCATCTGCTCCTGTAAAGACCCACCGCCTTGGAGACCCTCTGGGGCAGTTCCGCTCTGTCCTACGAGGTCACTGTGAGTCAGAATCAGGCGCCCACCTGCTGGGATGGAGTGCTAGGTAAAGAACATGTGCTAGCCAGGCACATGGTGCCTCTAGCCATGTGTGCCGCCTTCTGCAGGAGGCAGCCTGTGAAGTCAGCAGGTGAGGCCCATAACCCTGCTTGCCCCCCAGCCCCGTCACACTGCTGCCCCAGCTTACCGGTGACCCCTCTCTGACCTCCACTGTGTGTTTGTGTGTGTGTGTTTAGGGGAGGCCCTGGGTATGGCAGGGGGTCAGAACTATTGCCCCCAACCCTCTTTGCTCTACTCAGGTGCACCTGCCTGACAGGCCTGCCCACTCCTTGGCCTCTCCCCGCTGGCTAGGCTGCTTAGCCTTGGTGGTGTTGCGCCCCCTTGTGGTACCACCTCTACTCGGCATCTCGGGTGCGCTGACCGGGATGCGGGCACACAGCACACCAGGACGGGCTGGGTTCCATTCACGCGTTTTATTTTCTGAAATTGACAATCGCGGCGACTTGCACCCCACTCTGGCAGCCCCCCTGCCCCCTGTGCACCAGGGCCGGGTCTCTGCCCAGCGACTTTGCACACCCGGGCACCGGACGAAATGGGGTGAGAGGACGGGCTTTGGCGAGGGCTTGGGGCCTCATCCCAAGGGGTGCTAACTTACAGAGCCCTTGGTAGACAGAGTGGGGGCCGGCCCCAAGGCACAAGGCCTCCTTCGGGCAACAATGCTGGCTGTGCCGTCACAGGAGTCCTGGCTGCAGGCCTGGGGTCGGGGTGCCCCCTTCTCAGCCCACCCTCCACGTGACAGGGGCACGGGGCACGGACGCTTTAAATGCCAAGGCGTTTTCTCACTGTCCATGTGTTCCCTGGCACAGGGCCTTCTTAAATACATCACAGGAATTTTCTTAAATAAAAACGGGGCAGGAACCCACCCGAGCTAGCCTGGAGGCTCCTCGGGGGCCGGGTCTGTACAGTATGTCCCCGAGGCCCCAGCTGGCCCCACAGGTCACATCCACCCGGGCGCCAGAGCAAGAGGGACAGGGTCATCGGAAAAACAACTTGGACACTCAGCAAGCCAGACAAAAAAGGGCCACCAGGGGAAAAAAAAAAAAAAAGGTTCATAAAATCTACATTTAAAAAAGAATATTCAACTGCATTGGAAATTTGCCTTTGAGTATGTTTTTTTTTTTTTTTTTTTTTTTTTTTTTTCCCTTTTCTGCGAAACACTGCGAAATTTCGCCCAGAAGAACGGAACAGAACAAAACAAAGGCGGACCTCAGAGAAGAGAAACCAGGTGTCACTTATAAAACGTCAGACAAGTAGAAGAGCTGGGCCCCCTCCCCCCCGACGGCCTGGGTTGGAAGAATGGTCCCGTTTTTTGTCATGTTGGTTTTTGCTGCATATTGTGAAGGTGTGCACGAGGAGCGGAGTGCGGGCTGGGGCCGGCCTCAAACCCTGGCTCTGGAGGCCGTGGGCCCTGAGCAAGGTGGGGTGGTGCACACTTGTGTGAGTGTGTATGTGTGTGTGTGTGTGTGTGTGTGTGTGGCGCGCCAGGAGGGCGAAGGACCCTTCCTCAGGGCCCCTCTCCCGGTCAGCTGCGAGATAGCCAGTCTGGAATGCAGGCTGGAGCCAGCAGCTTGTCATCAGTAGTCTGGATGCTGGCTGGCCCAGGATGAGCCGCCCACAGCAGGGAACATCTCCAAAGGGTGCGTGTGTGTGTGTGTGTGTGTGTGTGTGTGTGTGTGTGTGTGTGTCTCCCCAGCCGGCATCCCTCCCGCCGTCGGTCCAGGAGGACAGCCAGGGCCTGGGTCCGGCAGGCCGGCAGCCCTCAGCAGAGCCCGATGTATTTGAGGTTGTTCTGGATGATGACGTCGGTCACGGCGTCGAACACGAACTGGATGTTGCTGGTATCTGTGGCGCAGGTGAAGTGGGAGTAGATCTCCTTGGTCTCCTTGTTGCGGTTCAGGTCCTCGAACTGCCGCTGGATGTAGACGGCCGCCTCCTCGTAGGTGTTCTGCCCGCGGTACTCTGGGAAGCAGACGGTGAGCGGGATGCGGCGGATCTTCTCTGCCAGCAAGTCCTTCTTGTTGAGGAAGAGGATGAGGGACGTGCTGGTGAACCAGTTGTTGTTGCAGATGGAGTCGAAGAGGCGCAGGCTCTCAGCCATCCGGCTCTGTGGGGAGAGGCCACGTCACTCAGGCAGGAGGGACCCACCGGGCCTGACGCCCCGCACGGACGCAGAGATCCCCGCCCTGCCTCCTGCAGGCTCAGGAGCCCTGGACTGACTGGACACCCCCCTCCCTGCCCCCAGAGCTGTTTGTGCTGGTAGAGGCTGGGGGGTGGGGGTGAGCTAGACACCTACCTCTCTCTCTCTCTCTGGCTGCTGCTGAGCCCTGCATCCCTCCCCTCCAGGGCCTGGCCACTGCCAACCACACTCCTGGGGCTCTCAGGCTGTGGTCACACCTGGCAGTGCACAGTCCCCCATCCTCCAGGACTTGACCCCCGTCAGCCATACCCCGCCACCCAGACCAACACCATTTGGCCGCCCAAGCCCCACCCACCCAGGAAGGTTCCTGTGGGTAGGTGCAGCCTGGTGGGTTTGTCCCGGTTTTCCTCTTGTCCTGGCCGGGCCCCTCTGTCCTCAGCCCCAGCCTGGGAGGGGTGCCTACTGTGCCCAGGTACCGCTCCCCTACCCCCATGGGTGCGTCTGCTCCTGCTTTCAGGGCTCTCGGCCCAGGTCGGGGTCACGTGATTCCACTGCCGGGGTGTGTGTGTGGGGGGGAGACCCAGCCAGGGCGCCAGCCACACATGGACTTCAAGGACAACATGCAGCTTACCAGGCAGCAGTGCCCACCCCGGACAGCAAGGCTCCTTCTCCACCACCACCACCCAGAGGGCAGGCTCCTCCCCGACCCAGAGGGCATGGCCCCAAGTCCGTAATTTGGGACCCAGCCTTTCTTTACCCTTGTTCCTTCTCAGGACCTCAAAGCTGAGTGGATTCTGCCTCACAGCAACTCTACAGGGCTTCTGACGTCTGTAATTTTCCTGGGAACAGGCAGTCCCATCTTTCTTCTGAGAAGCAGCTGGTGGATTTGAACTGCTGACCTTGGGTTGGGTTAGCAGCCCAATGCTTCACCCCCTGCAGCACCTCCTAGGGCCTTACGTTTGCGTATGCTTTTTATACCGAGTGGTAAAGATACCAGACATCCTCACAAGCGGGCCAATCAGCGGCATCGCCGTAAGCGGTGAAGGAACCGGAGCTGCCGACAAGTTCTTTCTGCTGGGATCAACTGTCTTGACCACGGAGGCGGCAGTCCAGACACCAATGCCAGTGCCCTGGGCAAATTTGTTGCAAAAACGTGCCAGGGCCTGCTCAACGGGCAAACAGATCTGTCTTGGAAGAAGTACGGCCAGAGTGCTCCTCAGAGGCAGGGATGGCCAGACTTCGTCCCAGGGACTCTGGACGTGTCCTCAGGAGAGACCAGATCCGGGAGAAGGATTCGGCGCTTGGTCAAGTGGAGGGGCAGCGACGGAGAGGAAGACCCTCCGGGAGAAGGGCTGACACCGCAGCCGCGGCCATGGCAGCCGGCATGGGAATGGTCGTGAGGAGGGCGTGGGGGCGGGCGGTGTTCTGTTCTCTTGTGCACAGGGTTGTGACGGTTCGGAACTGACCCGATGGCACCTAACAGCAACAATATGCTAAAAGTAGCAAAGGTGCCACCCGGAGGTCTAAGGTGCACTTGGCCCAAGCCATGGTCTTTCCACTGGTTCTTGCGCTGGGGCAATGGCTACAGAAAACCAGAGAGGAACCGAGCCTTCTGATTTCTGTGTGTGCAGGCGAGGAGTGCAGTGTGCTGTGGACTGCCACCCGATCAAACAGATCATCGTGTACACGGTCCGAGGGGCCTTCAAAAAGTTCATGGGACCTCCCACTCTCTTGTATTTTCCCCCACCTTCCTCCTCCTGTAAGGAGCTACCGTCTCGGAAACCCACAGGGGCAGTTTTACCTTGTCCCTCGGCGTCAGCACTGACTCGATGGCAGTGAGGTGTTGGCTAGGTTGATCCCTTAAATGCTGCCCCCTCCCAGTCCCAGGGAGGCGGAGCTGCCATGTGCAAAGGCAGGGCAGGGGCTGGCCAGGTAGGGCAGGAGACCTCACACGGGGGTGCTCTGGTGGAGCAGCGAGTGTCTAGGCCATCTGGTTCTGCTCGAGGTGGGGGCTGATCTTCCTGGGGCCATACGTACCATGGGCCAGCCCGGGCTCTGTGTACAGAGGTCTGGTCACCCCCACTGCTGGCCCCAGCCTGGCCGGTGGCTGTTCCTGCACATGTGGGACCCGCCTGGCCACAGCTCCATCATCTTATGCCTCCAACCCTGCCTGTGGCAGCTCCAGTGTTGACCACCCCACAGCGACAGATGGGGACTGGCGGGGGCCGTTCTGAGGTGCCCCCAGCCCCGCCCCATGTCCAGTGTTAACTGTGCTCTCGGGCTGCCATTTCAAACAGCAAAGGCTGTTTGAACAAGATAACAGGCTGCTCCCTGTGCCACATCGGCCCCCACAGCTGGACCCACTTCGGCTCTAGGGGAGCCACTTCCTGCAGGCGCTGTGGGGCCAGCCCAGGAGGAACCGCTCTCCCCCACCCCCGGCTCTTCTGTTGGTCCCTGGTTCTCCTGGGGGTGCCCTGGCAGAAGATGGAGAACCTTAAGCACCCTATGTCCTGGGCAGGGGCAGTGGGGTCCTCCTGAGGGTGGGGGGACTTCAGGAGGAAGGGCTTTGTTCCCTGGCAGACTGGGAACCAGCTTTGGCCTCAGAGCGTGGGCAGATGCGTGCACACGGCCGCCAAGGTGCCCAGCCAGCCTGTCGCGCTGTCTTTGCCTGTCTCCGGTGCCTGGGAGAGCGGGGCTGCACTCAGTTCCTGCTGTCCCCTGTGCCCAGCCCTGGGCTGGGACGTGTGTGGCCTCACAGGCCCTCGGCACATGTCACGAGGTATCATCTCGGTGGGCGCATGCTGAGTCCGCTCTACCTCTGGGAGGGCTTGGGCCACTGTGGTGGGGTCATGGGTGCCCCAGGTGGATCCCTCACCTGGGGGGCTGGGGGCACCCCAGACTTGGTCACCTGTGGGGGGGCGAGGACTGCCCTGGCCCCGATCTGCTCACCTTGGATGGCTGTGCAGACCTGGCTCTAGAACCCCCAGGCTGCCCCTGACCGGGCGGCAGAAGCTCACAAGCAGCTGGAAGAGACACAGGCTGGGCAGGACAGTGAGACTCCTTGCTCATACCCCCACAGAGAGCACCCATCTGAAACGCACCCTGGCCTCTCGGTCCTACCACACCTGCCCACCAACAAGCCACCAGAGTGCCTCTAGAAGGCCATACTCCCATCCCTCAAGAGCTATTGGGGATGCCAGGCTGCCCCTTGTCCACCCCGACAGGACCTGGCCTCCCTCCTGGACACTGGGGGCACGCTGCACCCGCGACAGGCTTGCTGTGGGGACACTGGCTCCATGTCCTCCTGTCCTGGGGGTGCTGGCGGGAGTTTCTGAGAGGCAGGGATTTGATAGAGGACAAACAGGTCGGCGTCCCACACCTGGCACTGACCCAGACAGGGCCCCCTGTTTCTTGAGAGGCTGGACGATCTGCCCAAGCCCCTCAGGGTCTGCATGTCAAAGCCCCGTTCCTCCGCGGAAACCTGGCCAGACAACACCATCCTCATGTCCTAGCGCCACCTGCTTTCCTGCGGCTGGGGGACCCTGAGCTAGACCTCAGCTGTATCATCCCACCTGTCACTACCCCTCTTGAGGTCTTATGGCTTGTGGGACTGGGAGGGAGGCCGTGTGGGGCTAGGAGGGGGGCCATGTGGCTGGAGGGCTATAGGTCTCCTGAGCTAGGACCTCCCCTGAGCTGTTGGGGTCACTGCTGGCCAGCAAAAGGTACAGGGCTTGGTCCTGGTTTGGCCTCAGGCATCAGGCTGATGGTCAGGGCTGTGCCCCCCACTCACCGTGTTGGGGCTCCCAAGAGCCGAGGGGTCCCCCTGCCTGACAGGCCTTCCATCCCTGCATAAACCCATGGCCCTGGGGAGCCCGGCGACTATAGCACAGCGTTCCTGCCCTGTTAGCCGGACTCTGGTGCCTACAGGCCCGCTTCCCTCCTCCACCCCAACACTGTCCTCAGCCTGTCCTTGGTGCTGGCCAAGCCAGTCGTGGGACGGCTAGGGTGAACGTTCCCCCCTCCTCCCCTCCCAGCAGCAAAGCCTCCAGGGCCCTCACCCCACCTGCAGTCGGCTCTCCATAACGGGGGAGATTGTTCTCTGGGTCTCAGATTACACAAATCCCTTGAAACAATCCTAATCTGTGTCTTAGAGCCCGCTGTTGGGCTGCGTGTGCAGGGGCAGAGGGAATGTGCTCTGGAAAGAGCGACCCCACCAATCCGGGCCGCCGTGGGGCTGGGGTGCCTGGCGTCCACACTTACAGGGGGCCGGGGGGTGAGGGGCAGCACCGTGGTCCAGAGTGACAGGTTACATGGCGGGAGGGGGGGTGAGGGGGCAGCCACAGGACTGACTGCAGTCCACAGGCCCCAGTTCCAGCTCCCCACTGCCCTCCCCCTGGGGCATGGGCCACCAGAATCTCCACTGAGGGGCCCTGCTGGCATAGTGGTTACACGTGGGGGTTGCTCACCACAAGGTTTGAAACCATGAGAGGAAGGCAGGGCCTTCCACCCCAGTTAAGAATCAGTCTCAGAAACCCACAGGGGCAGTTCTACCCTGCCCCGGAGGATCACCCTGAGTCGGCATCCACTGGATGGCAGTGCTTTCAGTCCCTGAAAACCCCGACCTCAGCCCGCCCGACCTCAGCCCGCCCATTCACGGCAGGCATCCCTGAGACACAGGCTGTCTAGGTGTCCAGTAGCACGTGGCCCTGGCACTCCCCATGCCTCCCCCCCCCATATCCTGCACACCACGCACCTCACCTGGCCTGTGCCCCGCCACACGGCACAGACAGCCCCCATGGTGTCCCTGTGTCCCCCGACTCCACACAGAACACCCTACAGCCCCCAAAGCTCCCCCTCCCAACAAGCCCTCGCTGTCCTACCAGCTGGACTTTGGCACAGAGGGCCCTTCCAGCTCCTCGGGGTCAGGACCGGTAGCCCCGCTGGCTGGGCGTGGACTCAGCAGGGTCCTTCAGGTCAGGCCTGCGTAGGCTGGGCTGTCAGGGTAGGGCAGGAGATGGTGCTGGGGCAGTCCACTGGCCCACCCTCCCGGCCAGGAGAGGTGAACAAAGGGTGCACCCCAGTGAGCGCTGCTCCTCAGACGGAGCCTGTAGGGAAGGGCAGAGCGAGCTCCAGGGACAAATGTGGGACCAGGTGGCAGGAGGCTGGTGGCGGCTCACCACTCATTGAGCCCAGCCCCGCGGGTCCCTCGGCCAAAGCTCGGGCTCACAGTGGCCAACTAGCAAATGCCCCGTAACTGACTGGGCACAGGGAGTGCCTGCTTGCATCCGTGGTGTAATCATGAACTGGAGCTACCAACATGTCATCTGAAACAAAACCAGCCCCCCTCCCAAAAAAAAACAAAAACAAAAACAGAAACAAAAAAAACTCACTGCCCTCTAATCAACGCCAACTGACAACAAGCAACCCTACAGGACCGGGCAGAACTGCCCCTGTGGGGTTTGGGGTTTCCAAGTCTGCAAAGCTTTACGGAAGTAGAAAGCCCCCGTGTCTTTCTCCCACAGACAGGCTGTGGCTTCGAACTGCTGACCTTGTGGTTAGCCCAACTGGTCACCCACGACGCCACCAGGGGCCTGTGACGCCGTGTCACACAGTTGCCAAATTCCCTGAGACACGGGCCAAGCGGACATCAATGTTGAATAAGTCCATGACGGCGGGCAAGGGTCATCGTGTGTCCGAAACAAACACCAAGCCATGAAGGAACACAGAGGGCTGTCAAACTGGAGCTAAGGCATCGACAACAGAGCCGAGACAAACCAGCGCTAGAAGAAACTCAACCGGAATGCTCCTGAGA
>NW_022103926.1:9034138-9038516 GCF_000313985.2 Echinops telfairi
AGTGATGCAACTTGGGCCATCTTCACATGTTATGAATTCCTACTTGTGTTTTTATTGCTGGTCTCTGAAAAGATTATAAGGTTCATAAGTCGTTGGGAATATTAGGAAGTTGGGTCTAAATTATCTTCATTGCCTGAAGGATTATGATTAACAAACAGCCCCCCCCCCAAAAAAAAACAGAAACAAAAAAACCTCACTGCCCTCTAATCAATGCCAACTGACAGCAAGCAACCCTACAGGACCGGGCAGAACTGCCCCTGTGGGGTTTGGGGTTTCCAAGTCTGCAAAGCTTTACGGAAGTAGAAAGTCCCCCTGTCTTTCTCCCACAGACAGGCTGTGGCTTCGAACTGCTGACCTTGTGGTTAGCCCAACTCGTCACCCACGACGCCACCAGGGGCCTGTGACGCCGTCACACAGCTTGCCAAATTCCCTGAGACACGGGCCAAGCGGACATCGACGTTGAATAAGTCCATGACGGCGGGCAAGGATCATCGTGTGTCCGAAACAAACACCAAGCCATGAAGGAACACAGAGGACTGTCAAACTGGAGCTAAGGCATCGACAACAGAGCCGAGACAAACCAGCGCTAGAAGAAACTCAACCGGAATGCTCCTGAGAAGCAAGGGTGGCAAGACTGGGCCACGCTGAATCAGACATCGCCAGGAGAGACCAGTGGCTGGAGAGATGGACCGAGGCGGCAGCAGCTCACAGGCTGATGACTGTGTGGGTGGCAGCCTGGGACCAGCCACGCTCAGCTCTGTGGGACACCAGGACACCATGCATTGGAGCAGACACAGTGGCACCGAAGCAGCACCACTAGGAGCCACTGGGGGAGGCGGGTGAGAAACTGCGTGGTCATCAGTACAAGCAGAGGAGTCAGTCTGGGCTGCCACATGCCCTGCGAGTCGAGGAATTGCTGTCCCCTTTCTAGAACCTGTAATTTCATCGGGGACTGCCAAGTGCATCTGGAAGCCCAGAAGTGGGCTTTCCCCATGGTGGGCACCTCTCCATCCCCACCATCACCCCGCCCCCTGCACTGTTCCAGACATGGGCTGCATGTGGCCCCTGGCCTCGAGCACCTGTTACCTAGGATGGGGGCTCCAGCGGCTGGCCTGGGAGCCATGGCAGGGCTGGCTGCAGAACCTGGCTCCAGGGCGCACTACCTCTGTCCCTGGAGACCTCGAACACATGTTCTGACTGGGATCAGAGGCAGGGCACCAGGTGGAGCCCGGGCTACCCCCTGAGGCCCCCCAAGCAGCCACAGTGGGCCCTGGATGCAAGCAAGGGGCGGACAGCCCTGGGACACCAGCAGACACCACTACTGGTATCTGTGGCGTCAAAGCCATGACTGCTGTGCGTGACCATTCTCCCTGCCCTGTAGCTCACGGGTGCCCTGTGGGTTTGGTGTCCAGGTGAGGGCACACTGGAGTGTTAGGGCAGGCCTTCCAATAGTCCTTTTGGGTGACTATCCTCTGCCTTGAGGCAGCTGGCAGTGCCAGCGAGCTGAGCCCCTCCCCATGTCACACCATCCCAGCGAGGGCCCTGGCAGAGGATCAGTGGATACAGGCACCCCACATGGGCAGGCCGAGTGGCTGCCCACAGTTCTTTCCCTCAGTCCTCTGGGGGCTCGGAACAACTCTGTTGGGGTGGCCCACATGCCTGTTGAGGGGGCTTGGGGCCCAGCCTCAAGGAGACCTGACTCAGGTGGACAGACCCCCAGGGAAGCCACAGGCCAGACGGCATGCAAGGTCGCACTGTCCCTGTCGCTGTCCCTGTGGGCATTGCAGTTGCCCATGGTGGGGACTGTGGGGCCGTGTAGGACCTTCCCTGCATCTGTCGCTCACAAGGCTCCAAGGCTCACATCCAGAGCCGGCCCTCCCCCCAGCGCGCCCCCCGTGGCGTGCTCAGAGCTACAAGCCTAGAGCCTGGTGCTCTCCTTGGCAACGCGCTGACGCAGACGCAGATGCAGACACCACCGAGTTGAGCTGGGGGGGAAGCTCCGTCCGCAGGCAACCGCCCTCCCCACCCCCAAGCTTTCCCCAGTGGGCATCTAGGCCCAGCCCCCAGCCCCATCCAGGGCTGCCTCCCTGGGCTGGTGCCTTCCCAGGCGGGGTTGTTGGGGGGGGAGGACATAGGCATGAGGGGGGCTAGGGGCGGGACTGGGGCGGCAGGGATGGGGAAGGTGTTGTCTTTCACCCGAGACTTTGCTGGCAAAGCATGAAAGGTCACAACCATCTGGAATCCACGGATTCCCGGCCTCGCTGAGTTTCCCGGAGAATTTCCTTTTCTGGTGAACAGCCGTCTCCTGGGCCTGCGAGCGCTGGGGGGTGCAGCCCCTCCCTCTGACATGCCCAGAACTGGCAAGCCTAGGGACACCCCTGCCCACACAGGCGCTGGGCCTCACTGAGACCCTGTACCGCCCTCCTGCCCATCCCAGAAATCTCTTTCACAGAGCCCGGTACTTGAGGGCCTGCAGGTGCCTGGGCGTGGCCAATGAGGGCCGGGAGCAGGGTGGCCACGTGCCCACCAGCACCCACCAGATTAGACTCCCTCACTGGGAGGCAGCAGCAGTGCTTGGGCTGTACCCGTCCCTGGGGCTCCAGACTGCCTCCTTGTCGACAGGCTCAGAGAGCGGGGGACAGGCCAGGGTCCCAAGGGAACATGGCCAGCCCAGACCCTGTGGGAAGAGCCCTGGCAAAGTGCTGCCAAGTGTGGTCTTCACGGCGCAGCCACACCCAGCCTGCAGGGAAGGATGAGGGTGCCCCTGGGACACACAACCCCTCGTGGGGGTGGTATGCCGAGCTAGCAGGGGCTTGCCCTCCCCCACCTGAGCGACCTCTTCTCCAGGGACCCGAGGGAACAATCCAGAGTGAGGCCACAGCAAGACCGGCCCAGTCTGGCTCCACACTCCAGCAGGGGAAGGCTGGAGGGGCTGGCCTCCACCACGGCCCCCTACCCCCCACAGCAATCAGCCTCCTACCTTCCCTCCAGGGGCACCCCTCCCCAGTGCTGAGGCTTAGCCCTGGTGAAAATGGTACTCTCACAGGCCCCCTAATACCCACCCTGCCCCCTCCCCTAGCCCCAACCGTCAGCCCCCACAGGCCACAGCCAGACGCTTCCGGAATCCTGTCTCTCAACAGTTCTGACTTCTGTCTCTGCCCCAGAAGTTCATGGTCAAGAGCAGACAGTGGCCCAAGGCCAGGTGACCTTCCAGTCCCAGACTGGCTAGGGTTCGTCCCCCCATCCCACCCCACTCCCACCCCCTTCCAATCCCTGGTAGAGCCACCACCACCTGCATCACCCCTAGGACCTGGAATCCCGCCTTTGAACTCACTCCCACATAGAAACGCTCTCTCCCAACACCCCAGACCCCACGGCCCCAAGAACCGGCGTGTACCCTGCAGGTCCAGGCGCCGGGGCCAAGGTGATCGCCTGGAGGGGCCCCAGCCTTCCTGTCACGAGCCTGCCCCGTGCACCGCTTACCGTCTGGTTGTCTTCGTAGAGCTTGAGGTCATAGCCACTGAGCTCGACGCAGAAGATGATGGCGGTGACGCCTTCGAAGCAGTGGATCCACTTTTTGCGCTCAGAGCGCTGGCCGCCCACGTCCACCATCTTGAAAGTGAGCTCCTTGAAGGTGAACTTGTTCTCCACGATGCCCGTGGTCATGTCCCGGGAGCGCAGGATGTCCTCCACGGTGGGGATGTAGTCGGGCGCGGCGATGCGCTCCAGGTCGTTCAGGTAGTAGGCGGCGTTGTCCTCCAGGTGGTACTCGCTGGAGCGGCCGAAGCAGGCCTGCGCGCCCGGGTCGGCCCACAGCCGCCGCATGACGCCCAGCAGCTCGGGCGTGATCTCGCCCTTGCTCTCGGCCGGCCCGGTCAGCGCGAACAGCTGCACGGCGTCGTAGGCGCGGTCGGGGTTGTGGAAGTCCATGCGCAGGGCGGCCAGCGCGCGGATGATGCGCGTCAGCGAGTCGATGGCGTTGTAGATGATGAGCGGCCGGTACTCCTGGCAGGCGTCCAGGTTGAAGCCGCCGCTGTGGATGATCTTCATCTGCTTCACGATGGTGCTCTTGCCCGAGTTGCTGGTGCCCAGCAGCAGCAGCTTGATCTCGCGCCGCTGCCTCTGGCTCTCCGAGCGCAGGTGGCGGTCAATCCGCCGGGACCGCCGGGCCGCCTCCTTTTCCTCCGAGCTTTGCCGGCATCCCATGGTCCCGCAGCGGCGGGATGGCGGGAGGGGCGTGGGGGGACCACGAGGGGAGAGTGGTGCTTTGTGTGTGTGTGTGTGTGTGTGTGTGTGTGTGTGTGTGTATGCATATACACATATATACTGTGATATTTTTAAAAATTATGTACCTGTTTGTAGGAAAGTAGTAATTTTT
>NW_022103926.1:9038616-9049769 GCF_000313985.2 Echinops telfairi
CGGGCATGGCGGGCCCCGTGGCTGCGGTCATGCCCAGCGCCCCGGGCCGCTGGCAGAGGCTGTCCACGCAGGTCCGCTGCTGGGTGCTGCAGGGGTGCTGCTGGGCGAGACTGGGGGCGCCGGCCACCCGGGGCTGCTCCCGCACGAAGCCGTGCATCCGGTCCGCCACCTGCCAAACGCGGAAGGAGACGGTGTGAGAAGGCACAGGGAAGGATGAACCGCTCAGTGGGGCGCGTGGCCGTGATCACCCTGGCAGCCGGTGTGTGGGAAGCCAGATGGGCAGGGGGGTGAGAGGCCCAAGGTTCCAGCCAGCACAGCCCCTATAACAGGTGGTGTACTCAGAGAGGGAAATGCAACCCTGGGGGCTACCATGTCCCCACACCAGCTGTACCCCATTTTCTTAAGCCTGGCTGCCCTTAGGAAGGACCTCTGTCCTCACCCCTCCCTGCTGTAGGGCAAGCTAGGCAGGGAGACAACTGCGTGCAGTGGCCTGTGTCCAGTGAGGTAGTGGGCCTGCCTGTGCCCGTCCTCAGTGCATCTGCAGGGCCGGGGGCATGAGGCTTTCCACACTCTGTGCATTGCCTAGAGCCCAGAGCTGGGGGCGCTGGGAGTGGCTGGGGCCGAAGTGTGGGGGTCAGGGCCTGCACAGGTGCATTGTCTGGACAGAGGGGCGGCTGGGGCTGGGGCTGGGGCTGATGCAAACCCAGGGGTCAGGTTGGCATGGTTGCTCCTGGCCTTGCCCAGCTGTCAAGAAGCTGCTGCTCCCACATCTGGGACCACTTGCTGCCCAGGTACAGCAGCTTTTCCCAGGGACTCTGCAGCTCAGGCTCAACTGGTGGTCCCTGGGGGACCCACCCCTCCCACCTTCCTTCCCAGGCCCTGTTGTCCCTGCAGACCCCAACTGCCTGGCTCTGGGTGAGCAGGCACTCCAGAGACAAAGATGGTCACCTAAGGTCAGTGCCCACTCTCAGCTCCTCAGTGGCATGTCTTGCAGTCCAGGGCTCCCTATCCCACTGGAGGCACAATTGGCATCTCACAGGACTCTGCCTCTCTGCCAGCTGCAACCCAGGAGACAGCAGCCATCCTGACTGAAGTCTGCCCTGCCCCTCACTGCCAGAGGCTCCGCCCTCTCAGAGGCCCCACCCCTCACTGCCAGAGGCCCTGCCTTCTCAGAGGCCCCACCCATCACTGTCAGAGGCTCCACCCCCTCAAAGGCCCCACCACTCACTGCCAGAGGCTGCACCCTCTCAGAGCCCCCACCCCTCACTGCCAGAGAGTCCGCCCTCTCAGAGGTCCCACCCCTCAATGCCAGAAACTCCACCCCCAGAGACTGTACCCCTTGGAGACCCATCTTGGAGACCCACCACATGCCACCCCTCCAAGGCGGCTCCTCTCCACATTCCCTGAGATTCTGCACCCCCCCCCCAGTGGCCCCCAGGACCCTAGTGACCCTGCTTCCTCAGGCCACCCTCTGGCCAGCATCCCTGAGTTCACCCTGAGGTATGGTGTGAGTGCCGACTGCTACCCACGTGCCAGCCTGCAACCAAGGGTGACGGCCTGCCGGCAATGTCCCCCAGTCCTCCTCCTGGAGCATGGAGCGCAGCCCAAGCCCGGAGACAGGTTGGCAGCCACATGCCCGCTCTGCACCACGCTGGGCAGCAGCAGTGGGTATAACTGGCAGTCAGCCCGGACCTGGGCGCCCTAGTCCTCAAGTCTGCCTTGCAGACAAACAGGGGTAGCAGGGACAGGCAGGGGGGGGGGGGGGGGGGCACACTGGCCCACCAGGCAGGAGCCTTGCTCTATAGGACCCACAGCAGCTCAAGGGACCCGCGGGCGGTAGGCAGTCACCCAGCCTGTTCTTGGTGTGGGATGGGGGTAGGCGCCGTCACCCAGCAGGCAACCAGGGGCCCTGGGGAGTGCCCTTCACTGAGAGCCACAACATGCGGCTGCCACTGGGCCCCACAGGCTCCAAGGGTTCTCCCATCCTAGGGGCAACTCTGCAAACAGCTACCCTCTCTGACACATTGCTCCCAGGTCCAGAGCCGGCTCCCAGGTGCCCACGATGGCACTGCGGGGCCCGACTGGAACTATTATCAATAGTATCAATAAAATGCAGAGACAACGAGGGACAGTGGGCCCCAAGCAAAAGTGGCAGGCTGGTGGGGGTGGGGGCTGGACACAGAAGGGGGAGGCACAGAGGACAGGAGGACAGAGACTGAAGGACTGAGAGTCATGCCTTATGTGTGTCGTACCCCTCCCCTCAGACCCCTGTGGACAAGCAGAAGAGGCAGACGCAGAGGGGTCACCAGGGAGCGGATGCCATGGCTAGGGTGCACTGAGAGTCTGTTAAGGACAGGGGACAGTGCGGAGAGGGGGGGTGGCGACACCTGCCCAGCATGATGGGTGGTGTGACGGCACTGAACTAGCCACACAGAAGTGGCCACGTTGGCCATTGCTTTTGTATGCTGCTTTGGGCCACAAGAAGAGCCCAGGGGGCAGGTGGGTGGTGCTGACCTGGAAGCTGTGCAGGGGGGCCCAGGAAGCTTCGGCCCATGAAAACCACACAAGGGGCGGGGTGCCCGGGACGGTGCAGTGATGGGGTCTGCAGCTGTAGCGCAGCCCTTGTACATGTCAGATCACAGGGTTGTGCACACACCGGTCTGTGGACATGTGTGTGTCTGTGTAGGTGGTGCATGTAGACGTACAGGCACATGTGCAGGCAGATCCTCCTATGTTCTGCATGAACATGCACATGGGGTTGATACATACCTATGTAGATGAGTGTGTTTGTTTCTACAGGTCTTTGTACATGCTGTTCCACACATGTAGATCTATGTATTTGCACATATTTGTGTGGATGCAATTGTGTTTATGCATCTCCACATGTCCACCACATAAGTGTGTATGGCTGCACATGAACAGCTGTGTGTTTCTATGTGTGCACAGAGTATATGATTGTACATGCACATTTATACTTTTGCAGCAGACGGGTGTGTCTGTGGTTGTACAGGTACAGCTGTGTGTATGCATTTGCATGTGTATACAGCATGTGTGACTATGTGTACAGCTGTGTGTGCACTTCTGCAAGGGGACAGCGTGTCTGCACAACGTGACTGCATAAGTGCAGCTGTGTGTGTGGAGGGTGGCTGTGGCTATACATGCACAGCTGTGTGCATGCATGTGCATGTGTATACAGTGTGTGTGGCTGTACGTGTGCAATTGTGTGTGTGATTGCATATGTGCCAGGTGTGTGTGCGTACAGTGTGTCTATAGTATGTATACAGGTGGGTACAACTGCATGTGTGTACGAAGTATGTCTGTGGTTGTACGTGTGCAGCCATGTGTGTGTGCCCAGTGTGTCTGTGATTGCACGTGTGCAGCTGTGTGTAGTGCGCACAAGCAGAGCTGTGTGCAGACGTGGGGTGAGTGGGGCTGGTGGTGGTGAAGGCTGTAGGAGCTGAACACGCAGACCAGGCCCTGTCACGCACTGACTCAGAGGAGGGCTGGGGGCCAGACCCACAGGAAACCATCCTGGAAGGCTGTCGTGTGGGCGAGGGGTGGGTTGCTGGGTGAGCAGGAGGTGACCACTTCGGGAACTGAAGGACAGAGGCCCTGGTGGGGGTGTGGCTGGAGCCAGAGAGTGAGGGGAAGTTGTGGGGGACAATGCCCCTCTGGGGCCAGGTGCTGGGGCAGCCCTGGCTGGTGGAGACCTGTGTGGGGACTTGGTAGAGATAGGCTGCTTCTCCCTCTGGCCTATAGGCATGGGCTTCTGTGTTGAGGGGGCCAGCGTGTGACCCTTGGTTCCTGTGCCCCATAGTGGCACCTCTGCTGGGCACTCCTCACAGGAGGGGAGGGTGCAGACAGCCAAGGTCACCAAGTGTCTCTGAGCAGGATCCCCTGGGTGGGAAGTAGAAGACAGGGTTTCTTCAACAGGACTGCCCAAGTCCCTATGTCTGGAGAGAAAGGCTCAATTCTGGAGGGGCCCTAAGCCCTGGGGCTGGAGGGGGTGGGGGAAGGGGGCTGCAGACCTACCCCAAGGAAGGGAGAGACCCACTCAGTGATCAGACAACGGGGAAGGGCTGGCGATGGGCAGCGCAAGTCAGAGAGCTGCTTGCTCCCTGGGACCCCTGGCCGTGCCCACCTGGCAGGAGGCTCCCCTGTCCCATGGAGGTTACAGGACTGGGCCTGCGAGTGGCACACCCAGCCATGCCCCTGCCTGCCCGAGGGGATGCCCTGGCCTATCTGCCCCCAGGCCCGGGGACCCAGCCTGCCTTCCATGCCTCTGGCAGCTCTCTGATGTCGGTAGGGGTGAAAGCTGCTCCCTGTGGCCCTGTGAACTGGGTCCGAGAGGCTGGGGAGCATCAGGGTGCTGTGCACTTCTGCTGGCGTGCCAACCCAGCAAGGGTCCTGCCCTCAGCCCTCGACATCACGGTGTGCCCACCTTCTCCTTTGCTGTGGCCCCGCCCTTGGCCTCTGTGAGCCCCTGCCTCAGTGTCAGGATCCCCTGCCTGTAGCCTTGAGCTGACTGCTTCCCGCCTCTGCATCAGGCGCCCCCAACATGGCCCAGCTGATTGTCCTCCCCACTTCGGAGACCGAGGCCGAGTGTCCACTGGCCCAGTGTGAGCCCAGCAGCCTGGCCAGGCCTGCTCCCTCTGTGTCCCAAGCTGGTGGGCCGGCCAGGACCCACTCTAACCCATGACTGGTCTCCCTGCCCACCTCTCACTGCTCCCCTGACCGACGGGGGCTCCCAGATGGCTGGCCTGAGACAGTTCAGGGCTCAGGGGTGCTTCTGTTACATAGGAAGCAGGCCTCCTTGGCGGGTGGGGGCGCGGGGGGTTAGCAGGCAAGGACTTGGCCTCCCCTGACCGCAGGGCTGTATCCACCTTTGGGTTCCCCGCTGCACACAGGCCCTGGCATGTCAAGTACGCCCCCACAAGGGTGGGTGCTCAGGCCTAGGACCAGAGGTGTGCGCTCAGGGCCCCCAGCTGAGCATCTGATAGAGAGTGATGCCCAGTGCCTGCCTGTCCTTAGACGGACTCTCCTCTCCAATGGGGGGGCCTTCCCCCACACTCAGCTGCTCTCTCGCCTGATGCAGGCGTGGCCCAGGAGGCCAGGGGAGGGCAGGCTCAGAGCCCAGGGGCCACTTGCAGCACGTGACAGAGGGTGTCAGCGCCTCACAGGACCCCTGCCCGCTCCTTGGCTTGGAAGGAAATTGGGCTGCTGGCCTCCTTCAGAGAAAGCCAGAGGGACACCATGGGAGGCAGGCAGGTGGGCCTGGGCTGGGAGGGGGCGCTGGTCACTTCTAAGGCAGAGATGGCCTCTGGCCTGAGAAGTGGTGTCATGTCGGTGCCCACCCTGTGTGGCAACCCAGTCATAGTTACATCCCTCACTGTATGTCCACCGCCCGGCCCCTCCTCCCCCTTCCATGTCCCCTCCACAGCGTCCACATCCCTGCTCCATGTCCTTCCCCCAGCGTCCATGTCCCACCCAGAGCCTGTGCCCCCTGACGCACGTTCCCTTAGTGCCCGTGCCCCCCAGATGCGGACACCGGGAGCCCCGCCGGGGTGGATGGCCCTCTGCTTGCAGCGGCCCGTGTGAGGGTGTGAGGTGACTGCTCGCCCCGAGGCCTTGCCGGGCCGGCGTGGGCTCCAGGAAGGGCTGGCTGAGGGAGGCTTTCGATAGCACCGGGGACTTATTTTTGGACTAAAAGCCACATCTTCCCAAGGAGATAAAAGCCGGCTTGTTGCGGTGCCAGTGACAATGGGCACGGAAGGGGGTGGGGTGGACTTCGCTCTGGGGAGGTCAGCCCCATCACTCCAGGGGGCCCATGTCCACGCCACATCAGGGGGCCCACGGCCTCATGTCTAGACAAGGCGTCACGAGCCCAGGCAGGGTGCAACAGGGAGGGCCTACCCCCACCAAGGTGGGACTGGATGACTGGGGCCACCGGCTCCTGATGCTCCTTCCGCCCCACCAGAGCCTCCCCGCACAGGTGGTGTGGCGGGGTGACTCCACTCCCCGCCCCCCCCCACACAGGTGCTCCTGAAAGCTGCACAGAGCAGATGGATGGACGGATGCAGCAACAGCACAAAGTATTTGCCCAGCGCTCGTGGGTTCCTGGAGCGTGCCCTGTGCCTGCCCTGCCTGATGGCACCTTCCTAGAGCCAGCCCTGTCAGAGCCCATGATGCGCTGGAATCCTGGCCTGACCCTGTCCAGTGTGCCCGGGGACACCCTCTGCCTGTGCCCACCTCCCCAGTCCCAGGGCCTCCCGTGACACTCCTATCCCAGCCTCCCCACCGGCCCTTCTTACACACCTATTCAAGCTGCAGGCTAACTTGCCCCCAAGCCCCCAAACACAGTGTGGCCAAACCATGCCGAGTTACAGGCACCCTAGTGCCGGCCTTCCTGCTTACAGGCAGCCAGGGAAGGGGCCTCCTCTCTGCCCAGAAAACCACCCCGAGTTACAGGCACCCTAGTGCCGGCCTTCCTGCTTACAGGCAGTCAGGGAAGGGGCCTCCTCTCTGCCCAGCCAGTGGCGCCAACTCCCTGGCCTCCCACCCCCTCTCACTGCATCACTAGTGGTTGTCCTGACCTCTTGCACCTTCTAAAGACCCCTCACCCCCAGGGAAGGACCCTGGAGGCCGCATCCCGCCTCTCGGTCCAGACCCTTCCCTCTCGGTGGAGGTCTGTGTGCCCGGGCCTGGCCACGCCTGGTCCTGGGGAAGGGGGTCGCAGGCCTGGCTGGGGTGGATCTCTGCAGGGTCCTGGAAGCGCCCTCTCTCCCCTGCTATGACCCTCTGGTCACCACCTTCACACGTGCCACAGGAGATCTGCTACTCAGCAGTTTCCAGCGGCCAGTTTTCTGAAGTCGATACAAAAACCCACCCTCACGGGAAGCTCATTCATTGGTACGACCCCCCATTCCTCAGGGACCCCCCCCCCAAAGGTATCAGCTTGCTGTATCGTGCGGTATGGTACCCAGTTTCCCCTAGGCCTCAGGGAACCGAAAAACCAAAACCAAACGGGCAGCCACCAAGTCGCTAGCAACCCGAAAGGGCAGGGCAGAACTGCCCTTGTGGTTTTCTGAGACTATAACTCTTTACTGGAGCAGAAAGCCTCGTCTTTCTCCCTCTGGGTGGCTGGTGGTTTACGAACTGCTGACCTTGCGGTTAGCAGCCCAGCTTGTAATGCCTGTGCCACCCGGGCTCCTAATTCTGAAGTAAACAGCCAGGCCTGCTTATCTGGGGTGCCTTTGCGGGGACCTGAAACCCCCAGCCCTTCATCTGGCAGTCAGGGGTTAGCCCTCAGTGACCCCCAGAACCCCCAGTGCCCAGACTAACTACTGATGCGGTAATGGTGGGGCCAACAGGCAGAGAGTCACTGTCAGCCTCAGGCTTTGTGTGTCATCCTTAGTCTTTCACAGTGGGGCCATGAGGGAGGCTGGTGGGCTGCTGGCCTCAAGGTCGCAGGTTCAAACCCATCAGCTGCTTCGTGGGAGAAGGATGAGGCACGCTGCTCCCATCAAGACTGATAGCCTCTGAAACCCTAGGGGGCAGTTCCACTTTGCCCTGTGGGGTCCCTATGATTCAGAATTGACTCAGTGGGAGTGGATTAGGCATCTGTACCAAGGGGCCCTGGTGGTGTGGTGGGTAAAGTGTTGGGCTGCTAACTGCAAGGTTGGCCGTTCAAACCCACCAGCTGCTTGGCTGGAGAGAGAGGAGGCTGTCTGTTCCTATAAAGATTGACAGTCTTGGAAACCCTATATAGGGTCACTATGAGTCAGAGTCAACTTGATGATAGTGGGTTTGGGTTTGGGGAGAAAATGAGGCTTTCTACTCTTGTAGAAAGACTTCGTCTCAGAAACCCACAGGGCCAGTTCTTCCCTGTCGCCACTATGAGTCAGAACCAATTGGATGGCAGTGTTGTTTGTTTGTGATCTTATGAAAGTGTTTCCACTTTGGCCCGCAGGGTCTCATGCACGCTACTCTGAATGAAGTAGTTTAAGGATGACTAGGTACCGTAGGCTAGCCTTTGGACATGCTGTCAGGAGAGCCCAGTCCCTGGAGAAGGACATCATGCTTGGTATAGTAGAGGGGCAGCACAAAGGAGGAAGGCCCTCCAGGAGATGGATGGGCACCGTGGCTGCGACCACAGGCGCAGACATAAAGACAACTGTGAGGAGGGGGTGGGCAAGGGCAGCGCTTCCTCTTGTCGCTGTGAGTCAGAACCACCTCAACGTGCCTAACAACCACAGCCTTTGCCCGTGAGCCCTGATGGCATACTAGGTTACGCACTGGGCTGCTAACCAGAAGGCCAGCAGTTCGAGACCAGGTTCGGCAGGAGGGCGGTGAGGTGGTCTGGTCTGGTAAAGACGGCTGTCCCAGAACCAGTTCTTCTCTGCCCTCTAGGGTCACTATGAGTTGGAAAGGGTCTGATTGGCAGTGGGCTTGGGATTGGGATCATCAGCAAGGGTCTCTTGGGATGTCTGCACACAGGTCACCATGTGCCCTCTGGAGAGTCCCTGACCAGGGGCATGCGTGAGTCTGGGAGGTATTGCCTGGCTGCCCTCCGGGAAGGCCACGCTCTCTGGGCTCCGGGACCTTCTACTAAAGGGAAGGCAGGAGACAAGCATGGAGGCCACTGAGGAGCTGGCCTTGGGGTACCCGGCAGCCTCTGACTCATTCAGGGTCTCTGCCACTGTCGATCCTACCCCAACTCTGAGTGCAGCAGCCCAGAACCCATGCTGCCCATCTGGGTTGCCCCAGACTGAACCCTCCCTGGTCAGGGCTCCTCCCTGCAGGCCCTCCTGCCTTGGACACTGCCCCACCCTGAGAAAAATGAGGCTGGCCAGAGAACAGGCTAGCAGGCACCCCAGCACCACACATTGTGTAGCCCTGCCCAGGTGGGGTCTTCAGGAAGATGTATTGACTGAGGGCCGTGTACAGGCTGGGCAGGGACCAGGTATGGGCTCTGCAGAAGTGTAGCCCTGGTCTGGTCCCTCATGAGCCCTGGGCATGGCCACCATCCAAGCTGTCCCACAACCTGTGGGAATGGGCAGAGCACTCTGGGGACTTGGGCACTGTGGCCCTGGGTCAGGGAGCTCATTGGCAGACATTGGGCAACAGACCAAATTGCAGCATCACACCCCCAACCCTTGCCCTCCTGTGGCTGCCCCCTCCACCCCGCCCCCTTATAAGCTTGGTCCTTGCCAGCCCCTCCCCAACCCCAAGCCCAGTGTTCCAAGACATTTCCAAAGACCTGTGGCGGCTCAGTCCTCTGCCGGGGACCCTCGCTGGTCACACCAGCCCCAGGCCCAGCCCTCTCCTGCGCCACGGCAGGCCACAGGTGTGGCCCTTGGGACCCCCTGAGCCAGGAAGGCCCAGGGACTTGGTGGTGTGGGGGGCAGTGCGCCTGTGCCCACCCCGCTTGGGGCCAGGCCGGCTGGGGATATGCACCGGCAGGCGCAGAGTGATCACAGGAAATCGAAGCTTGGCACTGCCCCAGCATTTCAGGGAAATGAATAGATTTGGGCCGAGGACAAAGGGAGTTTGATTAATCAGAAATTGGATAATGGAGACAACATTCTAATTATTTTCGTCTCAGCATTCCATCGAGAACTGTTTGCACAGCACACCAGAGGTGACAGAGTGGGTGAGGGCTGGCCAAAGGACCACAGGGCCCCAGGGTGGCCAGACACATTGGGGCAGCAGGGCCAGGCAGGGCTGGACAGGGAGGTGGGTCCCTCCACTACCCTCCCTCACATTTCCACTGCCATCCCGGCTCTGGGTGCAAGCTCCTCCCACGGAGCCACGCGGGGCTGCAGGTGTCAGGGACCTACCCAGTGTCTAAGGAGGCTAGAAGGCTGCCCCACGCCAAGTCTGGCAGGGCCATGGGGTACCCTGTGGGAACCGAACTCCATGCCCATGAGTCTCACCCTCTGCTGTGGGTTCATTCATTCAGTTGTCAAATGTGCAGGCTGATACTGTCAGCCTGGACAGAGGGAGGGCCGGGGGGCAGCACTGACTGGTCTACCTCCCATGGGGCAGTGCTTCAGAGGGACAGGCAGGTGTCACCGATGAGGATGTGGCAAGAGCTCAAGGTCAGAGTGAAGGCAGGAGGTGGGGAGTGACCCATGGTTGGCAAACATCCAAATCCTGACCCCTCCCCCTACAGATGGCACCAACCAACAGTGGCCTGCTTTCCTTGGCCCGTCTCATAGTCTGCTTCAGGCAGCCACCACCAGGGGTGGTCCCCACACAATCTGGACCATCCAGGTTGTTGCCCAGCGGTCCAGCAGGCTCTGGCTCAGAGTGAGGATGCCTATACACAACGGAGGGAAACACAACCCGGTCCTGCGCCTTCCTGGTCGCAGTCTCTGTTATGCCCGAGCCCATCAGTGCAGCCCCTGTGCCACTCCGTCTTGCCAAGGGCCTTCCTCTCCTTCACTGCCCCTCCACTCTACCAAGCATGATGTCTTCTCCAGGGACTGGTCTCTCCTGACATGTCCAAAGTACGTGAGACCAAGTCTTTCTATTCTTGCTTCTAAGGAGTATCCTGGCTGTAGTTCCTCCAATGAAAGGTGAGGAACGGAGCCCAGAGAGTGAGTATGACTCCCCGGGGTCACCTTTAGAGGCCAAGCCTGAGGGCTCTGCCCTTGGGCCCCCAAAGCACCGACCTTAGTGGGGAGCTAGTTGAGCAGAAACAAGCAAAACCAACCAATTGAATACTGTCCAACCAGCCAACCAAATACTCTCCGGCTAGCCAATCAACCAACCAAATACTGTCCAGCCAGCCAACCAACCAAATACTGTCCAGCCAACCAACCAACCAACCAACCAACCAACCAGCCAATCAAATACTGTCCAGCCAGCCAACCAACCAACCAAATACTCTCCAGCTAGCCAATCAACCAACCAAATACTGTCCAGCCAGCCAACCAATCAAATACTGTCCAGCCAGCCAACCAACCAAATACTGTCCAGCCAGACAACCAACCAACCAACCAACCAACCAACCAACCAGCCAACCAAATACTGTCCAGCCAACCAACCAACCAAATACTCTCCAGCTAGCCAACCAACCAACCAAATACTGTCCAGCCAACCAACCAACCAAATACTGTCCAGCCAGCCAACCAACCAACCAAATACTG
>NW_022103926.1:9049876-9054023 GCF_000313985.2 Echinops telfairi
CCAAAACTGTCCAGCCAGCCAACCAGCCAACCAAAACTGTCCAGCCAGCCAACCAGCCAACCAAATACTGTCCAGCCAGCCAACCAACCAACCAAATACTGTCCAGCCAGCCAACCAACCAACCAAATACTGTCCAGCCAACCAACCAACTAAATACTGTCCAGCCAGCCAACCAACCAAATACTGTCCAGCCAACCAACCAACCAACCAACCAACCAAATACTGTCCAGCCAGCCAACCAACCAACCAACCAAATACTGTCCAGCCAGCCAACTAACCAACCAACCAACCAACCAACCAAATACTGTCCACCAACCAGACCACTGTGCTTCCATGTGTCTCAGAGGAGAACTGTGCTCACAGGGTTTCCAATGGCTGACTTTTGGCAGCAGACCACCAGGCCTTTCTTCCGAGGCACCTCTGGATAGACTTAAATTTCCAACCTTCTGGTGAACAGCCAAGCATGTTAACTGCACCCCCCAGGGACTGCTCAACTGGTGGTGGTGTTAGGTGCTACTGGGTTACTAACTTATAATGTCCCCACGTGCAACAGAATGAATGAAACACAGCCTGGTCCTGCTCCATCCTCACAATTGATATGCTGACCCCATCCTGGCAGCCTCTGTGTCCATCCATCTTCTTCAGGGTCTTCCTCTTTACCGCTGCCCCTCAACTTTACCAAGCACCTGTCTTCCAGGGACTGGTCTCTCATGGCAACACATCCAAAGCACAGGAGGTAGTCTTGCCATCGTCACTTCTAAGGAACGTTCTCACTGTACTTCCTCCGAGATAGATTTGCTGGCTCTGCCTCCCACGATACTTTACATATTCTCCACCAGCACCACAATCAAAGGCATTGGTTCTTCTGTCTTCCTTACTCATTGTCCGACGTCCACATGCATATGAGGTGGCTGAAAATACCACAGCTTGGATCAGGTGGCTGAAAACCCCAAAGCTCACTGCCATCCAGTGGATTCCGACTCGGAGAGAGTGGAACTCCCCCAGGGGGTTCCGAGGTTGTCACTATTTCTAGAAGCAGACAGCCTCATCTTGCTCCCTGAGAGGAGCTGGTGGGCTTGAACTGCTGACCTTGTGATTTACAGCCCAATGCCTAACCCACTGCTCCTGCTGAAGGACTAACGTGCTCAAAGAGGGAGCTTCCAGGAGACCATTGCCCCCAAGGAAGCAGGCAACAGAGAACCCCCCAGAAGAGAGCCTTCCACAGCTCTTCCCGGAGCCTCTGCTGCTTGCCCCAGGAGGGAGCTGCTCCGGGCCGGCTCCGCAGACCTGGAAGCAGCCATGGATGGCAGAAGACAAGGGCACACAGTCGGCAGGAGGAGATACGGCAGTTAGTACCCCGGGGAAAAACAAGAAGCAGAAGGCTAGGGGAGGGGGAAGGGGAGGGGGGCTGCTGAGTGCTGCAGATGGAGGCCCCTCCCCAAAACGCAAACCCACTGCTATTGTACGATGCTGACTCATAGCAAACCTATCGGACTGAGCAGAACTGCCGCGGTGGGTTTCTGAGACGTTGAAATCATTTCAGGAGCAGAGTAAAACCCAAACCAAACTCACCGCCATCCAGTCCACGCCGCCCTGTAGGACAGGGTAGAACTGCCCCGTGGGTCTCTGAGACCGTCACTTTTTATCAGAATCGCTGGCCTCCTTTTTCTCTGATGGTTCCCAGCAGCTCATCTCACGGATTGCAGCCACCCCACTATGCCACTAGGGCTCGCCCACAGGAGCACTCAGCCCCAGTGCTCCCTCGGAGCAGTTGGTGAGCTCGTGGTTGGCAGCTCAGTGGGTAGCCCGCTGCTCCACCAGGGCCCCAGAGGCCTGGAACTGGAAGCATCATCTATGTGCCGGAGGCTACTCTGGACCCTCAAGGGATGTAGCCCAGGCGTGAAAGAACATGGTGAGCACCCCTCCCTCCTTCAGGAGGCCCGGGTGCCTAGGGCTGCCCTTCCCACGCTGCACAGCCAGAGAGGAAGGGACTGGCTGAGAAGAACGAGGGGGCCTTTTTGTGGCCATCCTTCTCCCCAGATCACTGCCAGGCTGGCTTCTAGCATGCCTGGGTCACCTCCTGGTCCAGCCAAGAGGGCCCGGGGAGGGAGCCACCCAGAGGGAAGTCACCCTCCCCACAAACACCCGTATCTGCTTTCTCGAGTGTTCTGTCTAGTCACTCTCTGCTCAATGGCCCGACTTCCTCCACCTTCTACTCCCCGGGCCAGGGCTCCCAGTCTGTCCCTGCCACCCCCCCACCCCCCCAAAAAAGAAAGAAACCCCTGACTGCTCAGCAGGCCTGGCCCTGCAGGCCCGGGCTGGGGCATGTGGCATGGTGTTCTCCATGGCCTCGTTGCTCACACTCTCTGGATGATTCTCCAGAGACAGCGAGTTAGACCGGAATGTAGAAACGGCCCACTCAGGACTCGGCGATGTGTGAACGTGAACTTGAGGAAGCAGGTGGTGGCTGCTTCTGGGCCTCGCGCTGGGGCAGGTGGCTGAATGGGTCCGAGGGATACCCCACCACAGGCAGACCCGGCTCAGGTTTGGACTCCCCAGGCTGAGATTCAGGGTGAGGTGCGTCCACCCGGGAAGGATCTATGTCAGGTTGGTGGCCGGGGGTTCCTCTCAGGGCATGGACAGCTACCTGGCCAGCGCCTGGTTTCTATGGCAGTGGCTGTCTTGAAAGTCTTCACCATTTTGAAGAGCATTTAGCCAAACCCACCGCCGTCGAGTCCATGGTGACACACAGCGACCTCACAGGACAGAACAGAACTGCTCCCCAGGGCTTCGGAGACTCATTCTCTACAGGAGCAGACAGCCTCATCCTTCCCTGGAGAGGCTGGTAGTTTTAAACCCCTGACCTTGCAGTTAGCCACCAGCAGGGCTCCTTCAATTTTCCAGAAAGGGCTTATAGAGCACACACACAGAGGGCCTCGCTGTTCTACCCACGCTTGTCCGATACTGACCACCTTGGAGGTGGACACTGCCCCCTGCCCCCTTGGGCCCCTCTGAGCCCAGCTTCACTTGCCTCTGACAGCAATGCAGGCTGCCCACCTGCCAACACCCCAAGCCTCACCTACCTGAAGTCTCACTGCTGGTGCCCCCTCCTAGTCTCCCCACCTCCTAGGATCTCACACCAGACTTCTTTCCCGCTGGTGACTTGCCCCAGACCCCTAGTTCTCATGCCCCCTGCCACCAGCCCTTCATCCTCACCCCAGTTGGTCAGTCCCTGGGGCCAGAGCGGTCTTATCTTATAGGCTGTCCAACAGATCACACCTCTTTGATCTGAGGGGGTCCAAGAGCTCCAGCAATCCAAGCTCACAAGCCCAAGCCATGGCCCCACTAGGCACCCCCCACCAACCAGCTCCGGCAGCTTATGGGCCTTTGCATCTACCCCCCTACCCCCCACCACGCTTCCAGCCACCATTTCTGCTAGGCACACAGAGGGGGTCCTGGGCGCCCCCCTCACTTTCTCTCAGCCTGTCCTTTCCTGATGGGAGCGCAAACTCAGGTGGGTGGCACAGTGCTGGCCCTGCTCCTTGTGTGGGTCAGCTTTGCTGAGTGGACCGTGCAAGGTTCTGCACCAGGGACCCACTGTGTGCGACCTTATGAGCAAGCAGCATCCCTGCCATATGAACATATTGGGGGTCTGCAGGAAGACAGTGACTGCCTCTGTGCAGACTGGGAGAGGGTTGAGCAGAGAAGGCGGGCACTCTGGGAGACCCCTCCCGTGGATACAATCTCAGTGGGGCTAGGTGAGTGGGAGACCCCTCCTGTGTGCATGGACTGGAAAGGGGCTGAGCAAGTGCCAAGACTCCCCCCCTGTGGGTGTGGCCTGGGGAGGGGGGGCTAGTCTAGTGGGGTGACAGATTCCTTCTGTGGGCATGGCCTGGAAGAGGTTGGGCACAAGAAAAGATCCTCCTGTCCTTGTGGACTAGAAGTGGGCGGGGCAAGTACAGAGACCCACCCTCTGTCCGCAGTCCCATATGAAACCTTTCTGGTGCCATGGACTGGGCCATCCCTCATGTGGGTGTGGACCGAGAGGGAACTGGTTGATAGCCCTCCTTCTTCACTGTGGACCCAACCATGGTTGTGTGTGTGTGTGTGTGTGTGTGTGTGTGTGTTATCACTGATAGGGAACTGG
>NW_022103926.1:9054195-9056106 GCF_000313985.2 Echinops telfairi
GTGTGTGTGTGTGTGTGTTGCTCTTATCACTGAAACTAGCCCAGCTCGCTCAGCAAGGTGGACAGCGTCTGGTGTGTGTGTGTGTGTGTGTGTGTGTACAGCGTCTGGTGTGTGTGTTGCTCTTATCACTGAAACTAGCCCAGCTCGCTCAGCAAGGTGGACAGCGTCTGGTCCCAGGCTTGGTAAGGTTAGACTAGCGCTCCCCTGGGCCTCACTACCCCGTGAGCACCAATGACTGGGACCTCCATGCCCAGACCCACTGCTCACCTTTGAGCCTCTTCCAGCCATGCACAGCATTTGCAGGCCCCAGCTAGGGCTCTGTCTCCCAGTCTCCTTCCTGGGGGTCGCAGGCTCTGTACTTTGCTCCCCCCACCTCAAGTTCCACTCACGGGGACTCTTGGTCAGTGCCTGGCCCAGCTGTCCCATCACCGTGTGACACCCTCTCCGAGGGGTGGTCCTCCCAGGCTCACTCACTAAACAGAAACTTCTGGAAGGGCCCTAGCCAGCCCAGGAGGCAGGAGGATGGGAAAGAGGGGCAGCAAATCCAAACTCCTGCATCCCAACCCAGGCAGGGCCAAGCAGGGTGGGCCAGACAAGGCAGAAGTCTTAGCCAGCGGTGCAGCGGCCTGACACTGGGCACAGATCGCATGCCCCATGAGGGCAGGCAGGCAGGGGAACCGCTGCCGCAGCTCAGGCCTGAGCCTCTAGCCTAATTAGTGCCTATGCGGGCAGGCGGTGGGGGCAGGGCTGCAGGGATGAGTCAGACAGCCCCTCCAAGGGAGCCCTCCAGCAAGCAGCTGAGGGTAGCGGGTGGCTTTGATCCTCAACCCTCCACCCCCTCCTGCTTCAATGGAACCCACGGGAGGAGTCAGGGGGTAGGGGGTCTCTTCAGTGAACACCCTTGGCCTTCATGGTGACTGCTCTCCAATGTTGACGCCCCAGACACAGCCACCGGCTGTGAGTGACCACCATGAAGGATCAGGCACCTGGAGACACAGCTCTGGGAGGCTTGGAAGCCCTGGCCAGGCCCGCCCCGTCTGCTGTCACAGCTGCCAGATGTTTCCGGTCCTTCTGCAGACCAGGAGGCTGAGGTGTCCACTGGTGGAGCCAGAAGGAGGCTCCCAGCGTCCCTCCTTTCCCGCCATACTTCGGGCTTTGGCAAGCTGTCTACTCCTTCTAGACCCCCATGCCTTTCCAGGGCATCCCCCTCTGCCTGCAACGCCCACCCCCAGCCAGACCATGCCCTTCAAGACCTAGCTCAAATGTCACCTTGCCCACAGGCCCCACTGACCCTCAGCTGGGGCCACCTCCCCTGGTCTCTCGGCTGGCCAGTTGGTCCCCTGGGGCTGTGCGGTGTCTCCATAGGCGCGGTGAGTCAGTCATGGGGGGAAAGGGCAGTCCACTCCGCCTCTTGTCCATCTAGTGTCTAGCCCTGGGAGCAAGGGCTCAGCCAACGCTTGTTTGAGTGAATTGGGCCAGCAGCCGGCTCCAGAAAGCGCCCAGGGTGGTGGGTAGAGCAACACTGAGGCAAGGGAGCGGTCAGCGGTCAGGCGGACCTCATTACCAGGTGGGACCCCCCACACACCCACCTAGACGTGGACCCTCAGGGAACCCTGCACTGGCACCGCCCTCCCATCAGCGCTGGCTGGCCTAGCGGGTTCCTGCTGCCAACCCCCCCAGAAGGCTCGGCACCGCCCTAACGGCAGGGCCCCTGAGTCGTCCCCCCCCCTCCGCAGGACACAGCGCCCCCCACCGCACCCCACCCCCGCCGCCTTTTAAGGGAAAAGACAGCGAGCGGGGACAGATGGCCGATGCTCAGCTCCGGGAAGCAGCGCGCTGCGGAGCTGTGCCCGCGCACCGCGCCCAAGTCCCGGGGACCCCCCAGCCCTTTACCCCGGACGACGACAGCGC
>NW_022103926.1:9056528-9058372 GCF_000313985.2 Echinops telfairi
CGGGAGGCTGACGGGCGTGGGCACGGCCCAATGGCGCCGTGGGGTGGCTGCCGCGCACACGCTGCCAGCCCTCTGGCGCGCGCCCCCAGCAGAGCCGCCTGCGGGCAAAGGTCCAGCCCGACACCACCTCGGGTGGCCCACTGACCCCCACTCTCCGAGCTTGCCGTGGACGTGGGGCTGGTGGCACCTGCCTGCCTGCACCCTCGTGACAGTCCCTTTGATCAGCAGCCCCTGACTTAGGGCGACCACCCTCTGCCCTGCAAGACGAAAGCAGACAAGACCCACAGGCCACCCACTCCTGGACATCCTCTCCACGGGCTACTGATTGTGACCCTTATGGTCCCGAGTGTTTCACTGGTTGATTTGTGGGAGTGGATCGCCAGGCCTTTCTTCCTACATCTTCTTAGCCTAGAAACCAAAAAGCTAAACGAACTGCTATTGAGGTCGCTATCGGGGCATCAGCAGAATCATAGCGACCTTATACGACCGGCCCCTGTGGGGTTTCCGAGACTGCAACTACCAGCTAAATAGCTTCCTTTTTGTCTGAGTGGCTGGTGGTTTCCAACAGCTGACCTTGCCCTTCGGCGCCCAATGCATAACCACTTAGCCCAGAGGCTCTGCTGAAGCATGTTGGGCCAGCGGTTCACAGCTAAAGGACAGTATTAGCCACCTCTTCTCCTCACACATACCCAGCCTGCAGAGACTTTGGGGGTCCCCAGAGACTCTGTCCCAGGAAAAGTGGGTTTGAGAGGTGCCAAAGCCGGGGCCCCCATTGACACTTTTAGGGACTCAAAGATGCTGTCTGAAGACAGACATCCAAACTCTACTGTTAGTTTGGGGAGCTCAGGAATCCCCGGGCCCACAGTGGGGCCCAGCCCAGGAGCCCCCCGTCCCCCATTTTACTGTGTCTGGATGTAACCTTATCACCATCACCGGAATAAGTGCACATTTGCGACTGTTCCTAGCGAAACACAGGTATCATCCCAGCTAACACTGTGGTCACTTCACACGGTCCAATGACCTGGCTGGCCCCCCTTTGAGCAGAAGGCCGGGCACTGCCCACCCGCAGAGGTGGTGTGAAACTGTGGCAGGAGCCAGGTTGGAGTCAGGAAGCTGGGGTGGGATCTAACTCTTTGGCTATCAAAAACCAAAATCCAAACCCAGTGCCATTGAGTCAGGACTAACCTGTGACCCTATAGGACAGGGTATAACGGCCTTGAGTTTCTGAGACTATAAATGACAAGAAGCAAAGAAGTTGGGCCCCTCTGTGTGTGCCCTTCACCCCTTGGCCAGGTCAAGTGGGGGCTCCTTGGCTGTGACATCAGGTGGGTGGTAGGCCTAGGCCCTGTGGTGGAGGGGAGGGTGTCAGAGGCAAGAGGGCGGGCCTGGCTTTGCTGCCCCCTCCTGTATTCCCTTGGGAGAGTTGTTTCACCTGGCTAATCCTGCAAGTCCTGTCAACCAAACCCTTGGCCGTGGAGTTGACCTCCCATTTAGCAGCCTGGCGCTTAACCTGACACACCACCGGGGCGTCTTCTTCTTCTTTGGTGGGAAGGGGCACTAATGGACAGCCTTGCCCAGAGGGAACCTCAGCGGGTGTGTGTGTGTGTGTGTGTGTGTGTGTGTAGGAACTGCACAGTGGCACTAGCTCAGAAGGATTAGGTCAGTTTCTCCTTCTGGGTTAGGGGTCAGCATTGAGTCGCTTAAGGACACCCAGATGCAAGAGTGGGGTTGACCCCTGCCACAGGCCTGTGTGAGGTCAGAGGCTGGCCTGCTGGGGCGGTCCTGGCCTCCCTGGTCAGTCCTGGTGTCCCCCACCCTGCATCCACCCACTGACTACTCTTTTT
>NW_022103926.1:9058837-9059570 GCF_000313985.2 Echinops telfairi
TGCTACACTGCACCCTGACTGGCTCATCTCCTCCTGACTACCCACTCTTGTAGCCCCCCACAGCTTGCTCCACACAGGCAGTTGCCCACCCGTGCTGCTGCTTCAGCTCTGGCCCATGGCGACTGTGAGTCCTACAACAGAATGTAGCATCGCCCGGTGCTTCTCACAACGAGGCTGTGGTGCCAGCCCCTCTTGCCGAGGGTTCCGTGAGACGCGCTGCCATCGAGTCAATGTGGACTCATAGCAACCCTGAAGGGCAGGGCAGAACTGCTCCGTGAGTTTCTGAGACTTTAGCAGAGTAGAAAAGCATCTTTCTTCCAGAGAACGACTGGTGGTTTAGAACTGCTGGCCTTGTGGCTGGCTGTCCAACACCATCAGATCTCAGAAGAAACCAGAAGAGACCAGGGTGGCTGGAACCAGTGAGGCCAGAGTGGCCAGGCGTGGCCAGGTGAGCAGGTGGACTGGGGATGCTGGCGGGCGACACCCTGGAGGTTTTCAATTCAAGAAAGAAGGCCTTCAAGTTTCCGTTTTCCTATTTATTCACCGTCTACTCATCCTAATAAGCATCATTCAGTCACACACTGGCATCAACCCGTCAGCCCAGAGCACATGGGGCTGAGCACAGAAGTGCTGCCCGCAGTTGTGGGGTCAGGGGCAGGTTCGTGTGGGGACGCAGAGTGCTGGTGATGGGGTGGGAGGAAGGTGAGAACGGGCAGGCGTGGGTGGGTGTTAG
>NW_022103926.1:9059670-9078605 GCF_000313985.2 Echinops telfairi
TCAGCCCAGAGCACATGGGGCTGAGCACAGAAGTGCTGCCCGCAGTTGTGGGGTCAGGGGCAGGTTCGTGTGGGGACGCAGAGTGCTGGTGATGGGGTGGGAGGAAGGTGAGAACGGGCAGGCGTGGGTGGGTGTTAGAGTGCCCGCGGAAGCCAGGGCAGAGGGATACACAGCCTTTACTGCCAGTCAATGGACCATGAAGAGGGTGGCCGGGAGGTCAGGATTTGGGCAGCATGGTTGGGCTCTGTAATGGGAAGTGAAGGGACCCTGTGGGCTGTGAGCATTGAGACCCTTGACCCCAGTGTGTCTTTGTGACTTATCTCCACCACCTGCTCAGGCTCTGAATGCCAGGCACAAGTCACCCTTTCATCCCACCTCTACCACCTCTCCCCCACCCCACCCCACCCTCCATGTCTCATGTTCTGCACCCAGTGGCCGTCAAGTGGACCCTGAGTCCCAGCAACTCTCCTGAGTGTCCAAGTGTGTCAGTGTGTCCCATAGAATTTTTAATGGCTGATTTTTCGGAAGACGATTACCAGGTTTTTCTTGTGAGCGCCCCTAACCTTTAGGTTAGCAACCAATGGCCAGCCGTGCTCACGGCCTCCCCCAGTGTCCACTTCTCATGGGGTTTCTGAAAGTCCGGAATCAATGGATATGCTCTGTGGCTGATGCCTGGCTGACCAGTTTCCCAGCCTCCTGAGGGTGGGGGTGGGGGTGGAGGGTATCCCAATCCCTCTCGGGCCAGTGGATGGCCAGGGGGCCTGGTCTGCGCCAATGCCGCTCTCTCAGGCTGGCATTTCTCTGTCCCACCATCGCCCTCAGGCACAAGAGGGTCCTCGGCTTGTTTCCAGGGGGTCTGGGGGCTGCTCCTGCCCTAGTGAACACGCGGTTCCCGATCTACATTCCGTTTAAATAGCCACGTCCCACTCTGCCTTGTAAGGAGCCCTGGTAGCATAGTGGTTATTGCATTGGGCTGCTCACCAGCAGGTGGGCAATTTGAAAGCACCAGTCACTCCTTGGAAGAAAGATGGGGCTTTCTACTCCTGCAGAGTTAGTCTGGAAGCCACAGGGCCTTGTGGGGCAGTTGTACCCAGCCTGAAAGGGTTGCTATGAGTCGGAATTGCTCAATGGCAGAGAGGGGGTCCTGGTGGCACTGTGGGTTCAGCATTAGACTGCTCGCCAAGAGGTCAGTGGTTCAAATCCACCAGCCATTCTGGGGGAGATGGATGAGGCTCTCCTGCTGGGTCCTGTAACACTGTGAATCACGCAGTGGGTTTGGCTTTCTGCATTTTACTCGATAGGCTGGTCCAGGTCTCTGGTCTGGGTGTGTATGACCCTTGGCTGGGCCAATGGGAGCAGAACCAGGGCAGGGACCTGGCCAGGTATGGCGACTGAGAAGGGGATGTGGGTCGGGGTACGGTGGCGCTGGGGTCTGGGCAAGCTGCTGCGAGGACCACAGACAGGTACTGTTGCTACTCTCCTCCCTCACCCCCAGGACTATGC
Organism: Echinops telfairi; assembly: GCF_000313985.2. NCBI lineage: Eukaryota > Metazoa > Chordata > Mammalia > Afrosoricida > Tenrecidae > Echinops > Echinops telfairi. The sequence continues at coordinate 9,061,174 of NW_022103926.1, forward strand.
GTGCAGCTGGGCGGACAGACGCAGGGTACCGTGGGCCCACACGTGGCAATCCTTTTCAGGGACACAGAGCACGCCCCTGCCCACCACCACGCTCACCCACTGCCTTTGACACACCCACCCGCTGGTCAACCCCGCCCCCGCCACACCCAGTTGTGGCTGTGCCCACCTTCTGCCACACCCATATGCTGTCATCACACCTTCCCGCCTCTTTGCCAGCCCACCACCACGCCCACCCACCACCCTGCCCGCCGGCCCCTGCCGGGTGGGCGGGTCTTAATGTTTAGGAGAGCAGGCAGACCCACCTGTCCAAGACCGCACCGCGCGGAGGAGTCGGACCTGGGCTTTTGCGGACTCCCCCGCCGCTCCAAACTCAAACTCATCACAGATCGATTCCAATCACAGAGACCCAACAGGGCAGAGTAGACGGACTGCTGTGCGTTTCTGAGGCTGTCAGCCCACCGTAACCCGTGTCCGCGATGTCCCCCTCTCCCCCCGCCGCCACCGCCATGCCACCCCGGGCAGTCCTGGAACGCTGCGCTAAATCTGGCGGAGCCAGAGGCGCCCGGGCGAGCACACCTCTCCACTCCAGCCCCGCCCCCAGGAGCTCGACCAGAGGCAGGGGGCTTTTGGACACCCAGAGACCTGAGGGGGCCGAGGGGGCCTGTGCGGAGCTCTGGACTGCCGACTTGCCCCACACCTGGAGCAGTGCCCTTGGAGGCCCTGAAGGAGGGGCCTGGGGTGCTAATTGGTCCGGGAGAGCACAGGCTAATTATCGGTGTCCCCAGAGTATATTAGCCAGCCCTGGGGCACCGCAGTGGGGGAGCCCTTGGGACTCCAGCAGCGCCTGGCCATGTCCTTGGCGAGCAGGAAGGCTGGCATCACCTCTGCCTGCCTCCGTGCGTGCAGCCCCTTGCTCCTGGGCCGGCGCTGTTTGACCCCCAACCCCTCACCGAGTCCGGGTTCATGCCCACTTCTGGTCTGCGCCCCGTTCCGTCCTGTCCGCCCGCAGGGGCTCAGGGCATCATCAACAGCGGATTGATCCCGTCGCTGGTGTGGAAGCTGCAGCGAGAAGAGCATGAGTCCGTCCAACTGCTCATCCTGGACACTCTGTCATCCTGCCTGTGGGAGGGCGCGGCCTCCGAGGCCCTGGACAACCGGGTGGTGCCCTTTCTCAAGGAGATGCTGCTGAGTGCCAACGAAGACATCCGGGCCAAAGCCGCCCACACCCTCATGGCTGTCTGGTGAGGCTAAGAGCCCTGCCCTTCCCCCTGGGGTGACTGGAGCAGGGCCCAACGCTGCCCAGGTCCTAGGCCCACCACCCTCATTTCCTGGGCTTCAGGTTGAGTCAGGATGAGAAGTGACCTCAGGCGTCCCTGCAAGTGAGGGACTTTCCCACAAGGGGCCACCCCTGGCTTCACCCTGAGACCTCCCTGTGTTTCGTGCCCTGGTTTGAGACTAGGGGGCACACGCCTCGTCTCTTTCCCTGAAACCATGTGTGGGCCCCCGGGCCTGAGGCCACGGCCAGCGCTGGCCCATAGGCAGGGTCCCCATCAAACATCTTCCCTTGGGCGGTCCCCATGCAGTGTCCCTCTGGATGGCAAGAACCAGGTGTGGCAGTACGACGTCATCCCCATCCTGGTGCATATGCTGAAGGACCCGATGCAGGAGGTGCAGGCCAATGCCGCTGGGGCCCTCATGTACGCCACCATCACCACAGAAGGTGAGGTCCCCCAGGAGGCCCTGGGGCGGAGCGGCCAGAGGGTGTGAGCCCAGGAGGGGGGCCAGCACATTCACCATCATCTCTCTCTGGCTTGGAGCCCCGAGGGCTCCCCCACTTACACACTGTGTCCCCACCAGCTGCCCCCCACCCCCTCACTCTGGCATCTGTGCCCAGGCCTCTAACCGAGGCCCCTCCTAGGAGTCTGGGCCTGATCCTGCAGCCTACCACAATTCTGGAGGCCACGCGGACCCTCGGGCGGACCCTTCATGCTCTGCTTTTCACATGTCGAGGACACACCGAGCCGCATCAAAGAGCTGGAGGGACAATGCCAGTGTTGCCAGCCCTTTCCCACCACCGGATGCCCCCCTGGTGCACCACATGATGTTTAGGGGTTCACCATCCCTCACCTGTGCGCTTAGGCTCTGTAGAGCCCCGCCAAAGCATTCCACCAGACTCTCCATCATCATAAACAGAAACCCATCGTAAAATTACTCTGCCCAGTAGAGGGATGTGGGTCCCCATCCCCCATCCTGGTCTTCCTTCAGCCTGCCACCCTGCAGGCTTCAGCGGTGTGCCACACGGAGACCTGTGTCCTTCTCTACCTGGGCAGCCGAGGAAAGGCCCCAGGGGCCAGGACCCCAGCCAGGAGACAGAGGCATGTGGGTGGCCTCTGAGCCTTGGCCTGGGCTGGCCTTGAGATGGGCACTGGACTCTCAAATGTGGCAGCAGCATGATAAGGGACAGAGGGTGGCCTGTGATGGGAACACAGACCTCCCAGGGACACCAGCACTGCTGTGCGACCGACCTGTAATGGAGACATATAACGGGGTTAGACCCCAAAGACTTGGGGCATGGGTGGGGTGGGGGCCTGTGATGGGGGCGTATAGGGGAAACAGACCCCCAGGACATGGGGGTGGAGAGGCTGTGTGGCCTGTGATGGGAGTCCGAAGCAGGGGCAGACTCCAGGGACAGGGGCGTGGGAAGGCAAGATGTGGCTGTCACTGATTGTCCGGCGGCTTGCAGGGAAGTATGCAGCCCTGGATGCCGAGGCCATGCCCCCGCTGCTGATGCTGCTCAACTCAACTTTGAGCAAGGTGCGCCTCAACGCCATCAAGGCCCTCACCATGCTGGCCGAGGCCCCGGAGGGCCGCAGCTACCTGCAGGCCCATGTGCCCGTCTTCCGACTCATCGAGGATGACCCGAACCCGGCTGTGCAGCAGGCAGCCCTAACGGCCATCAAGGTCATCGAGTGGAAGCCCTGAGCCACCCCCTGAATAAATGGGTCAAGCCCCTTCATTTTGGTTGGAGTGGCTGTTTCCCTTTTCCTCCTGCCCAGGGGAAACGGGGCCTGAGGGCAGGTGCCCAGCAGGCCAGGCCTGTGGGTCCAACCCCAGGGTGCCCTGGGAGCAAACACTGGGCTCACAGGCCTGGGAAGAGTGTAGAACTACCCACTCAGGGAGGAGCAGGTGAGCCTGAGCCCTGGAGTAGGGGCCAAGCCCTGGGTGTTGGTGGGGGGCAGGGGGGCAGGTGAGCCCAGGAGTTGGACTAGGCACAAGCCCAGCTTCAGACATATGCTGTTTCAGGTCCTCCTGAGTGGCCAGGAGGGAGGTCAAAGGGGCAACTCCATTCTCAGATCAGGGCTAACTTTCACATTTCCTTGTTAAGATCTTTCTCCAAATAGTGATGTCCTTCCCCTATGCACAGATGTGGCCTGTCAGGAGCCCTGGTTGGCCTGAAGCTGACCACAGTCCCCTCCCTGCCCAGGGCAGGCCTGGCACACTTCTCTTACTACCTTGGAGCGATAAGGATGCTGAAGGCGGGGTGGGGGTGGGGCCGCTGAGTGGAAGGAGCAGGCTGTTATGAATGAAATTGTGTGATTGTGTTTGTATCCCAGCCCCCTCCCCCGCTTACAAATTCTAATCTCTATTTGCCTGTGGCCCTAACCCCATTTGAGATTGGTGGTCTTTGTTATGTTAATGACACAGAGTCAGTGGGAGGTGCATTTAGAGTCAGTCTCTTTTGAGATAGGAAAGAGATTCCACAAGTACACTGAGACCCAAAGATGGGGACAACAGATGCCCAGCTGCATGAAGACCGGCTGGGAGCAGCAGCTCCCAAGACCAAGACCTTTCTTCAGATCCCGCAGAGGACACCTTCCCCGGGAGCGGGCACCCTGAAGTCCGACTCCGGTCTCTTCTGTGGTGCAAAAAACAATTTCTTTTTGTCAAAGCCCCCCTCCTGTGGTATTTCTGTGTTAGTAGCTCGTGACAGCTCAGGTTTGGGTTTCAAGAGCGGGCTTGCTGCTCCAACTAAGATCTAAACTGTAGAGGTGGTTTGGGGACTGGGTGGCAGCTGGCAGGGAGAAGCAAGCAGAATGGGGTCTGGTTCCCACCACAAAGAGGAGCCAGGGGCACAGGGTGTTCTTTGGACCGGGAGTCCCTGTGCTGAGGGCCTTCTAGACCCAAGGGGAGATTGCTGCCCAGACCTGGAGATGACCAAGGAATGTTGGGCCTAGAGTGGCTGAAAGGAGGTAAGGACCTTCAGAGAAGAGTCTTCCCCTGAAACTGGCAACCTGAGTGTGAACATAAGCCTTCTCAGCTGTGAGAACATGCATCTGTTTGTTAAGGCCACTCACTGGTGAATTTTTGATTACAGCAGCACCAGATAGCCAAGAGGGGGCTGAGCTGGGAGAGGAGGCGTTGAGGAAAGGGTGTGAGGAGGGAACTGGGCTGCAGTGGGCAGGGAACAGGGTGGTGAGGTCCTATGCCAACCTGGTCTGGTGAGGTGGTGGGTGTCCTAAGAGGTGCACGTCAGAACGGGTTCTGTGGTCTGTGGAGGAGCGGCAGAGCCTCTCCAGCCCCTCGCCCTCCAGGACCCCCCCTCACATCTCTGCCAGTATAGCACCTGGGGGACAGAGCCCCCAGTTAGGGGGAGAGGAGGGAGGTGTGGGTCTCCTGGATGCCACCCTCATAGAAGTGACCCTGTCAGAACGAGACTTCCAAGTGAGCTCCTTCCTGAGTTCTTAAGGAGGGTCAAGGTCTTCGTCAGCCAGGAGCCCCACTGAGATGCTGCCCCTGCTGGGAAGACGTGGCTACTCTTGTTTTGGAAAGGACAGTGGCTGGGCCCCCGGCATGGCATTTCAGGTTAAATCTTCTCCAAAAAGGCAGGTAAGAGGAACCTTGTTTCTGTCTCCTGCAGAGAATCAGGTGCTCTCGGGCCCCACTTCAAGTCCCAATCTTGCCTCTCCCGGCAACAGGCCAATTCCATCCCACCACTTCCCCACAGGGCTCTAGTCCAGCTCATTGACCTCCCGTGCAGAGGGCCTGTCCTTGGTGCCCGAGGCAGCATGGATGGACCCTCTTTGCAGGCTCTAGCCACCCCTCCTCCCGTCTTCCTTATGGAGACCACGTGCCCTGCATGACCAGTGTTGGCGTGGCTCTCAGCTCTGCTCTGGGCCTTCTGCATGCAGGGCAGTGAATGTTTTAATGTGGGTCTTTCGGCCGAAGCCTTTGCTCCTCCCCCCAGACAACTGGGAGGGACGACTAACAGGGTGCGTGATGATCGCCACCCTGCTGGGTATAACATCAGCCAGCTCTGAAGCAGAAAGAAGAGAACTCAGGACCAGCAAGAGAGAAGAGCCAGGAGTGGAAGCGTGTCTTTTGGACCCTGGGGTCTCTGCCCATGGACCCTCCTTGATCCAGGAGACAGCTTTGACACCAGAGCAGCAGAAGAGCCACGAGCCAGAGGCGTGGGTTTCCCAGTCCACAGGGCAAGTAAAGCTGAGTGCTTTGGGGCAGGGGGCTGGTTTATGGAGTGGGGTGCCTCTGGGTATTGGAGCTGGGTGCCTTTGGGTGGAGGCTTACAGCAGAGTGGTGGGCTCTTTGGGCATTTATTGACAACACCAAAGGAGCTTTGTAACTTTGCCCCAAGGAGGGCAGGGACCAGGCCAAGGGGCTGACGGCCAGAAAGAAGCCTACCTGTGGGCACGGGCATGGTTTTACGTCAACTAGACGCTCTCGGCTATGCGTGGAGTCAAACCTGTCAATCAGGTCACAGCCTGACGATGCCTCTTTAGGGGTGGCCTTCTTTTCGGTGTGGGAAACTGGGACCCTCCTCTCAATGCCCCTCTGTCTTCCTGCTTGCTGGAACTCTGCCCGCCTCGAGGGAGACCCACACCAGCACAGAGAGCTGCCGGTACCCTGCTGTGCTCCCACCGACTTTGGATCCACTTGCCTCTGCACCTACTGGCCTGGGACCTTTCTGCGTCCTGGTTCGCCATTCTGTGTCACTGGACATGTGGCCACGTGGGTCTGAAGAGGGACTTGTGGACGAGCATCGGGCTTACAGACTTGAATAGGACCGGTCTGGGCTGCCTTCTTGATATAAAGCTCTCTTTGATCCTCAGCTGAATGCGACTCAATTGGGCTCTCTGGGCACCTGGAAATTTCTCAAGATGCACGTGGCCTACTCTGGTCTCCAAGCAGCAGGGAAATGAGGGGCTGGGGGTCCTGTACCCACAGCCCAGGGGGCACCAGGGTCCTGAAGGGAAATAGCCCCAAGGACCTCATTGCCCATGGAGCAGGGTCGGGAAGACCTCAGCCTGTCCTTCATGAAAAGGGACCGCCCTGCTGGCTGCTGGTCCCCATCAGGGCCCCAGTGTCTGCCCTAGTTGTCCCTGGGGCTGGAGAGTTGTTCTCACCATGCCAGCCCACGCCCTGGTCAGAGCTCACCCAGCTTGTGTGCTTGGCAGGCCGGCTCATCTGGGCCCCGGGTGCCACCCCCTGGAACCAAATGGGGGCACGGTGGGAAAATACGAGCCATACCCCAAACACACCTGGAGAGAAGAGGCCCAAATTAAATTTGAAGGGAAAGTGTTTACATGGCCAAGCCGTTGGGACAAAAAGACTCATTGCACATAGGAACACACGTCTGGTCTGTCTGCATAGCTTGGGCTGGCCACAGCGGGCGCCACTCCCCTCCCTCCAGCCGCTGTCCTGTGGCTGGCTCTGCACCCACCCCCACCCCGGCCACCCCCGGTTACCCTGGAGGCAGCTCCCTCCATCCTGGAAGCCAGCTGAGACCTCAGAAGAAGATGATGTGGCCCAGGACCAGAAGTACCATCAGCAGGATCTCGCTGGCCTGGAGCAGCTTCCTCCCCCAAGGGGTCTCCAGCAGTTCTCTTCGTTCGACCTTCTTGGTGACCAGCTCCTCGAGGATCAGGTCCCTGGGGATCAGCTCCCCGGGGATCATCAACCCGGGACTCAGCTCCCCGGGGCTCAGCTCCTTGGGGGTGGGCTCCATGGGGGCTAGCTTGGAGCTAAGCCTTGGCTCCAGCCCACAGAACAGTTCCCAGACCTTCCAGAGGCAGCCAGACTTCTCCCTGCTCATGCCTGCAATCGAAGGGACAGGTCATAGTCAGGGCCCCAGGTCTGGACCCGAAGGGTCGCCTCACAGGACAGCAGGTCCAGGGCTGGGGACACACCAGAGCGGGCAGGGCAGCAACAGGCTCACTCCAGGACCAGTGGCTGCTCCTCAGGAGACAAGCCTGGACAGCTGGAGGGCTCCCAGGAGCTCAGCTCCCTAGCACCACCTGGCGCCTGGGGCTGGCCCCGCTCCCGGGCTCTCTGGGTCAGACCTGACCATACCGCCCAGAGATGAGTGTGTCCCCTGCAGGGAATGCAAGCCAAGGACGTCCCAAGCAACCTGCCCTGGACTCAGAGTGACCACACTCTCACCTGGCTTGCAGGCCTGGAGAGGCTGCTGGGAGCTGGTCTAGGGCCAGGATATGGAAGTCAAGGGGCCCTAGGGGCCCCTAGGGTCTCTATGACAGGGCCAGTAACCGGACCTTCAGCCACTCTGGGACCAGCACACTAGAGACCAGCCAGCAGCACCTGGCATGGGTGTGCCACTTTTCCCACCAGCCCACTGTGGCATGAGGGGGAACTGAGAGGGCACCAAGGCCCAGTCACCCCCTCGGGGGAGCAGATAGCGTCCCCTGCCTCACCCCAACCTAGCTCCCTTCACCCTGCTCCTGCCCCTTCCCCAGACTCTGCTTGCAGGGTAAGCCCATTAGCCCTTTATCCCTGCCTGTGCCAGGTCTGCCAGTAGCTCAGGCTGCCTTCCCAAAGGCCCTCAGTGCTTTCTGCCGCCTCCAGTTGCTGGCCCTCCTCGGCCATGCCCGCCCACTCCCCACAGACCCTCACTGGTCACCCCCGGGACACTCGAGCACCGACTGACCCTTCTGCTTCCTCAGGCCCCTCGCCTTCCTTCTTTGGGGGTCTCAGCCCCTGGAGCCAGCGGGCTCTCCAACACGCACTGACTCTTCTGTCCCCTTCGCTCGAGGCAGCGTCTCCCTCGACCTGGCCACACAGACCTGGCCCCGCCCCAGGGGACCTGCACCCCTCACCAGAGCCCTGCAGCTCCCTCTCGGCCTTGCCGACCAGCTTAAAGCCCACCGTTCTTGAAGCTGCTGCTTCCCACAGTGCAGTGCTGCTCTGGAGAATTCCCAGAGTGGCTCTGGACGCCCGAATGTGCTCACAGGGACACAGCAGGCCTGTCCTTGGGCTCCAGTGGCTACCTTAGCATGAATCCCACCCCTCCCCCACCCCAGCTGGGCAGATGTGGTCCCCACTCTGACCCCAACCTATAGGCCCAGTCTGGATTATCCCGCCAGGATGCGGGCGGGCGGAGCAAGAACAAGGCCGGGCTGGGGCTCTGGAGCCAGCTCACCTAGCAGTGGTCTGCATTTGGGGGCGCACTTCTTCTGAGTCCAAATGTCCAGGTCCACCCTCTCCTCTGGGCTGTTCCGTAAACTCCAGCAGAGCCCGTGGAGCTGGGGGAAAGCAGGCTGTTCCAGGCAGGCCCCAAGGCACTGCCCAGCTGCTGCCACTGGCCTCCCCGATGTGGGGACAAGGACGAGGTGAGGCCTCTGCCCGGACTGGCAGCAGTGGCTGTGTGACCTCTGCAAAGGTGACAGCCATCTGGGCCTCTGTGTCCCATGTCCCTAGGCTATAGGAAGGAAGGGGGCTTGGTAGCAGCAAACTCAGGGCTCCTTCCAATTCCCAAAGGAAGTCACTCCTGGCTGGCCACAGACGGCAGGCCCAGTTGGGCAAAGGACATGAGGAGACCTTCACCACAGAGGATAGCCTAATGGCCAACCGGCATGCGAAGAAATGCCAGTGGAGAGATGCACATCACAACAGGGAACAGTGAGGAGCCAGGCCGACCAGCAAAGGACAGCCCATGCTGGACTGGCTGTGGACAGACTGGACCCTCCTCCACTGCTGGTGGGGCTGTCAGTATGTACAACCACCGTGGACAGTGTTATACCGCCACCCAAACAGCGGGGACTAGAAATTCCACATGATCCAGCAATCCTTCTGCTGGGTCCCTCCCCTAACGGAGGACGAGTCATAACACCAACAGACGTGAGCACACCTGCGTCTACTACAGCGCTGCTCACGATAAGGGCAGCTGCTGGAAACAACGGAAATGCCCTTCCGCAGAAGCACGGATTAAGAACCCATACACACACTGGAATAATCCAACCCAAACACAATCCAACTGCCCTTGAACCAGGGCTGTCTCCTAGCGAGCCTCCAGGACAGGGTAAACCGTCCCCGTGGGTTTCTGAAACCGTGACTCTGCCCGGGAGCAGAAAGCCCCGTCTTTCTCCCAGGGAGAGGCAGGTGGTGTCGAACTGCTGGCCTTAGGGTTGGCAGCCCCACCATGCACCCGTAGATAACAAGGGTGAGGCCACAAACTACCGCCTGGGGTGGACGGACTGGGAGAACATCGTGCTATGGGGAACTGGTCAGTCACAAAGGGACAAATACTGTATAGACCATGGGTCTCGGGGGAGATACATAAAAGACCAAGAGAAAGACATTCACCCCAAAGGGAACTGGGGAGACTGCCAAGTCGGGGGGCGGGCGGGGGGCAGAGGAGGCAATGGGCTGGATTGTGGACAGGCCTTCACTTGGGTGGAGTGGGAGACAGGAGTCCCCAGAGGGAGAGGAAGATCAAAGTTCGGATGAAGGGGAAACTATGGGGGGTTTTGATGAATAGTGTAAAGTTGATGATCTAAAATGGAAGCCCCCACCTAACTGACAATAGAAATGGGGGGAGGTGGAGAGGGGAGCGCCCAGAACTTGTGGGGTTGTTGTTTTCTCCTCTTCCGATGAACACAGATGGGTGCTTCCGGAGGGACAAAGCCCAGCCGAGTGTGGTGTTTGTTTTAAGGGTGGGGACATGCAGAAGGACAGCCCAGTGGGCATTTCTGCCAGGTGCACTTGGGAGCCAGTGTATCTGACCAGACCTTGACAGCCTCGGGCCCTCCGAGTCCGACCCTCGCCTCTGTGCTGTGCTCCCCTCCTTGACGGTCAGCCCTGCTTCCAGCCCCCACCTGAGCCCCAGCTCTCTGAGAAGCTTCCTGGCTGAAGCCCTGGGACTTGACGAGTTGGGAAGGCTGGGTTTCCCATCCTGACCTCCCAGCGTGGCAGAGACAGACATGGGATGGGGAATTCAGGGACCGGCCCCGAGCGTAACCTACTCCCTGCAGCCGACCACACTGGCTAAGTTTTCTCTTCCTGCCCGCCTTGCCTATTGCGACTCCGACTCAAAAATCCAAACTCACTGCCACGGAGTCGATGCCGACACGTAGTGACCCTACAGGACAGGGCAGAACGGCCCCTCTGGGTTTCTGAGACCCCCATCTCTTTACAGGAGTAGAAAGCCTCCTCTTTCTCCTGCAGGGACACTGGTGGTTTCGAACTGCTGGTCTTTGGGATCACAGCCCAGTGAGTAACAGGGCTCCACATGTTCAAGGCTCAAATTCCAACAAACTTGACTGCGCTTGTGAGGCCTAAATCCTGGAGTAGCCCAAGGCTGGCCCTGAGCTGCTGGCTGGGGGGAGGCAAGACTCCCTGCAGGGACCCTCCTCTTCCTGGCACCAGTAGGGGTCTGGGTTTGGAGGCGAGCTCCAGGGGGACCCCTCACCCCCTCCTCTGACTTCCCAAAGAGCATGGCGTGGACAGGCGAAGACCAGGGCTTCCAAAACTCACGTGTTTGTCGGGAATGGGGTCTGTCAGCAAGGAGACCCCCAGGGTGATGAGCAGGCTCAGGGTGAAGAGGATGAGGTCAAAGTAGAGGAAGTGGACGCTGCAGAGGACCGCCGGGCAGTTGGTGTCCTTGTTGCAGTTCTGGGGGCCATAGACAAAGTCGGCCGCCAAGCGAGAGATGCCAATCAGGAGTCCGCTGACCATCCCCCAGAAGGCACCCTGCCAGAGAGGGCCCAGAGTTACCCCTGAGGCCCGAAGGTGCCTGCGGAAGCGGGGGGAGGGGTGCTCGCCAGGGCCAACAGCTGGGAAGCCAGTAGAGGCAGCGAGCACGGAGTCCGCAGCTTCCCCTTGGTGAAGGACATCTGGCAAGTACAAACTGGCTCGGGGTTTACCGGACACAAGAAACACAACTGCTTCCCGAGACACGATTCCAAATCTGAGCAGCTGAGGTGCCTCTAAGGGACCCTGGTGGTGTAGTGGTTACGAGTTGGGCTGCTAACCATAAAGTCAGCAGTTCAAAAGCACCAGCCGCTCCGAGGGAGAAAGTGGAGGCTTTCTACTCTCCTAAAGAGTGACAATCTCTGAAACCCACAGGGCAGGTCTACCCTGTTTGCTAGGAGGCTATGAGTCAGCATCGACTTGATGGCTGAGTTTTGCTTGCTTTATTGTTGGTTTAATTTTTATCTGAGGGGGCTTGAAAACCTGGGGAAATTCCATTATCTTTGAAGTTCCATTTCTCCACCGACGTTTGAAGCCCCCTTGCAGAAGGATCCCTGTCGGCCTACTGGTCAAGCACTTGGCTTTGGCTGCTTTCCTTGAGGTCAGCGATTCAACCGGGCAGCTACTACCGATTAGGTCCTGCTGCTCACCACACCCCACCACCAATTCTGCAGGCTCTCTTTCCAAGAGGCACCTGGGAGCCAGCTCCTCCCACGCTGGGGTGCTCCACCCTGCCCATCTGCTGGCCCGATGAAGCCCACCTTCCCCACAGAAGTCAGCGTGACCGTGACCTTTGAAGGCGCACAGAAGAGGATGGCTCTCTGCACTTAGCTGGCCGCCGGCCGCACCTGGTCCCATCCCTCTCCCTGGGCCCATCCCTTCCGGTCGCCTGGCTGCCTTCCTACACCTCAGGCCTGCCCTTCTTCTGCATGGGTCTTTCCCTAGTTAGCCCTCCAGGGTTCAATTTCAAGGTCACTTCTGTTAGCAAATGAGCCCTCGTGGTGCAGGGGGTTAAGTGTTGGCAGCGGGCTCCTTGGGAAGAAGATGGGGCTATGGGCTTCTCTGAACCCCAAAGAGCGGTTCCCCTCTGTCCTGCATGGTTGAGATGTGTCCACATCGCCTGGACGGCAGCAGGGCCCCTATCCCACCCCTTGGCTCTTGTTCCTGCCTCATGTGTGTCTGCCTTGCCACCCTCCGCTGCTTGTCCCTCCTCAACAGCCACAACGGGGAGGCCCCGGCGGGATGGACTGGCACCGTGGCCGGAGCCACAGGCTGCAGCAGTTGTGAGGGTGGTGCAGGGCCGGGCTGGGGCCTGCTGTGGACCATGGGTGGCTGTGAGTCTGAGCCCACTCCAGGACCGTGCCACCAGGTCACTAAGGCAGCTTTCTCGATTTGCTCGCTGCGTGCCAGCTGTCTCTGTGGCTAGGTGCCATCAGACCCCAGCAGGGTCAGGACAATGTCTGCTATGTCACCCAGAGCCGAGGACAGGCTGGCGCATGGAGGGCGCTCGATGTCTGGGAAGTGTCTGTGGGAGTTGGAAAAACGGACACTGTTTTGAAAAGACTGTTCAGAAACCTTGGCTGAGACATGGCTACTTGGAGCTCCTGGGGCGGGGTCTGCATGATCAGGTTCAGAGTTCACCATGCCAAGTGCATCTGCCACGGCAGGTGGGCGGTAGACGCAGAGGTAGGCCAATGCTGACCAAGGCCCCTGTGAGCTGGGTACAGGCTGGCCCTTGGCTGAGAGCTGGAGCCTGGCCCAAGTGGGCAGGTGCCCAAGGAAACAGAGGAAGGGACAAGCTGACAGGCTGTCTTGGAGACATTGCGAGGTCACCCACCAGCCAATTGTCTTGGAGAAAGTTCAGAACCCTAAAGCTGGGGCAATGACCCATGGGAAGCCTTCAGTTGAGGAAGCAGGGCAGAGGGGCTCACCCTCGGGGACCTCAGGGACAGAGGTGGCTGGAGACATTCCCTGGAGATGCCGAGCACAGGTGGCCTGGGACCAGAACTGTGCGAGAGCTACTGACCAGACGCCTGTCTTCCTTAATGACAGGCCCCGCCCGACAGCCCTGACTAGCGCTTCGGAGCTCCGGCCACGTCTTTCCCAGGAGCCCCAGGGAGCAGCACTTGCACCCAGGACCTCTCGGTGCCTGGGGAAGCCCTGGGGAGCAGGGCGCTGGGCGAGATGAGGGGAAGCAGCAGAGGTAGGCAGGGGCCCGACTGCACGCCGCCTCAGTTGTCATGTTCCAGGACTGCTGCAGCCCCCCGCCCCACTCCCACCCCTCGCCAAGTAAGGTGATATTGGGGCGGTGGGGGTGGGGTGGTTAGAGTGAAGGACTGATGCACAGGGAAAAATTACTTGGGAGGACCCCACATTTTCACTGTCTCATGGATGCAAGGACAGAGCCTTTCAGTGGGGTCTTTGTCTCTGGTCTTAAGTGGGACAGGAAGAAATGATGGCCTCCTTACTGTAAGGACTGCACACACACACCCCGCCCCCCACCGCTGTGTCCCCTTTGCATGTGGGAGATCTTGGGACAGGATGTAGTCTAGGACAGGCGTGGCTCCCTCACTACCATCGAGTCCAGACAGACTCATAGCGACCCCATAGAATGGGACAGAAATGTCCCTGTGGGTGGCCCCATGTGGGCCGCTGGACATTGAGAACGGTCAATGCCCTGCTACGTTTCCTCTGACCTTGGATCCACTTGACTCTGCACCCACCAGCCTACGATCTTCCTGCTCCTTGCCTCGCCATTCTGGGTCACCAGCCTGGAGCTACGATGAGTTCTGAAGAGGGACTTAGGGTCCAGCGTTGGGCTTAAGGACTTGAGCTGGACTGGACTGGGATGCCTTTTGGATATAGAATTCCTCCTTGATAGCCAGCTCTTTCCTACTCACAGATAAGTGTCATTGGATTTGTTTCTCTAGACAACCTGGCCTAACACAGGACTTTGAAAGGCAGTTCCAGTGACGGTCAGGCCCCCCGTATACATTCCAGGTGGTGAAGACCAGTCCTCCCACTGGCCCTCGCCCGCCCTACGTCTGGAGTGGCTGTGCCAACAGCCACCTTCTCATTGACTCTCTTGCAAAAGATGGCCAGCAGGAAGACGGCAGCGATGGGCGGTGCCAGGTAGATGGTCAGTGACTGCATGTAATCCACTAGCAGGCTGTCCTGAGTCTTGACCTCAGCAGGGACCCAGACGAGGCTGACAGCAAGTAATAAAATCGTGAAAAACCTGTCAAAAGAAACCAACAGTTGGTGAAAATGTGACTGGCGATGTTCTCCCTGACAATCGGATAGCTGCAAGCCATAGGCTAGTCATTCAGTTATCCCTCAGGATAAAATGCTGGGGGCCTGTTGATGAATTTAGGGGCACAGTGGTGGCCCTGTGTATAACCCAAGTTAGAACCAGGATAAAACTGTTCCCCAGTGTTTCTGAGCTTGTCTGCCTTTGTGGAAGCAGACAGCCTCATTTCTCTCCTGCAGAGTGGCTGGTGGGTTTGAACCACTGACCCTTCTTCCAAACACTCTAAAAGAGGTCGTGTGCAGCAGATATGCCTAATGCAGCTGTCCTTTGATCTCCTGACTGCTGCTTCCTTGAGCATGGATTGTGGGCCCAAGCCAGACGACATCCTTAGTAACTTCCATCTTTTCTCTATGGATCATGATGTGACGTCTTGGTCCAGTTGTGAGGATGTGGGTCCTCTTTAGTTTGAGTTGTAATCCATACATGGGTGGCCGTGTGGTATTTGAAATACTGGTGGCCTAGCATCCAGCATCAGCAACACGCAAGCCACCACAAAACGACAGACTGACAGGTGGTCCAGGCACGATGACACAGGCGTGTTTTACCAGGTGGAAAATGCACGGTTTGCCAAGTCTCTTCATACAATAAATTTCCTCTATGCTGATCTATCAACATGATATATTCCTATACTTCGTAACACGGAAACATCCTTACACTTCAGATTCCGTGTGGTTAATGGATAGTTGTATTTTTGTCTCCTAACATATTTTTTGAAGCCCTGGTGGTGTAGTGGTTACAAGTCGGGCTGTGATCAGCAAGATCGGCAGTTCGAGACCACCAGCCGCTCCAAGGAAGAAAGACAGGGCTCTCTACTCCCACAGAGTCCCAGTCTTGGAAACCCACAGGGGCAGTTCTACCCTGTCCTATAGCGTCACCAGCTCAATGGCAGTTTGATTTTTTAATATCTTCTTTATAATGTTTGCATTGATGCTTATACGTGAGATTGGTCATTCATTTTTATATCTTATTCTATTTGTATTTCAGTTCTAACGCAGCCCTGGTGGCACAGTGGGAGGGTTATACGCTGAGCTGCTAACCACAGGTCCACTGTTCAAAACTGGCTGCTCCGTGGGAGTAAGACGAGGCTTTCCAGTGAAGAGCTAAGTCTCGGAAACCCACAGGGGCAGTCCTGCGCTGTCCCACAGGGTCGCGAGGAGTCACAATTGGCTCGATGGCAGTGAGTTTGACTTTAGGTCTTGGCCTTGGGCCTTGACCTCTGTGAACTGGGTCTCGGTCCTATTGAAAATTACCACGGGCTGCCAACGAGAACAGAGCTGTCTTGATGGAAGTGGTCAGAGTGCCCCTTAAAAGCAAGGATGGGGAGACTTCACCTCATGGACTTTGGACATGTTCTCAGGACAGACTGGTCCCTGGTAAATGACACCATGCTTGGTGAAGTGGCGAGGTGGCGAAAAAGAGGAAGTCCCTCGGCCAGCTGGGCTGACACAGTGGCTGCAACAATGGGCTTGAACATAAGGACGCATGTGGGGACGGCTTGACAGTACCCAACAGCTAAGACAACACCCGCATTGAAAGAAGGCTGACATCCGTTCATTTCTTGGAGGAGCGCTTGTTAAACTGGAAACAGGAATCACAATGTCAAGTTAAACGCAGACTCTACCAAGGCTGTTGCTGTCAGCGGCCCTTGAGTCAGCCCCCCTCCCCCCCTCCAGAGGACCCTGTGTGTCCCGGCGGGGGGCTGTGCCATGGGGCTTTCTGGGAGCAGATCTCAAGGTCACCTTTCTGCAGAGCGGCTGCCTGAGTCTAAACTGCCAGGCTTCCAGGCAGCAGTGAATTGCGAGGTGCTTACCCTGTCTACCACCGAAGACGAAGACAAACATGAGCTCAAACTCAAAGCCGGCAGGGGCAAGTGACAGGCACTTGGGCCCCAAATACCAAGAAGCTGTGTGGACAGCACATTAAGCACAGCTAGGGGGCTGGATGTGGCCACGGTCGGTCCAAAGGGACCCTCGTCCATCAGCAGTTGAAAGCTGGGGACCATGTGTGATAGGTCTGTGTGTTCCCCCACTCCAGGCCTGGCATGGAGCCCCGAGGCTGGAGATGACAGGTCGCTTTGCTTACAGCGTGGCCTCAGAGAGGCTGCGTCCTCCTCCTGAGCCATCGCGTGCCCTTCTGTACCAGGAGACCTGCTGCTGCTGCCATTGGGGTGCCAACGAGTCAGCTCCGACTCACAGAGCCTCGGGCATAACAGAAGGAAACACTGCCCAGTCCTGTGCCAGCCTCACCATCGTTGCTATGTGTGAGTCCATTGCTGAAGCCACCTCATCGACCCTCCCTTTGCCAAGCCTGATGTCCTTCTCCAGAGAGGGGTCCTTCCTGACCACACGTTCAAAATCTGTGAGATGAAAACTTGCCACCCTCGCTTCCGAGGCGCGTGCTGGCTGCCCTTCTTCCGGGGGTTGACAGAGGAGGCGTGGCCCGGGCACATCTGCTTCACAAGACCTCTTTTTAGAGTTTAAGAGCAAAGATGTCAATCTAGGCACAAAGTGTTACTTAATTTTGAGTTTCCCTGAGGACTATACAAGAATGCATAAAACTGGCCTCACAAGGACTATTGTGTCTGTGGGGGGGTGGGGGGTTAGATGATTTGATGACAACTGGACACTCTAGGCTAGGGGTGGTGTCAAACCTGTCCACCACCAAGTGGTAGCTGGATGGCACCTCTTTGGGAGGGGGGGTGGCCTTTTGGATGAGTGTGAGGACTCTGGGAACTGCCTCCCTCTCTTCTCTCTTTGCAACTTGGTCTTCTTCCTTGATGGGACTTCACTGGGAACCTGTCTGCTACCAGGGCCGGCCAACCCTGACAGCTGTCAGCCCACTGCCATATTCCCGCCGACCTCAGACCCACGCCACTCTGCACGCATGGCCTGTGCTCTCCTGGCGTGCCAGCTACTTGAATCTGGAGACGGCCCTGGTTGCGGACCCATGGACTTGAGTTGGCCTGGGCTGAGACGCCTCCTTGCTGGGCAGCCGCTTCTTGGCACACCGCTCTTTCTTGTACACAGATGAGCATCCCTGGAGCTGCCACCCGGCCTCACACAGCATCGATCACACGATGTTTCATTTTATTTGTTTTTTTCCCCTGTTTATTTATTTATTTTTT